>NC_134866.1:46386276-46700110 GCF_049852395.1 Peromyscus maniculatus bairdii | reverse complement strand
TATGTGTAATTCTTCTTCCAAATGCCTTTATGTATGTGAAATACCAGTAGTGTCTAGAATTTTATTATGCCATGGCCCAAGGGAACAATGTCCTGATGACTCCTATTCCATTATCCACATAGTAAACATAGTATTGATTTATCCACCTGCAAGAATTTCACACTCCTCAAAAACTGCCTTGTATAATGTTGGCCCTGAGAACAGCTTTCCTTTTTGAATCCCATTCTTATCCTTCCTTCTGTGTTCATATCCCATGGGGCTCTTCCCACGTATGCCTCTTCATCCACCAATTGTTTTATTGAACACTTCTGCAACAGGCACTTGTATCTCAGTGGTAAACAGGGCAACAGAATTCCCGCCTTAATGCAACTTTAAGTCTTTGGGCAAAGAAACATGCTTAGTAATAATCACATAGGCACACAAGTATCACTTTCAAACAGTAGTAGGTTTTATAAGGAGTATCACAGAGTAATTGCTGTATAATGTGTCTGCAGACTGAAATAAGACAGTTCTATAAGCTGTGACTCCAGAGAGAAAGAAAAGTTGTAATTCTTTTCATTGTGAGAATGAAGATTAAGATAATGGAAGGGAGGGCATGAGGAAGGGAGAGGAGATGGAATGGGAGAACCCTTAGGGATTCAAAGAGAGGAAATCAGTTGCTTTTATAAGTAATCCCAGTATTGCCAATGTTTTCATCATCATCTTAATTTTGAAAGGGCTTTTCAGATATAATACCTCCTGGCTACATACGTTTTAGCCATTCCATCTACAAATTATTATTTCCAGTGATGAAGTTTTAATTTTGAATAAATGAAATTGTATAATCAAGTTTTTAGAAAAAATTCCTCCATCCCTCTGCTCTTTCCTCCCTCCATTCCCCTTTTCCTCACTCCCACCTCACTCCATCCATACACATCTATCACAATACACTATAAAGATGTCAGGAATTACGTTAATACTTGTTTCTGAAGATGAGGGTATAGTCATGATGGTTTATCTTTGTTTTTTCCTTCCTATCACGGTAAATGCTTTTTCCTCACTTATCATGGTAATTGTTAGGATTTTAGGAATGTGAATTTTCTTAAAGAGTTTGAGAGACTAGAGAGATATCTCAATGGTCAGGAGCATGTGGACTGAGTGCTCAGTGGATAATTAAATCATGTTATTGATGGTACGCTTGAACCAGTTCAAAAAGTCAGCTGTTAATCATTTGGGACTTTTGTAAGACAGTTATCAAAAAGAGCCATTATTTTTAAATTAAAATACATGAATCAGAAATTAATCAAAAGCAAATGAAGAAGGGAAGTAATACTCACTCCCCCTTTTAAGAAAAATAGCTCTTACTGTAGAGGGCCCAGGTTCTCAGCACCACATGGCAGTCAATAAGCATCTGTTACTCCAGTCAAGGTATAGGATACCCTCTTCTGGCATACACAGGGACTGCACACATGCAGGTCAGGTACATGCAGGCGCAACACTCATACACATAAAGTAAAAATAAAACTTTTATTAGCAGTAGAGATTGAGATTGAAATAATTGCCTGAAAATGGTTGTCAGAGAAGACACATTTAAAGAGACCCTGAAGCATTGAAATGCTGCAGATAAAATGATTAGCCCCAAAACTGTTGGAACTCTCACTGACCTGGTGAAACAATTTGGTGTTGGGGCAAGCTACGCACAAAAAGCAGACTTGCAGCCATGGAGGAATGTAAGGTACAGTAGAGACACAGTATTCAGGTGTTACCATGTGCTTGTAATTAAGCTCATGAGGATGAGCAATTCTAACAGCAGTCTTTGGTGGGACACATGGGGTAACTCCCTTTGTATTTGATGTGTTTCCCTTGGAGAAGCTGGGTGAGTCCCTCAGTCTTCACAGCTTAGTGATACCCCTCTGACTGTTGTGGATCTTTTCAGCCTGTGCACTTGGTTCTGTCAACATGGGAAATGTTTGCACTGTGCTTCTCTGAACATTATTCTTTTCATTTATCTGTGTTCTTTCTGTGTTTCCAGGATATTAGTTGGAGTATAAGACTAATAACCTTTAATATATTTTACCTTTCCCATCATATCTTATTTCTCTCTTTTAAAGGTTCTATGCTTTAGAAGTAACCATCTTATTCAATAAGAAACACAGAACCAATGCAAAGAAGAAAGCCAAGAGGTCAGAGCTAAGAGCTAAAAACCTTACCCTTCCTCCTGCGGTGGTCCTACCTCTCCAAAAGAGACCTACTTCCTGTGTGTCTGTCTTTATAAAGACTTTCTGTTCTGCCTTCTCATTGGTTGTAAACCCAACCACATGACTGCCTCATCACTGCTTGTCTGTACAGACCTCCAGGTCTTCTAGAGTTGGTATTGAGATTAAAGGCGTGTGTCTCCAATGCTGGATGTATCCTTGAACACACAGAGATCTACCTAGCTCTGCCTACCAAGTGCTGGGATTAAAGGTGTGCACCACCACCGCAGCTTTCGCTATGGCTTGCTAATAGCTCTGACCCCTGGGCAACTTTATTTATTAACATACAAATAAAATCACATTTCAGTACAAATAAAATATCACCATAAACTTCATTATTTATATACCAACCCTTCCATTGAATATTTTGTTCTGAAAATCCTACTTGTAGTCACTGTCTCCTTCGTCTAAGACTGGTGCATCATTGTGACATCTTGTTTCTGTTTTAGTAAACAGTATTTTAATTTGCTCATAAAGTAGTCATTAGAAGAATATATAATCATATATACTCTTTTCAACTCCAGGTTATCTGTGACTCATCTAGGATTGCTTCATCTTGTTCATGGTCTTTGGGCTTTCTATTTTAGGATATCTTTTTCAGCTATCTCTGTTATCTTTCTATTCAAGTTTAAGGAATAAAAAGCTAGGGCTCTGTTGTGCAATTTCTTTAGAGTGTTGTAAACTGACGATAAGACTAGTAGATCATATTTTTGGAATGATTTTATATGGGACTACTATTGTTTTTTGTATTTATTTATTTTAGTGAAATTTTTGTTTTTATTAAAACATCTGCAAATAACTCCCTTTGCTGGGAGACCTCTCTAGAATATCCTATTTACTGCAGAGGATAGTGGCTACTTCTACATATAGAGAACTGTACATTTTAATGTTTAGTGTTAGATCAACATCTACATCTACTGATATCTCATCTTCTTGACTTGTTTACACTTGCTATTTTAGAATTCTTAGCCTTTCTGATTGTACAAGGTAAACTTCTATCCCCTCCCCTCCCCTCCCCTCCCCTTCCCTCCCCTCCCCTCCCCTGTGGCCACCTCCCTTCCCTCCCATCTTCTCATCTCCTCTTCCAGACACTCCCTGTTGGTACAGCTATGAAACTTTTTGTTTTCTGAAGACTCTTCAAGCTCCTTCCTACTTACATAAGAATCACAGATAACACTGACACCCCAAAATTCATCAGTATATGAGATGGGAAAGGAATAAATACATAGGAATAGATTAGTTGAGAGAGAAGAAGCCGCTCCAGGAGTTTCACACAGGTTAGGACCATATGACACAGGCAATGAGAAGTCTAGCAATTACAAGATCTTGGAACTGGATGATCAAGGAAGCTGCAATTACTAACCCAAAGGTACTTTTGGAGGGTTGTTTTAAAAATCTTACTGGCCTTTCACTTATATATCCCATTTCCCAATTTTGTGTTTTTATGGGTTTTGTTTGTGTATGTACTTCTCATGCTTTTTCTTTGTTTTGTTTTGTTCTTTTTTGTTTTATTTGTCTGTTTTCTTTTTTAAGGGAGAGAGAAAGAAGGCATAGAGTTGGAAGGGTGGGGAGGTGGGGAGAATCAGAGGAGATGAGGGAGGAGAAACTGTGATCAGAATAAATTATGGGAAAAATATTTTTTAATAAAAAGAACAAAAAATGAAAAATCAAAGATTACAAACAGCCGGATGGTGGTGGCGCACACCTTTAATCTCAGTACTTGGGAGGCAGAGGCAGGTGGATCTCTGTGAGTTCGAGGCCTGCCTGGGCTACAAAGTGAGTTCCAGGAAAGGTGCAAAGCTATACAGAGAAACCCTGTCTCTATTACAAACAGCCACCGCTGTAGTTCTTAGGTGCTCAAAAAAAAAAAAATGAGGCAAATCTCAGTAAAATACCAATTATTTCATACTTTGGGCCAATACTATGTATCCAATTATAGTGTCACACAGAATAATCTTTTGTTACTGCTTGGTTGGTTGGCTTTTGAGGCAAGGTCTTGAGATACCTAGTTCAAACTGGGCTGTAACTCCTGATCCTGAGTCTCAGCTTCCCAGATGTTGGGATTACACATCTCCACCAACACACCTGGCTGAGAAACCACATTTACATAAAAAAACCCTATATGCCAATGTCAAACAAGTAGGACTTCCCCTTTCACTGAACTTTGGGAGTTTCCTGCAGAAACCAGAGCTAAGAGTTAGCATCGGGAACACCTGTCTAGGAAACAAGTTCATCTTCAGCATAAGGGTTTGAGTTCAAGCAACTATCCAGGATTCTAGAAGAGTAAGTAACTTTGATTTTTTTTTTTTACTTTGTAAAATTGGACAAAAAAATTCTCTCATTGTGTTGCCCTGTCTTATCTATTTTATAAATGATGATGACTTTTCATTCTTTTATTTAGAATGTTATGAAGAAATAAGAGATTGGCAGTTATCAGCTGTCTTTTTACTGTATTTTAACAGCAAACTTGAACATTATTGTGGGGCGTTGTAACTTTTACAATCTCCTTTTCATCAGCTCTCACTTAGCTTTATTCCATAAATGCGCTCCTTACAGAAATGCTTCCAGCAGCTTTTAGATTTATTTCATCTCCTCTTCCCCAGGAGACAAGTTAAGAGCGTAGATCACAAGTTCTGAGGATATTACTTTCATTTATATCTTTATAAATTTAGATAGACAATTTTATAACAACAGTCCTAAAAATCCAAAACAAAAGGAGTCGCATGTGTAAGGCATAAATAACCCTTATGGGGATGTTATTATTTAACTCTGAAGGCATTATTTCTTTCCTTTTTCATTATTTTGGTTTGAGAGTCTGCTTTAAAAATAATAGTTTCTTACCACGATGCAAAGCCAGCAGACCAAACAGAGTACCAAGAGAGTCTAGGTTTAAGGTACAATCATTTAAGTCCTTCTCAGGGTTTGATGACTTCACACAGGGGACAACTCAAAATTCTCAGTCCTTTAGTTACAGATTCGGGGTACATGAAAAGTTCAGCTTTACATTTAGTAGCCGAGTTTCAGGCACCGGAAAGATGGCCGGGCAGTTATGACTGCTTGCTACTTTTCTAGAGGGCCCAAGTTTGATTCCCAGCACCCACACAGGGCAGCTCCCAACCACCTGTAACTCCAGTTCCATGGGATCTGACTCCCTCTTCTGGCCTCTGTGGGCTTCTACACGTGTCTATACTTGCACAGACACATGTATGAACACAAATAAAAATAAAAGTAAAAATCAGATCTTTTTTAATGAGAATCTGTTGATAGCACAAAACAAATCTCATTGTGGCAATTTTCATATGCGTGTGTGATGCACTTTGATTGTCTTTGCCCCTTGTTACCCTCTTTTATGTCTCTACCCATGTCTGCTGGTCCCTGCTGGTCCCTTCCTCTTAGTAGTCTCTCTTTTACTTCTGTGCCTCTCTTTTTATAAAATCTAGGGTTCTCATATGAGAGAAAACATCACATTTGCCTTTCTGAGTCTGGCGTATTTCATGGAGCCTGATAATCTCCTGTTCTATCTTTTCCTGCAAGTGACATTATTTCATTCTTCTTCATGGTTGACTAAAATTACATCGAATTTTGCCTTTTAAGAATATTCCCTTTAAATATTCATTTCTGATACTTTCCTCTTCCCTGGACTTGATGAAATTCAAAATCACTCATAATGCATTTTCTTATCACTTTTGCACTTTAAACATATAGGTGCTAGGACAGCAACAACAACAACAACAACAACACAATGCAATAGTAGAATTTGGAGAGTCTGGTTAAGTATCTTCCCAAGGACAAGTCATGCTTACACAAACATTAGCTGAATACTAGAGGTAGAAGTCTGGTATTATATTTATATAAATTAATCATTTAGCTCAATGTTTATAGAAATCTGACTACTGTGGAACTCCCAATAGCAAGAAGCCAGTCTAGAAATACAAAATCAGAGTAAGTTAATTCTCCCACAATATGAGAGCTGTAATTCATCAGGGCTGAAGGGCGGATAAAGGATGGACACTAGAGGAGGCACTCAGGAAGAATCAGGCGGGGCAAGGGGGGGGGCAGGGAATGGGGATATTAATGCATAAGGGAGATCTATGCAGATGTCACCTTTCCATGACTGAATGCATACTTTAGGCCAATGGTTCTCAACTTTCCTAATGCTGTGACCCTTTAATACAGTTCCTCAGGTTGTGGTGACCCCAAAGCATAAAATTACTTTCTTTGCTACATCATAACTGTATTTTTGCTACTATTATGAATTATAACGTAAATATTTGTGTTTCCCAATGGTCTTAGGTGACCCCTGTGAAAGGGTCATTCAGTCCCCAAAGGGGTCACCACCCACAGTTGAGAAGCATCTTAGGCTTCTCTGCCCACATGCTTTCACTGTCTCTCTGTGGGTGGTATGTGTGACTTCAGATGAAGATGGGCATATCTCAGTGTTGCACTTTGTAACTTTTCAATGGATTTGCTGGGTGGTTGCCTGTTTGTAGTTTGCAGGACATTTTTCCTGCTCATCTTGGCCTAGTGCAGCTTTGACACATATTATCCAAATGCCTCCAAGTTTCTAGTTTCTCCTGTGTAGAGATCTGGGTTCACCTCATGCAAGTTGGCATTCAATTACACACCCCAGTTATGGAAGAGGTCCACACTTTTCTCTGCCTTAATGTATATCTTAAATACCAATTCTAGAACTTTTTTATATATGAGAAAAATTTCATTAGCTGGGGTTGTTAAATATTGGAATAGCTTTCCTAGTAAGATATTAAATTTTCCATCAGAAAACATCTTTACTTAAATAATTGCTTATCTTAAAAATTTTAATATAATGTAACTTGGAAATAGAAAATTATAATAACATCAAGCTAGAGATTGTGTGTGTGTGTGTGTGTGTGTGTGTGTGTGTGTGCTCACACTCATAAATATATACATATAGTTTGGATGTGCAAAATTGTGATTATCAAAGAAATATCATACACCAGAATATCATACATGATAAATGGTAAAATAGACACTTCATTTAAAACATGAAAAAAACTCAGGACCAGAAAAGGCAAGGTTTGTTGTCTAGGATTTATAATAGAGCCCAGAACTTGGGCCACTTATCTTTTACAAAATATATAATGATATTTTCATGGAATATAAATATAATAGCATGGAATCCAGGTTCAAGCAGAAAACATATGACCATTCAGAACTTAATTGTGGTCCCTGCCTCCCATGCCAACAAACCTTTGCTGCTTCCCTTAATTTCATTTTCAGGAGAGGTCCACTGAACAGGAGCACACTGATCACCGTGTTTGGAGGCACTTTTGGACAGGTTGGCTTGTAGCATGTCTGTTGCATTTATTCTTCTTTCACAGTATCACAGACATCTGAAGAGTCTGGGTAAAAAGAAAAAAAAATGTTTGCAGTTTGGCACTTGTGATGCCGAGCACAGCCTTCTAGGTGCTATGAGAGATGATATCAATACAGACCAGTTTTGTCTGAGTTTGAACTGAGATAGAAAACGCTGCAATGAGACCTAAAGTCTTATGTACAATGAAGAAAGCAGGTGATTTTTCCAAAAGTGGGAGTGTTAGTCATACATAAATTGGAATTTTTCTGAGATTTTTTGCTGTGATCCTTATGGAGTCTCCATAAGATTAGACAAAAGGCAGTGAGCAGTTACAGAGGATATCTGGTATTCTATTTCATTAGGAAAACAGTGACACACACAACCTCAGGCTGCTTCCTTTGGTTGCTGCTAATTTATTCTCTTTTCTCTTCTCTTCTCTTCTCTTCTCTTCTCTTCTCTTCTCTTCTCTTCTCTTCTCTTCTCTTCTCTCCTCTCCTCTCCTCTCCTCTCCTCTCCTCTCCTCTCCTCTCCTCTCCTCTCCTCTCCTCTCCTCTCCTCTCCTCTCCTCTCCTCTCCTCTCCTCTCCTCTCCTCTCCTCTTCTCTTCCCGGCCTTTGTCTCTCCTTTCACTTTTGACCCTGTGTGGTTGTTACTCATATTTGTGTCTTTAACTTTTCTTTCCTTGACAATTTATTTTCCTAAGTGATTTTTGCATCTTTGTATTACCACCTGTCCCTGGTTCCTCCACCCTGTGATGTAGAGGCAGGTTATAGAAGGTGTAGAGCACAGGCTCTATGCTCTGGATGCCTTGCTTTGAATGCTGGCTTAGGGCATCTTGGGCAAGTCACTGAACTTTACTCTGTTCAATCTCTCTGTCCTACTACATAAATTTTTTTATATTGATTAGTTACTACAGTAATAAAGTGAGATACTATGTAGGAGTGTTTAGATGAGGAAGCAAATTTTCTAATAAGCACTAAAAAACACACCACACACACACACACTTACATGAGCATGCATATGTACATATATTTCACATTAATGTTTATACCAGGGTGTACATTTCCTATTGGAGCCTTCCTCTATAATGTTAAGTGTATAACTTAAATACTGAATGCTAATGAATAGAAGAGTTGGTTGTTTGAAACAAGTTTTTGTAATTATTTATGTTTGGCTTTAAAGAAATCTATAAGGAAATCAACTATAGAGAGTGCATAATCCTTAGAGAAAATTAGTTAGCTCAGTTTCCTCTTACTTCTGTAAGCCCAGATGCCCGTGTAAGCCTGTCATTTGTGCTGGAAGTCTGGAGACTTAATGAGGCAGGAGAGAGAAGGAAAGTGCCCGTGTGCCAACAGAGATTTCATTTGTCAACAAACAAAGGTTTTTTTTTTTGTGTGTGTGTGTTCATATTACTGTTTTTCTTAACATAATTAATTTAATTTAACAAATAGTCACAATTTACTATTTGTGATGCAACATACAGCTATCAAGATAAATCAAAAGACATATAGTGTGGTCCCAGCCCTCTAGAACCCACCAGTGCCCACCTGCCAAGCTGTGTGCAGTTTGGAGCAGGTGGCTGTGCTTGCTGATGCCATTGATCTTCCTGATGCACTAGCCACTGAACCTTCTTCGAATTTTTCTTAATGACTTCACAGCTGTTACTGTCCTTTGTTATTTGCTTTGTTGTTTCTTGGTGTCTATGAAAAGTGCAGCTGTCTGGACACTTTACGATTAGAAATAAACTTTAGAATTTCCTGGGTGATCTGTTAGACAGTCACAATAATTCCTTCTCCTGATGTTTTCTGTGTGTGAGTGTTTCTTGTAGGCAGAAACAGCTAGGT
Organism: Peromyscus maniculatus bairdii; assembly: GCF_049852395.1. Classification (NCBI taxonomy): domain Eukaryota; kingdom Metazoa; phylum Chordata; class Mammalia; order Rodentia; family Cricetidae; genus Peromyscus; species Peromyscus maniculatus. The sequence goes on along the minus strand of NC_134866.1, from coordinate 46,690,698 downwards.
AAGAGAGCATCACTTTGTGAAGAGCAACATACTTATTTCTAGACAATATATAAAATGAAGGCATATGGTTGTCCTTTAGCTTGTAATTAAACTAATTTCAAAGTTACCTTTAAAACTATGCATCACAGTAAGATGTAAACAATCTCTTGATGCCTGACAGAATTATCTTTCCTTTGCTTTATATATGACATGTCCTAAAGAGATGTGACAGAGGGTAAATATTTGTTTATTGCTTTTTCCACCAAGGAAAAATGGAGAGTCTGGACAATAGTGCAATAGAACTGTGGCAGAACCTTGATTATAGTTATAATAAGTCACAGAAATCAACCAACCCATAAGAATATAAACAACAATTTTACTCATGATCCACTGTGGATCTCATGTTTGTCAATCAAACAGTCCCAGAGATTTTGGGAGTCATTACTTCTCCAAATAAAATTTGAGGCAGTTCATAACTTAATGGCAGGTGCTTCTATGAGTGCTAGCCACAGCATAGATGCATTATGAAACTCCAGCTACTTCATGAACCAGTGCGACTCTGTACCTTTGTATTTTAGTCAGCTGAAATAATTTAAATATTCCATTAATATGGAGCAGGATGGTTTTTTTCCTCACAGGGTTGTAAAAGAATTCCATTTTAATCTAATTGTTAGATTCTTAAAGAAAGTGGTGTCCCCTTTAAAATAGTACTGGTCGCCTATATTTTGCAGTAAGTGGAACAAGTGTATAAATTTGGGATGACAGAAGAGTTAACATTTACTAATTAGCTAGAATAATACTTCAATACAATTTGGGAAGTGAAAAAAATTATTTGGTAACATCAGGGTTTCTTGACTATTTGTTTTCTGCATACACACACATGTATACATAGTATCAATTATGTGTGATCATAATTGCTCATTTTGTTTTAAAATGCATCATGCCAAGAATGCATATGGTTAGAGATACAGAGTTAATTATATGAAATATGCAGCTCTGGGTGATAGTGGACCATGAACAAGCAGACTATAGGATATGTAACTCAGAGAAAAGATTATTCTACACATAAAGGTGACTTCTCACCCAACAGTGGACTCTTTATGATTGATAATGGTGGAAAATTGAAGACAGAATACCGTAGTACCTCAGTCCAGCAGCAGGAAGAGTACTTGTAGCTCATTCTGATAATGTGCCAGCTTACGTGGTTTTGTATGTAGTGACACACACCATAAAAAGAGATATTGCTTCTTTTGCGGTAAGTTACAAGTCATTGTTTTAGAAAATTCAAATGAGAGCTTTGCTCAGAAGCTAATAAAACCTTGGCTTGTGTCCAACAGAGACCAGGGATAGATCAATGCACCCAGCACACTTGGTGCTTGTGAAATTTAAAGTATCTCACCCCAAGAAGTAAAGAAAATTGGGAAGATTGAAAGGGGAATGTTTCCAGTCTGATAAATAGAGTGGAAGGGCAATTTCTAAATAAATGATAAAAATATATCACAGTATAATCAGACTTTATTTTGATGACAAATTGTGTTCAAGAATGTTAAGTGGGGGAGCTTGGTCAGTCATTGTGCTATCACAGGTTTGTTTATTTGCCTTTGTCCAAAAAAGAATGAAAGGAACCTAGATACAATAGCAGATGTTCCTTACAGTGGCTGCGATACAGTTTAGCTGCTGAGAGAAAAGCCTTACTTTTTCTTTTTCTTTTTCTTCAAACCTTTTCCCCCTCATACAATATATTTTGATCGTGTTTTCACCTCACCAACTCCTCTCAAATCCTCCCTATATCTCTATCCATCCAACTTTATGTTCTTTCTAACTCTCTCAGAAAGGAAAGAAAAAGAAAGAAAGAAAGAAAGAAAGAAAGAAAGAAAGAAAGAAAGAAAGAAAGAAAGAAAGAAAGAAAGAAAGAAAGAAGAAAAGAAAGAAAAAGAAAACTCAAAACAAGCAAACTGTAAGCTAAGAAAAAGGAGGGAGGAGGAGAAAAGGAGGAGGGGAGGAGGGGGAGGAGAAGGAGGAAGGGAGGAGGGGGAGGAGGAGGAGGAGGAGGAGGAGGAGGAGGAGGAGGAGGAGGAGGATGAAGCCAAATGAAACAGAAAGTTACCTATCCCCCCTCCCAAAAGAAAAAAAAAAACAAGCAACAACAAACATGAACAAACTAACAGTTTGTTTTCTGTTGGCCAATTAATCCTGAGCATAGGGACTGTCCTGGAGTGTTTTTGACATACCCAGTGGCACTTTATTGGGAAAACAAAACAAAACTGACTTTTCCTGTTCCAGAAGTATCAGTTGTAAATAACTCCTTGATTAGGAGTGGGGCTTTATTTTCACTTCCTTCTCAGTGCTAGGATTTTAATATCCTTGATCCTGTGCTGCTCTTGTGTCTACTGGGGACTTACCTTCTAAACTGGAAGTCATCTTAAAGCCAAGAAATTATAACTTGATATTTTGTGTATTAATTAAAGTATGTTATATCCAGGACCACTTTTGTGTTAAAAACACCTAGAAAAGCGAGGAGATATAAGTCAAAAGATTTAAAAGAATAGCAGATAAATAGGTTAAACTAGCCTAGGGATCCAATGTACAATATATAGCATAAAAACTCTACTTAACAATACTGTATTGTAGTCAAGGATTTTGCTTGTTTGGTAAACTGGAGTTCCACTTGCCGTAGAGAAACGGTAGCTATTTGAAATAGGGAATATTTTCATTTATACAACTGGAGTCTCCATCTCATTAATATAGTGTGTTTATGTATAAATATATCTTATAACATCATACTGTATGACTCAAATATACACAATGAGACTTATTTTTAAATGAATAGGAATATATTCAAATAATTAAAGAGGAGAAACTATGTGTATAAAGCATGAAATTATGGCTTAAAAATCATGGCAGATCAGACTATGGGAAAATTCCCAGAATGTTTTTCAGGGGTGTCCTCTTAGATCCTAAGCCTTAATTTTGCTATTCCAAAACCAAAATCTTACCACTCAAAACATAAACCACTAAATCTAATAAAGAGATAAAAACATGATGAATATGACCTTTAAGGAAAAAATCCACTTACTTGATGTGTCATTTTGATATATTTCAAAATTGAAACCCTACTTCATTTATTTTTAGATAGAAAATATCATTTGTATTGACTCAAAAACACGAATGAAACTAATAAAAAAGGTAGTCATCTTAAAAACTTTTAGTAGGTTCAGAAATCACAAAAAAGTATAGAAAGTCATAATAAAATTGACTGCCTATGTTCCATATTTACAAACAAATTTTGATTTCTTCAACTGAAAACATAAATTCATCAGGAGTCCAGTGCTTTTATAACTTAATTAATTAAATATTTTTAGCATAATTTATCTTTTCCTGATACGTAAGAACCTCTATTAAGACAGGGAGCAGCTCCCTGTTGCTTGCCTTGAATTTTCATTGATACGACTCAGTGACTGGCATATAAATATTTATAGGATCAGGGACTGAGTAAGGCGATGGAGCATCTGATTCCAAGCTAAAATGGGTAATTTATAAATATCAGTGAGAGTTGATTATAAGTAAATGAAATAATCCTGATTGAAGCTGAAACTGACAAGAACATCCAGGAGCCTTCAAGTGATCACCAAGTCCTAATGCCAACAAAATAAAGATGCAGATGATCATCCTTTTGCTTCACCGAGATGCCGTGGAAATGGTTTGGGAAAAAATTTCAGTTGGTTTTGTACCTCTGTGCTTTGTGTATCTACTAATGGTGAATTATAGGTGTGAACCATTTTTAACACATTACCTGTAAGTAGTCTTTGTTGATTGCCCAAACTTTAAGGTTTTCAATAGTAGCTTATTATTTCTCTACTTGAGTCCACAAATGGTGTTAACCATTTACATTTTTGCCTTGACTTCGTTCTGTCATAGAAAGCCATAAGGCCATCCTACCTTAATTAATAAGCATGTAGTTAATTGAAGCAAATGTAGTCCTTATGATCTCCATATTGGGGACCATTCCTGCAACTAGACATGATGATACTATTTATTATAAGATAAATATCTATAAATAGTATTCATTTGAGATTTTTCTGGCCTCCTTACTGACCCCACCAAGGGCATGGCCCCACTAAGACAATTTATGAACAAACACAAGTTGACCTGAGTTAAGTGTAGAACTTGAAGTCTCCAAGGCAGACTTCATTTCATGGGTTTAACTCACTCCCAGGAATAGATGAGGCAGGCCTGGGAGGACTTGAAGGTAACCAGGCAACAAAGTACTTCAAGTAGCTGAGCCACTGGAAGGGTGATGCTCACTTTTTTGGTAGAATATAAATTTTGAACTGTTGTGGTATCAAGGAAATTTGGATATTACCACTCCCTCTGAAATACAGTCATGGGGATTTTTAGGAAATATTGAATCAATCATTAGATAAAAAACATGTATCTGTTATCTCATCAGCCATCTCGGTTCAATTACTATAATTCAATCTGACAATGGATAGGCCCACATACTTTTTTTTTTCTGATGTAAGAACTATGTCAGGCTGCTGCATATTGCAAAAAAAAAAAAAAAAGACAACAAACCTTGCTCTTCAGAGTAGCTTGATCAGTAGGTAATTACTCTTGTATGTACTATGGGTGTGCATAAGTCTGTGTTGCTCAGCTGTAGAACCCTAGCCCATAGGACTTGGTCCCATCATCATATGCTAGTTGAGATATTTTGATTTATATATATTTGATAATCTTGCAACTGATTTCTTATGTTTGTTTTTCCAGAGACCTAAGTATAAAACTCAATCCTGTCATATGCATACATTTATTTGTGATGTTTTAAGTAATAATAAAGGACTATGGCTGTAATAGTCACATGGAATTGTTATTTTGAAGTTAGTCATTGTTTTATATTTAGTGGATAACTCCTGTATGCTTAAGCAAAACTGTGATTAAACACAATTGACTTACCTTGTTGTATAACTTATAGATTCATAGTTTGTATCTTCTGGGACCATTCCAGTGCTAGAAAAGCCAGTAGTAGGGATGTTAGGTAACCAAAGATTTTCTTGTGGTAAACCCTGAACTTGATATCAAATTCTTATGAGGGCGTGCTATCTTTCAGGTTGTGCTGCAATAGTGTTGTTAGAATCAAGTGAATGAACCCTTGGCCTCCTCCCAAGAGCTCACTTAGTCATTGAACATAATAACGGAACACTCTCAGTTTGGGAGCCAGGATGGCTTTACCTTGACCTCTATCACTGAGAATAAGTCCAATGAATTGTTTTCAAAATATTACTTTAAAATTATTGTACTAATAGTCATATTGGCTTTATGTTCCTTCTGTATCTATGGATTATATTATTATTATTTCAGATTTTAAGTCAAGTCAGATGAGCTAAAACCTGATGGAAGGAACAAAGAATTTACCATCACAGGGCTTGGCTCTTGTTTTTTTTTAAGATGCCTTGAAATGTGATATAAACACTAGCAAGTTAGAAAACAAAACAGTCAATAATTCCAACCTCAGAAGAAGGAAGTAAGAGATAAATATGATAATGTACATAAAATACTTAACTTACAGACATAGGCACTCCATTGATTCCAAGTCTGATTGGTACACAAGAGTATATGAACAGCATTCCCTTGGTGATTACTATCCTGGGAATATGTGTAACACTTTTGATCCAGCTGAAGGTTAGTTTTCAGTTAAGAGACCTTTAAAGGAATGTATCGAGAGTCCAGTCAAATGGTTAACTACTCTGGGGGTATAAGTTTTTTACATATAAATACCATTCACATTCATTGCCACATTATGTAAAGAGAGCATATTCTGGCTATTTAATGCAGGTAAACTGAACAATGTAGTGAATAACATAGAGTCATGTAGATAGTACTATAAGTTTCTGCTTTTTATTACCCAGTGTTGGGTGAATAATGATCCCTGAAAAAAACATGCCCATGTCCTGTTTCCTAGAACCTGAAACTGTGAAAATGTAAACTTATATGGACACTGTAGTTCCAATGAGCACCCACCACTGTCTGAATGATAAAGGTTTGATCCTCAAAATGGTACTATTGGAAGATGGCACAAACTTTAAGAGGTGGAGCCTGGTGAGAGACTTTTTAGGCACTGGGAATATTCCCCAGAATCAGAGAGTGGAATCCCAGTCTGTTTATTTTTCTATATCTCATTGCTTAGCCACGAGATGAGTTGTTTGTACTTCTACCATGATGTTCTAGGTATCTATAAACCCAATTGTAACAGGATACTCAATCATTGACAGAAACCTCCAGAAGTATGGGCTAAAATAAACCCCTTTTCTGTATAAGTTGATTATCTCAGATATTTGTAGAGCAGTTCAAAGGTAACTAATGAAATTACAAAAATGAACTAATTTAAGTATCTTTAGGTAAAGAGATTCACTTTGATTATCCAGAAAGGAGATGATCTTTCATGATCACAAGGGGCCTTATAAAGGAGAGGTAAGAAGAGGAGGCCAAAGATGGACACATGATAACAGAAGTAGAAATTGTGTTCATGTGTTTAGCCAAGGAATGCTGGTAAACTATAGGGCAATAGGGATGAACTCCCTATTGGAATCTCTAAAAGGAATCAATCCTGTGACTTCTGGACTTTAGTCCACAGGACTAAATTAGGCATCTGGCCTCCTGAACTCTAAAGTAATAAGTTTATGCTGTTTCAAGCCACTGAGTTTGTTTGTGGTGATTGCTTTTAAGAGCAATAGGAGATGGTTAATTTTCAATCTACAGTGCTATGTTGAGGTATTTAGCATCTACAGAAGCTGACTTCCCTTGACCGTTTCTTGTCTTGCTTGGCATAGATGCTTCTCTGCCCCCTCCTACTGACTTCCTACATCATTAATTTTTTTTTCACATCTCCTCCATCCCCCAAATTCCTTAATATCCTGTAGATGGTGATAGAGGAACAAGATTATTTAAGAAAGGGTTTTCTAAGAACATAATGAGAGCCTGGAGAGATGGGTCAGCTGTAAAATGCTCATACTGCTTTTCGAGAGGACCTATATTCAGTTTCCAGCACCCATATCAGGACACTCACAACAACCTAGAACTCTACTTCCAGAGGAATGGACTCTCTTTTTGAATTCTGTGGATACCTACACTCATATACATAAGCATGTACCTTAAAAATAATAAAAAGTAAATAATTTTTAAAAAGAAAAAGAAAGGGTCTACCATGCCTTAAAAACCTTGTGGTCCTTCTCTTCTATAACACATAAAAAGGACTCTGCTCATAGCATGAGTTCTTTTTAGCTCATCTAAGAACCATACCTTAGAAATGATTTTATTGAAAAAAAAAACACAGCTAGAGGCAAATTCCATTTCTGCTCCTCACATGCCTGTGGCCAAGTTCCTCTCTGTACATTGCTGTCAACAAACTGAAGTAGAAATCATTATGAAAGCTGTGATCCAGAAGGGGTCTTTGACTTGTCCATACAGTGTCACAGTGCTTCTTTCCAAAATGCTCCCACCAGCTTTTAACATACTAATGGATAGAATAGCTAAATTTTCACAGTGCCATCAAGAGTGGGGGTATATAAAATTAAGACTGAGGTTAACAGTGAAGGTTAATGGCAAGGCCTGACATTTGGCATACAAGATTATAGCTGTAATGACTATCATTCAGGCAGATTTTTTTTTTCTGGAATGATAAACATGCACACTTTAAGAGTCACTTCTCCAGAATGTCTGCTTTGAATTCCTCAAGTATGAAGGTGGTAGGATAAACACACATCTTCCTTTGTAGGGAACTATCAGCAGTGGCTTTTGGAGTGAATGCTGAATTTTTTTTCCTTGAAATTCTTAATGCAAAGCTCTTCAAACTAAAAGAGATCATCTATGAGGTAATTAAAAGAAATGAATTGCTGAGGAAATTTACACAGTGTTTCTCATCCTAAAACCAAAAGTACAGCAGACCTGATTATTAAATAGCTCTCATAATTTTTAGAAGAACAGAAAGGATAGATTATAGAACAGAAACATAGATATAGATTTACTAGAATGGGTTATACAAGGCATTTTTCCTTATATCTCTCTGTATCTGGACCCCGTGTTGAATTGTCCACTCATTCTGAGGAGGGACCTTCTCCCTACTGTTAATCCTTTCTAGAAACGTCCTTAGATAACCTACCCATAGGCATGTCTGTTAGTTGATTCTAGATCCCATCTAGTTGATCAGCAGGATTAGCCATCAGTATCTGGAAATCGATTTTAATCCTGAGTGGCTTTTCAGAAGAGCCAGTTGCTAATGCAGATATTTTGTTTGATGCTGAAAGCCATAACCTGGCCACACAGTATTGTGGTGATATTTTATTTGTGTTGAAGTGAGGTGATATTTTATTTGTGCTTTAGTAAATAAATCTTTCCTGGAGATCAGAGGAAATAGCAAGCCATTTTAAGTAAACAAAGAAGTTGGGCAACTATTGCCATAATTGACAAGGCAATTCCACATAGTTTAAATTAAAAGAGGTTTATTTCAGGAATAACTTACAACCAATAAGGGGTTGATTACAGGATTCAGGAGAGATGAGGTACAGTCCAACATATATCTCTGGGGAACTCTGACTTAGTCTGCAAATCCAGACTCCAGGACCATGAGGAGCTAAGGGAACAAACACATAGGCACCTTGGGTCTTAAGGGGTCTCTTTTTGGCCACACCCCAGGGACAGGTCATAGGCAGGTGTGGCAGTTACTTGCTGCCACACTAGGGGCAGTGTTTCAAGGTCAAAGCTGGAACAACTACCCACTACAGCTCCCTCATTTTGTCTAAATAAGAAAGTTCTAACCTAATACAAAACTATATATGATAGGAATGATTATCAAATACTGCCCATGAGGAATAAGGGGTAATGACCTAGAAAAGATAGAACTACAACCACCAAGAATAACAGCAAACAAGAAATGCATACTAAAATCCAGAGGAGTCTGGAGCATAGGTAAATGGCATATTACAGATCTCATTCCAAAAAGTTCTATCCTGAAAAACCTGAATTTAATACTTAATATGTTTTAGCTAAGATACAAGAAGATTGTAATTATAACTGTTAGCCTTCAATGCCATCAAAGTCCTGAGAAGAAATATAATAACACCTGAGAAACAGGAAAAGGACGCAAGCAACTTTCGGGAGTCTTGTGAGAGTAGACAGAGACAGCTGGCAGCCTGGACAGTCACTTAGAGTTTTTCAGTATTGTTGGTGCGTTTAATTTGGCTACAGGCCTAGAGTATCTGTCAGACCATTTTCAGATGCAGATTTTTTGAAAGACTATCTTACCCTGTCTTGGCACAGTTCAATAGTCGCTTTTCCTTGTGTCCCACACATTCAGAAGGGACAGTATTTGTACTGTTATCACTTGAAACAAGGGTAATTCTTAGCCCAGTATACCATTTTGTGCCAAGAGAAAGACAAACTTCCAAACAGAAATGTCTCAGAAGTCCAACATTCTCTTGGCATCAGATAAGTGCTACCAGGAGCAATCATGTCTCACGTCAATGGAATTTTAAGTTATCAAAACATTTAAATGCCATATTCTCTAGGTCTATGAAGTGTTTGAAGATTACCTATCTGCTGGGTGGCAGTGGAACACATCTTTATGCCTTTAATCCCAACACTCAAAAGGCAAAACCAGGTGAATATCTGTAAGTTCGAGGCCAGCCTGGTCTACAGAGAGAGATCCAGGACAAGCACCAAAACTACACAGAGAAACCTTGTATTGAAAAACAAAACAAAACAAAACAAATTACCTATCTATCTGACATGTTTTTGTAAGTCTGAAGAATGTAACTAATGTAACTATAGAAATGACGAGCATAAGTGACTATAGCTCAGTATGTCTTTTCTACTAAAATAACTCGGTATAGCATGAGACTCTTAATCTCAGAGTCATGGTTCCATGCCCCATGTTGGGCGTCAGATATTGCTATAATTAACGAGACAATTCCAATGTAGTTTATCTGGTATTTAAAAGAGGTTTATTTCAGGGGCAACTTACAACCACTAAGAGGTCAATTACAGGATCAGGGAGAGATGAGGTACAGTCCAGCGTAGTTCTCTGGGGGAACTCTGACTTGGTCTGCAAATCCAGCCTCCAGGACATGAGGAGCTAAGAGAGTGCACACGTACACATCTTGGCCACTCCAGGGGCAGGTCATAGGCTGGTGTGGCAGTTACTTGCTGCCACACTAGGGGCAGTGTTTCAAGGTCAAAGCTGGAACAACTACCCACTACAGGCAAAGGTAGCACATGCCCTTAATCCTATCACTTGGCAGGCAGGATCTTTGTGTGTTCAAGGCCACACTGGAAACAGAGCCAGGGGTAGTGACACACACCTTAAATTCCAAAACTAGTTAACTGTGGAGGTCTGGAGGTCTGTACAGATAGCCAGGAAGTGACAGAGCTGGGTAGAAAGAGGAAGTGATGTAGCTGGGCTAAGAGAGTCAAAGAGAGAACAACAGAAAAGTCATATAAATGTGAGTATACAGGAAGAAGCTCTTTTTGGAAGCTGTGGAGTTGGTGAGGTGAGGTTAACTCATGGTTTGTCCTATTCCTCTGATCCTTCTCTCAAGCTTTAACCCAAATTTCTAGCTCTGTGTTTTTTTTATTTATTAAGACCATTTAGAAATTTATCTATACAGTAAGAGTACATTATTTTATCTTTTGATGCATTCCTTACTTTAGTTTTAAGTTAAATTAATTGTTTTTGAGTTCATAGTTTTGTATGTGTGTATCCATGTTACTGTCATCTTTTTATTCAAGTGCTATGAAGCTTCTAAGTCTTCATATTTATATTTGTTTTTAACTGATACCCAGGACATATATTGAGGGGACACCAAATAATATTTAAAACATAAAAAATGATGTGGTAGTTAAATATAGCTTAACACATTTATTTCAACTATTTGTTATTTAGTTTTGGTTAAAACCTTTCAAAACTCTTTCTTCTAGCTTTCTGAAGTGTGAAGTACATAGTTGTTTTTTTTTTTATACAGTCACAACACTGCAGTAGCACATTGACATTTCTTGGTCCAATGTAATTGCAGCTTAGACCAATTCAATGTTTCCATCTTTTTCTCTGTCACCCTCCACCTGGTAACCACTATTTTTTTTTTCACAATTTCTACGAGATCAATGTTTTTAGATTGAACATATAAGTTAGCTTTCTGCAGCCTTGCCTTTCTTGGCTAGATTCATTTAATGTAATTGTCTCTAGTTATACTCATGTTGTCATAAGTAACAGGATTTTGGTTTTTATTTAATGGCTAAATAGTATCCTGTGGTGTACATATGCCAAAGTTTTTAATAAATTCTTCAGTTGACAGACAATTAAGTTGTTGCCATTTCTTGTCTACTGTGAAAAGTGCTGAGACAAACAAAGGGATGCTCATGTTGTTTTTACATACTGATTTTAATTCTTTTGGTAATGCACGTAGTGGGAGAATTGCAAGATTGCAATTGACGTAATGTGCTTTTACATCAAAAACTAGTTCATATAGTTCATATCAGGGCTGAAACAATGGCTCACTTGGTAAAATGCTTGCTGAAAGAGCATGAGAACCTGAGTTTGAATGTACACAACTCTCTAACAATCTAGGCACAGTGGTGAATACATGTAACACTAACTGGGTGGAAGGGTCCTTAAGTGCATTGTCCAGCAACTGTTCTAAATTGATGGGCTGCAGAATCAGTGAGAAACCCAAATTTTTTTAAAGAAAAAAAAAGGATAAATAAAGGTAGAGAGTCACTGCATCTGACCTCTGCAGATACTTGTGCACATGAACAGACCCACACCAACAAATACATACACCCCACTGTATACACACAGTTATACAAAATCATGGGTTTCCTCACGACATGTTCATACATAAATGTATACTTTAATTATACTCCTATTGCCCTCTATGGTCCATCCCCAGCTGGTCTCTTTCTAGTTTTAATATTCTTAAGAAATTGTTATGCTAATTTCCATTGCGATATCTATTCATATCCCCAATGGTGTGCAACGATTCCTTTTTTTTCACATCCCCAAAGCCCCTCTTAACATGAGTCTTCTTGATATTAGTCATTCCTGTTTGGGTGAGTCATTGTGGTTTTGCTTTCTTTTCTAGATGATTAGCATTGATGAGTTTTGTTTGTGAACTTCACATATTCTTTTGAGAATTGTTTATTTAGATCTATTGTCTACTTTTTAACTGGGTCATTTGTTGTTTTATATATTAAGTTTTGAGAACTTCTCATATATTCTTGGTATTAATGCTATTTCTCACACTCACAAATAACATATGTGTTATATTTGTTTATGTATATGTAAGTATATACATATGTATGTACGTGTATGAACATATATAAAAACTTGGTCATATACATACATATGTTTATGACATAACCGTTTTTTAAAAAAGAACTGTAGATCTTCAACATGTGTGATATGTCTTAGCACTGAGCATATTTCCTCTTCACAATATTATTTCTTTTACTAGAAGGATGCTGGACAAGTAACAGAAGGGAAGTAAGCATGGGTTTTTAACAACAATTTTGCAGAAAAGACGATGGCAATTTTTTACATATATTTGCTGATTGAATTCTCACAACTCTCCTATCTACACTTCTAAGGTACCATCTCAGAAAGATTTAGTAACATTCCTGGAAGAAATGGGATTTGAATACAGGGTCTATATAATTCCAAAGCTCCCAATGAGCTTGACATCATATTAAACAATTTGTTCCTGAATGAGGAGAATTGATATAAAACCTTGATTAGTTCTAGAATGACTCAGAAAACAGTGTACTGAGATCACCAGAGAAGTTAAACAAATGGTGTTTTAAATCTAGAGATGAGAGCACAGTGGAGGAGAAATTATGTTATCAATTTCATCAAAGTAAAAAGCCTGAATTATTCAGTATGACTCTAGATATTGATCAAGTTAAATGAATAAATGCCAACTTACCACACTGTAAAGATGATGAGATTCATATTTTCTCCAATAAGTCATTAATTTTATTTCTTACAATGTTCATTTTTCTTGGGCATGGCCTAATCTATAATGCAGTTTTGTTATATTTTCATGAGTTATGAAATTCTCTTATTTCAGAACTATATTAAAATTATCATTTATGACATTGCAATAACTGTTTAATAATGAAGCGATTCCTTAAAATCTGTCAGGATAATAGCTAGAAAGTAAAACTAAGTTCTTGATATTCTTATAGTTTTCATCAAAGGCACTAATAATCTGTTTTATAATATTTCTTATCATTGGTCTTGACCATTTTTTGTAGACTGAAAATTCATCATGTTAAACTATAATGGATGTGATATGAAGTTTTCTTTTTCTCAAATTATTTGCTTAATATCAATAAGTATTTCCATAGTTGACTACTTATAAATATTACATGGTTTTTAAATGTATGGTTGCAGTAAAAAGCTCACTAGGTTAGCAGTTGCTAAATAGAGATTGATTTAAATGCTACATGTAGGTAAATTATTTTTACGGAGACTTGGTTTACTGGAATCTACTTTGGTTTTCATTCAGACTCAGGTCTCAGGGGGCAGTGTACACATGAATTACAGCTGGTTGTTGCATACTGTTGATCTAAATTCTGCAGCAGCCTGTGGGCTTGCACTGAGGATTTAGCCTCTTTATTTTTCATTTTTTGGCTCAGTGTTTTCCTGGCTCTTGTTTTGATTTATTCTACAATGGCAGGATATGCTGGGAACTGACATGATGATAAAAGGGACGTGAATGGCCTCTGTTGTGTTTGATTTCCTTTAAAATCTATTTGCCACATTAAAGACCTTTAATATTTTTGTTAATAATTAATGCTTGTTAAGTAAAAAGGCTTTTTCTAGTATCTATAAGATAAAGCAGAGCTCCTTCAAAGATGGTTGGTTAATTCTCCTTAACCTTCCACCTAGATAAATTTCATAGATACTGGAGCTGCCAAAGAGGATGCCTGTCTCAGAATAGAAGGAAACATCCTCTTCAGAAGTAAGATAAGGGCTCTGTGCTGTTTGCTACATCTACGTGTTCTACATAATCATATAGCCATTTTCCTCAGAAGTACTGAGTCTTAGGCTTCAGCATAATGAAGAATATCATATGAAACATATTCTTTTAAAATTATGTAGCTGTTTAAAGTTTGATTTATAATGCCTTCCAAAGACAACTGTATAATTTAAATCTCAGCATTAGAATGAAATACTGATTTACAGTTTTCAAGTCTACCAGCCTTGGATTTTTTTTATTTTATATATTTTTATTTTATAATTAACTTAATTTCACATATCAGCCATGGATTCCCCTGTCCTCCCTCCTCCCACTCCCCAGCCCTCCCCTTCAACCCACCCCCAATTCCCACCTCCTCCAAGGCAAGGTCTCCCCTCAGGAGTCAGCCCAGTCTGGTAGACTCAGCCTAGGCAGGTCTAGTCCCCTCCTCCCTACACCAAGGCTGAGCAAAGTGTCCCAGCATATGCCTCAGGCTCCAAAAAGCTAGCCCATGCACCAAGGACAGGTCCAGGCTGCACTGCCTGGGGGCCTCCCAAACAGTTCAAGCTAATCAACTGTCCCACTTACCCAGAGGGCCCCGGTCCAGTTCCATGGGGGCTCCTCAGCCATTGGTTCATAGTTCATGCGTGTCCACTAGTTTGGCTATTTGTCCCTGTGCTTTTTCCAATCATGGCCTCAATATCTCTTGCTCATACAATCCCTCTTCTTTCTCGCCGATTGGGTCCTAGAGCTCCACCTGGGGCTTGGCCATGGATTTTTGCATCTGCTTCCATCAGACACTGAATGAGAGTTCTATCATGACAGCCAGGGTGTTCGACCATCGGATCACCAGAGCAGGTCAGCTCAGGCGCTTTCTCGACCATTGCCAGTAGTCTACAGTGGAGGTATCTTTGTGGATTTCTGGGGACCTCTCTAGTACTCTGCTTCTTCCTATTCCCCTGGGGTCTTCATTCATCATGGTATCTCCCTCCCTATTCTCCCACTCTGCTCCTGATCCAGCTGGGACCTCCTACTTCCCTAAGCTCTCTTTCCCCCGACCCTTGCCCTCCATTACTCCCCCACCCCCAGTTTGCTCATGTAGATCTTATCCATTTCTCTGTCATTGGGCGATCCCTGTGTCTTTCTCAGGGTCCTCTTTACTAGGTAGCCTCCCTGGAGTTGTGAGTTGCAGTCTGTTTATCCTTTGCTTTACATCTAGTATCCGCTTATGAGTGAGTACAAACCATGTTTGTCTTTCTGAGTTTGGGTTACCTCACTCAGAATGATTTTTTCTAGTTCCATCCATTTGCCTGTAAACCTCATGACGTCATTGTTTTTCTCTGCTGAGTAGTACTCCATTGTGTATATGTGCCACATTTTATTTATCCATTCTTCAGTTGACAGGCATCTAGGTTGTTTCCAGGTTCTAGCTATTACAAATAATGCTGCTATGAACATAGTTGAGCATGTGTTCTTGTGGTATGATTGAGCATTCCTTGGGTATATATGCCCAAGAGTAGTATAGCTGGATCTTGAGGGGAGTTGATTCCCAGTTTTCTAAGAAAACTACATATTGATTGTACAGCCACTTTGGAAATCAGCCTTGGATATTAACCTACACTTTCAGCAATGTGTGTGGGCCATGGTTATTGGGAGAAGTTCTGTTTAGATAGGATTTTGGGACATAGAAATTGATTAAATCAATTGCTTCAGACTCTTCTTCCAAGAGCTTTTGGTATCAATGAGTGATGATCAGAGGAATTATGGAGGCTATATGCATGATCTAAGAGATTATTGTTGATATACATAGATTGAGTTGGGATTTGAGGTATTCCTAAATTCGAAACTGTAATGCAAATATAAGGAACAACTGTGTCACTAAAGGTTGTGTTGAGACTTACATCTCATAACAATCACATATATAACTTACATGTCTACCACTTCATCCCTTTCCAAAAACCCACACAGCTTCATCCTGCTGTAGACCATACAGTTTGTAAATAATATAAACCTATGTGTGTTTACTTGGGCCCTAGTGGCTGGAACACAGGTGAGAGAGATTGTCTAGACCGTGGTAGAGGGGGGTGTTGGGTGGAACCCCAGAAAACTTCTGGCTACAATTGTTGATGTAAGGCTTTTGTTTGTTTGTTTTGGTGTTTAGATGCACAGTCTTGCCAAGTAATGTAGGGTAGTCTCCAACTTTTGATCCTTCTGTCTCTACTTTGGCCATATATGTGCTGTTTTTGCATGTGTGCCTCACCACGCCAACCTCTGTAAGAATTGTTGAACAGTTAACAATAGTCCTAGCAATAAAGGAATTTCAAGTTGAATGGGAAGGCACTAAATTCAATCAGAAAATTGTTGGTTACTGCCATGATATTTGTGACACAATTGCACCAATGACCAGTTATTATTGTAGCTTGCATAGTTCATAGATGAGTAAGATTGATCATTCATTTTATCCTCCTGTAGCATACACAGTACCTTCTAGCATTATAGTCATTGAGGATAAAGCTTCCAGGTGAATACCAGCTTGATTTATTTGTGCTCTATGAATCAACTACACAAAACCTTCAACAACAGAATCTAACTGTGACTTTTTGGAAGTTTTTTTTTTTTAAATAATTTTTGTATTTTATATGCATTGGTGTTTTACCTACATGTATGTCTATGTGAGGGTACCAGATCCCCTGGAACTGGAACCATAGGCAGTTGTGAGCTGCCACATGGGTGCTGGGAATTGAACTCAGGTCTTCTGGAAGAGCAATAGGTGCTCTTACCCTCTGAGCCATCTCTCTAGCCCGACTTTTTGGAAGTTAACTAAAAGTCTTGACAATAGCTTGTGTCTTAGTTCCTTTTCTGTTGGTGTGATAAGATGTCCGTGACCAGTGTAATCTATAGAAAAAAAAAATTTACTTGGGGTTTATGATTTCACTATGTTAAATGCTGGCCATCATTCCAAGTACTAAGGATATGCCTGTGACTGAAACAAACTAAACCATCATGAAGCTTATAGTCTAGGGAGAGAAAGATAGGAGATAAATAATAAATGGATGAGATAACTCAGAAAATAAGTACTGCAAGGGGAGAAAAATCAAAGAATTCCCCAAGGAATGGGAAGATGAAATGGCAGGTTAGAGAAACTGCTTTAAAAAACAAGAAGTTGAAATACAATCTTGAAAAGGTAGATACAGTTGTGTAATGAGCTGAGTGACAACTCGTTTGAGCAGAAAAACATTACATGTATGAAAATATTCAGTATTGAGGAAGGTGATATGGAAAACAAAAGAAGGTTGAGGAAGTATAATACAGAATGAACTTGAAATAGTGGGTAGGGGCCTGGCAGACAATGTAATAATTGGGTCTTTACATTCTACAACAAATCATTAAAGGTTTTAAGCAAAAGGATGAGATGACATGATTTAGGTTTTAGGTGATTTCCTCTTCCTTTTGTGTCAAAATGTGTTGCATGCAGACCAGAATAAAACTTGAAAAATAGCAGGAGTCTTGTAGATGTTGAGAGAAGGACAGTCAAAGATGGCCCCATGATTTTGTTCATTGAGATTTTTAGAAACTTTTGTGTGTCATCAGATCACATTCAAACTAGCTAACAGTATGCTATGGTCAGTATCACTAACCATGTGCTTCTGTGTCTTGGGGAAATTTTATTCTTAAAGGTCAAATGAATGAATTGGTCAAAAGAAAATGTGTACTTCTCATCTCAGTACCTGGTTCTGAGAGGCAGAACCATTGGAAGTTTATATCTGTAATCAATAGCATAGTGAGTTTTCTGTCAGCTTGGTCTACATGAGACCATGTCTCAAAACATAAAATGTTTTCAAAGCTGATGATCTGCATATGGTGAATAGCATTCTAGGAGAAGGCTTGAGTCACAATGTTAGGGTGTCACTATGTTATCAGGTGTCTCCCTCCCGCCACCCCACTGATGTACTCATGTTCAGTACTGGATCAGGAGGGTCTCCGACACACTGGTTATTTTTTGTTTGTGTTTTTGCTGCTGCTGTTGTTATTCAACTGGTCCCATAGAAATATTCGTCTTAATGCATAGGGATTATATAAGTAGGGATGAGTGTTCCATAGATGCATCAAATGCACTTGATTTGTTCACTCACTCTGTTAATCTTTATTTCTCCCTGCTCCTTTCCATTTCCCACATCCTTCCAAAGCCCAAGAATTTCCCATTTTAGTTTCTTTTCTTATCTTTTCAATATAGGAAAATGTACATTTTTGTTTCATGACTAACTTTGTGATTTCTGTCACCTGTTAATATGCCTCATAGTCACATTTGATAGCTCAGTTTAACACTTGAATTTCCATTTTTTACTATGATTTTTGCTATCCTCTATAAAAGCTCTCACCGTAAGTTTGCCTTTCTGTAGTTACAACAAACATGTTAAGACTTTGTAGGGAAATCTCTTAAATAAACAACCCCAATCTGTTAAAACTATAAACAAACAAATTAACTCATAATACTTAGACTTCTATCTCATTTTATGATAATGTCTGTAACTGACGTGAGAATGATCTATTTTATGGCTGAAATACAAATTCTGACTATAATTTCATTTAAAAAATAAGAATCTGTACGTAACTTAAAATCATTGTAAGTTTTTCCACACAAAATTTTATCTAAAATAAGAACTATTAAGATATATTTTGCTTTTTTACTTTTTACATTATTATTTTTATTTTTAAAATACAATATAAATTTCTCCCTTCCCTTTCCTCCCTCCAAACCTTCCTGTATACTCCTCCCCATTCTTCTTCAAAATTCACAGCTTCTTTTTTTCATTAATTGTCATTACATTATATTCTTAAATATACAATGCTCAGTCCATATAATCTCTTTTGCATGTATATTCTGGGGGCTGACCATTTGGCACAGAGCCACCAAATGGTGTGCTCAGTCTTTTCCATTTCATTGTATATGCTGAGAAAAACCAAATGGAAAGAAAAATCTCTTGGAGAAAACTCTGAGGAAATGCAAACTCTTTCAGAATAAGTCTTTGTCTGATTTATACAGAGTTAAAGTCTCAGAGTCCAGTGTAGCAGTTGATTACAGTAGAAGAATAGATGCATGTTTGGATGAATGAACTAAACCACTTGCCTCTGTTGCAGTGAGGACATCGTGTCTTTGATGCACCCTCATGCTCCTAAGGGTTTTCTTAGTGTAGATTTGAATTCAATCTGCTTTCTAGTTCCTATTGTGATAACTGAAGTGCTCATATAGTCATTTTTTTTTTTTTGCCAATTCTAAGTACATTTGAAAACAACAGCCAAGGCTGTCTAACCAGGTGATTTCATAAATGTAGCTAACTTATTTTTAAAAGTGCATCTTTTTGATCCTAATATCATGTAAAATCACGAGTATCTTCTTTTTATCATTATGCAAAACTTTTTGTCTCCTCTCAGCTGCCTCTTCCTGAATCAGAATCTATGTAGTGTAACATGCCATTGCTGCTACAGCAGTATCCTTCTCTCTGGAGTACATTCATCTTTTCGTGGTGCTTCTGAAGTAAACCTGGTTGATGCTTCCCAAATATTTTAAAGTCATTTTGATTATAATTTTGAAGCATTGCTTATAGGAAAACTCCACTCTCACCTTTCCCTTTAAACTGTTTTCAAAATTTGTAAATGGCGTGCTTCAACGAGATGAATTATGGAACTATTTGACAGATTTTTTTTCTTCCGACAGATGTCAAGTAATGCTCATCTCATTTACAATGGTTACAAACATATTTTAAGTGAGCATCAAAGTACACTTTGCACATTTGTTACCAGACTTCACTGTTCATTTCATTTGGGGACTGAGCTATGATGATGGATTGAGTCCTTATAATCCATTCCACGTTTTAAGGTTGTTGGAAAGTTGTATTTTGAATTCCTCCCACTTACAAGCATTTGTTCCAATTGTACAAGCTTGTCCTCGTATATCCACAATTCTAATTGAAATTATAATTTTGAGTGTATGCACTTGGAGACATTAAACATAGTGAGTGATAGCTTGTTTTGGGGTGTCTACTCTAGAATTCTTACTGTCTTCAGACTGGCTTAACAGGAAATAGACCTAAGCATGCTTTCATCTTTGCAAAGAAAACAATAGCCCAAGTACATTTTGTAGTTGGTTCTTTTTTTCTACTCTTTGAGGGCCCACCATGCAGCTTCCAAAATATAGCTTGGCTTGTTTCTAACCAGCTTTTCTAACTTAAATTATCCTGTTTCTCTTTAACTACATTTTTGCCTCTGGACTTTTTGACCTTTCTTTATTTTATATATATTTCTTTCTTACTCCTTGGCTAGCTGTGTGGCTGGCTCCTGGGCTCCTCTTCTCCTTCTCTTTTTCTCACTCTCCACTCCTCCAGATTTCTCCTCCTATTTATTTTCTCTGCCCACCAGCCCCACTTATTTTTCTTTCCTGCCTATTTATTGGCCATTCACCTCTTTATTAGATCAATAAGATGTTTTTGGGCAGGCAAAGTAACACAGAGTTAACAAATACAACATTAAAAAATGCAACACATCTTTGCATCATTAAACAAATATTCCACAGCATAAATGAATGTAACACATTGTAAACTAACATTCCACAAAACATTGTTGGTAGGAAATTGAAAACATTTATGGGAGGCAATGGTTATATGTTGAGTGTATATTTAGTAAATAGTAAAATAAAATTTTCAGTTTTTAAGAAAACCAACTAATTTGTAGAAAAATAGACTGGATTGTAAAAAGGTATTCTTAGGTTCAAAAAATGCCCCACTTTCTCAGAGAAGGCCCAGTCTTATGTCTGGAATTGTTGACACTGTTTGTGATCAAGGTGGTGCATGGTAAACATTTGATGATAGTCATAGTGACACATAGGTATTCCATAACCTTGAAGTACCACAGTGAATATTTTCTGCTAATCGAGTTTTAAAAATAATAACTGTTGCCCTGGAATAGCTGATTCTGCTTGCTTCTCAGGGCATTCTAGCTACTACAGTGGATATACAGGATACTCACATGCTTCTTGTTAAGCCTAAGGGTGAAGATGTATTGTGTGCACTGAGAATCCTTTTGGCACATACAGTATGAGAAGCATAGGTATTCCACTTAAGAGTGGAAGGATAAGACTCAGAGAAGGGGAGAATTCTGCAAAGTAAAAAGAGCAAGCAGAATGACGAAGGTATGACTGACAGGAAGGTCTGAAAAGAAAGTGGTAGAGGGAAAGTGAAGAGGATGAAAGCAGAAAAAGCCCTTTGGAGCTGACATCTTAGAAGTGATAGGCACAGACACTACAGCTGAAATTACTGGGAGTTATATCAGGTAGGTATGATCAGGTACCATAGAAAATATAAAACTACTCTTTCAAAAGAAGATTGGCATTGCTGTAAGGAAGACACAGATGCTAAAGAATATGAAGGAATTAAGAAAGCTGTTGAAATGGAAAGAGAATTTAAGAAGAACAAATCGCAATTATAGCTACAAATGTTTTTAGTGCTTACTGTTCAGTGGGTAGCATCTTTCATACTTTAGCTGGTTTAATCTCCATCAAATGCCCATAGAATGCCCTGTAATTATTATCTGTATTTGGATGAGGAAATCAAGTCATAGAGAACTCCTACAATCACCTATGGTGTCAAGATTTAAAGCACACACTCTAAAGAAGTCTACATACAATCATTCTGTCACGGTACCTGCCTGGGCTAGAGAAAAAGAAGAGACATTCAGTTGAGCATTAAAATGCTAGATCTGGTCATGGGCAGGGATGGGATTATATATGTGTTGAGGAATCAGCATCTAAAAGCTAAATGGAAAAGGATGCAGGACAACTCAGCCTGTGACTTAGAAGGGGGATTAGACTGTAATGGTTTCCATTTGGTGCAGAAAGAAATGCCTTACTATTTAGAGAACCAGGGAAACAAAAGAAGAGTATTAAGAGGATAGTATGAATCAGAGTGATCCCTGGAGTGGGTGCTAGGAGTCTGCTAAGATGGAAATAAGTAATTACCAAGGAGCGGTTGGTGGCTGACCTGGGATGGCACTTACAGTAGGGGCTGCCTGCATCTGGGCTCAGCTTGGTGTTTGGGAGCACAAGCTGAGCAGGCTGCACTGAGGTAGCAGAAGAGCTGGGATTGCTTGGCCAGGAGAACTGGATGCTCTCAGGAGCCTCACTCTTATCCCTAATCGAAAGAAGTAAGAGCAGCAAAAAAGTTACAGGAAAATTGGTCTGTGTAATTTCTATTGACTTATGATTAAAGGGAAACATTTTAAGATCTTATCTGAAAGATTATAAAATTTCGAGTTTAAGCACACTCCATATCTTCAATTTCTTTCCATTTCTTCCACTGAAATATATTTCATTTTATAGGGAATTTAATAAACCCTGTGACTTTATTGTTATCAAAGGGATTATAAGGGAGGGAAGGCAGAGGTATCTATCAGAAGAAACTTTTCATGCCATGTTTAAAGTTAACTCTTTCTAGGGAGAATGAAGCTGCTGAAATCACTTCCAAGCTTTTCTATCCTGATCCTAGGCTTCTAAGGTAGACGTTTTGGCAGAACTACAGCTGGAAGGTTTCTGATTCTAGGCATTTAAGTGTGAATCCTTGACAAAGAGAAATAAAACTGCATGGGGAAAGACTAGAAATAATGGATCCTAATTACACAAAATATAAAGCTCCATGGGTAGAAAACATTGAAGGAGGATACTCCTGTTACTTCTTCCCCTTAGAAGAGGAAGAACAATGGTTGGACTGTAAGATAACAGCCTATGTGCTTAGTCTATTTAGTATTCTTGTTCCTCCATTAGAGGAGCTTCATAAAATTGAGTGATCGTTTGACTTCAGCTTTTCGTTCAGTCTGCTAATGAGATTAAGTTTGTACTAATTATACAAGAGAGTAAACACATACCTCAGATACATTATTTTTCTGTACACAGGTGAATCACATGCTCTCAAGTACAGCAAATTCTTATTCTGATCAGCATTGCACAGGGCTCCAGCCCCAGTTTTATGGTCTACCACGTTATAATAATGCCTGTGCCCGGAGCTGGAGTCTCTAGATAGCTGCAGCCTGACATTTTCCAGAAACAGTGATAGACAGTGTTTAATCGACCTCATTATTTTGGGATTCTCAAAGGCTTCCACAGTGGTGCCCATTCACAGTGATCTCTCGAGGGGTAGGTTTTGTCCAATTACTCTTGTTGCATGCCATCAAGTGACTTTGCAATGCTTACAGCAGACCTGTTTGCATTCCAATGACTCCATTTCTGAATTTATTGTGGCTCAGAGCCTTTAAGGGACCACAGAGTTTTGTGTAGATTTTTTTTTAAATAAACTCCTAAATGTAAGTTAGGACTGTAAGACAACCACATAGATGTATCTGTTAAAAATCCACAAATGTTCACAATGAGCCAAAATAATTGATTTTATTGAAATTGACAATCCATCCATTGCATTGCTAGAATTCACAGTTACAGGCTCACCTTAGCCTCTCAAACTAAAACACTGAAAATAACAAGTTCATGACTGGAATGGGAAATAACAGACAGAAGAATAATGTTTCACATATTAGTGCTTTGCCATAATCTTAAATCTTTTTAAAGGGAATGTTTTCCCCCAGTTTATTGGGTCAGGTCAGGTCTTGCTTCTTTGGCTCTTCTGCTTCATGTGGCATCGATTTAGTTACGTTCAACTGGCTGCTGCTTTGAGTGGAGATATTCAAGAAGACTTTACTCAGATGTACAGTACCTCAGTGTATCACTCTGTTATCCTTGTATTTTTTGCTGTAGCAGTCACTGATCTCTAGAAAAATAAATCCAATAAGTTGATGTGTGTGTATGTATGTGTGTGTATAGTGGCAAGTCTGAATTCTTCATGATGGAGTAGATATGACTAAATCTCATGACTATCTGCAGACAGAATTCCCTATTCCTTTGAGGACTTCAACTTTTTCATAAGCTTCAATTATTTGATGTAGAACACTCGCATGATGGAATGTAGTCTATCATTACTTAAGCCTACCAATAGAATGTTAACCTCATCTAAAGGATACCTTCACAGCAACATACAGATGCATTTGACCAAAAATATGAATTATTCTGTCATAGACAGATTGATACATGTAAATAACCATGAAATACTTCTGTGGGTTCTCTTCATCTTGTTCTTTAGTCAAAGCTTCTGTATAGGATGGCAGTTGGTTTCCTAGAAAGAAGTGGTTTCTTACAAGCCTGGGCCTGTGGTTCCAGGAGACCATTACTGCTGTATCTACTGATGAGTACAAGACATGAGATATACTTCTCGGTAGACAGCTATAGATCAGAAGCCACCACACTCTTTTATAGTGAGTCATGTCTCTCTCACTAGAGTGTCATTAAGCTGTAGCTGTAAACTCATGTTCAAAGCTTATAAAACAGTAGATTTTGATATGGCTTTACTAAAGGTCTTTAGTGATATTTCCCTCTTCCCATCTCATCCTTCATACAACACTCTAGCAAGATTTAAGACCCACTCTACAGTAGACAACACATGCCTGGTTTAATAAATCTGTCTAAGAATCCATGGTTGGGAAGCTCATAGACTCCTGCTATTTTACTAGATGGACAAGATATCAAACTGCTCTCTAAATTCCTATGTTTATACTACTAGATTAGTGGCTCTCTCAGACCTCATCAGAAACACACAAATATTTCTAGCTTTTGTCAAATTTCTATTAGCCTTCATTTCTTTGTGCTGTGGAGAGTGATTAATGCAAAACACCCACAAATGGTCAAAGTGCAGGGAATGAAGTGTGAAGTGTGCAGTGCTGTCATGAAAGGGAGATCTATGGCCTTCCCCACATGATTCAAGTACCATCGTGGAAGAGAAGGCAAAATTTCACAAGAGCAGGAGGTGGGGAAGGGACATAAGGAAACAGTATCTTCTGGACATGACATTCACACACTCACAGCAGCTGTGGTTGCCTGCACAAAACCTGCATAAGAGCAAGCCTGTCAATAGTTGAGCATGGATGAGGGAGGGGCTCACAGGCCATATTCTTGGCTGAGTTGCTATTTAAGGTCAATAACTTCTGGTGGGAGGTAAATCAGCTTTCTTTAAGGGCGTATCTCCTGGTAGATCCATTGACCATGCTCCTCCAGAGGATAGCCCAATATCCTTGAGAATAGGGATAGCACAAATTGGACTCAGTGGGTTAAAGAAAAGAATAAAAGATGACACAAAGTTTGAAATCCCTGAGGAGTGAGTCTGGGGGGTTTACAAGGGATAAAAAGGGTTATTATTAAAATACATTGTATGAATATATGAAATTTTCAAAGAATTAAAAATATATATATCTTTTTGAAAGATAAATACTTTCCACTTTTAGTCTGAGAGTCATGATGCTATTGAGGAACATCTTTAAGACTTTTAGAAACTCTTATCTTCTATGTGAATGGATCTTTCAAATATCTGAAGAGATTATTCACTACCACATCTTCTGGTTTGAGAGTGATCCCAAGGTCACATTTTACTAACATTGCCTTTGATTTGATCAGAGACCATTTCTTGCTCTGGGAAGCTTTCTCCATCTGGAAAGGGTGAGAATGAGAATTTTATTTTCTAAGCTATCAAGTTCTGAGTTAGATTTTGTAGCTTCTTATATCCCATCAAAAGTTTTGTTGAACAAGTCTTTGCTTACTTATCCAGTGTGATATCAATTATGAAACTTAGCTGGCTACATGTGGATAGTAAGGGACCTAGAATGAATGTAAAGCAAACAAACAAAAACAGGGAAAAAAACCTCACTGAAATGCCTGGCACCTCTGAGATTCTCTGTATCTACTCCACAGGTAATTATGGTTTGCTTTATAGCATGACAGACTCAGTCCAGTCAGGCTTTATATAGTGGCCTACCTATTTAAAGTACTCCCCAAGCCTCTGTTTGCCCCATATCCCATATGTTATAGTATAAATATGGGATATAGCCAACCCACAATTTGAATGAGAGGGACTGACAGAAGAGTCAGTCTCTATGGAGGATCTCCTGTAGCAATCTTTCATAAAGAATGATTTTGGTCAAACTCATATGAATTCATAACACTTTTTATTAGTGATATTATTTGAAATAGGTGGCTATATTTTGGAGCTTCTGGTTTACTGCTCATAAAATAGCAAACATATCATAATATGATTGGAAGTGAAGTTGCCAAAGTCCTATGCAACAAATGGCTATGACATATATATAATCAGATTAACAGTTTTCAATTAAACATTAAAATGATCAATGTCATTTCATTATATCAGGGTCAGTTCGTAATAAAAAATTAATGCTTACCAAGGTCAAGGTGATACAAGGTAAAATGGTCAAAACTTGAAAAAGGATATAAGAGATTAGCTGTTCGCCAAAAAGCTGTTGGATTTGGTACAAGTGGCAGTTTGAGATCATGGATCACAGTGATAAAGAACACACAGTGATGAGGAAGATTGGAATCGCAGGGTAGGTCAAGATCCTATGTGGTTTAAAAAAAAATCAAGAAACTCCTGGATTTGAAAGCAAGTATGAAAGTTCGGAGAGTCCTCCTATCAAAATCATGATCTAGGCAAGAAATCTAAGCAATTAAGATTTGGATCCTAGTAATGTGTTTTAAAAAGTGGTTATGTGTCCTAGAAGGAAGAGAAATTTGATAACTTAGATAGATTTCCAAGTTATACTTTAAAAGCTGTTACAAACATGAGTGGAAATTGATCTTGATGTGTGGGACGATTTTGCCAATGGGTTAGAAAAGATGTCTGGCTAACCTGGGAATGGCAACAATGTCACACAGCTCTTGATGTGCCCTAGAGCTTTTGCTTTCATAGGGTGATAATTGTCTTCTCAGTTATTTCCATAGTCCTGTCTTTATTTTATACGATATGTATTTTATATTTTCTTGGCTTGCAAACCGTCGGTGGCATTTGTGGTTCCTTATACTCTTAGGTCAGGTTTGTCATCTTCTTGAGTGTGCTAACTCGAGGGAAATTGAAATCACTGATGTCCCTGTCTGCATTTCAGTCGCACAAATGAGAATTTCCCTGGATCTGTCTGAGAATCTTATCTTTCCTCACACTGATTATTATTCTCCTCTGAAAGCTAATACCATTTTCTAAAGCCACACTGTACTTTCACTTTTTTCATTGAAATGTTCTGAATAGAATAAAGTACAATCACTTAAAGCCATGTTTAGGAAAAAGTATGATTTCATGATTAAAAAAAGAAGACAATGAGGAAGGAAAGGGGTAGATACAGACATTCATGCAGATCTTCTTAGGGAAGCAGTTCCTTTGCTCACCAAATATTCTATTAAAACTTAGTTTTTTTTTTCTTTAAAGATTGTAATTAGAAATGCATCCCATGAATTGCTAGGAGTATGTTTTTAATTTTATTTCTTTGTGCACAGTCTATTCTACTTCTGTGTTTTTTCTGACAGCTCTCTATTTGGAGGTAGATCATCCCACAGTTGTTTCTATCCCTTGTCAAATTTCTATTGGTCTACCGCTGGTCTAGTCATGGCTTGGTTGGTGACCCTAAGCAGTAGGAACTTGAAGATCTATATTATCTAAAATGTAAAATGAGATTTTTATACCTATTAAAGTTATTTCTCTATCACTCAGTTTCTTCTTAGACCCTACATTTGAGGAAATGGAAGTTGTTAATCAATGTAACCATCTGTTTTGATATTGCAATTAGTATTTTCGATGAGGGAGTCATGAGTTAGAAACCAGGTCTCTACACTCTGCTCTGATGTTGTTTTATATCCTAGGCCAGAAGTCACAGAATTTTTCTGGAAAGGGCCTGATGGTTACTGTCCCCAACTTGACAGGAGAGCCACCTTTGTTAGAAATAGCAAACTGCCAATTAGTCCAGCACCAGCAAGTTCTACTGATATGTAGCCTTAATGCCTGAGCATGGACTGACCATCTGAACATCCCCTTCTGGTCGAAACCTTTGCTTTTCTATGCTTCACTTAACAGAGTCAACTGGTCTGCAAGAATTAAATAAAATATTTCAGAAATAAGCATGTTGTAAGTTTGAAATAATTTTGATAACCATATTTTGTTATGCATGTTCTATTTGGTTACTTTTATTGTTTAGCTCTATTGCATCTAATTGAGAAATTAAATTTTATCATAGGGTTGTTAACATAGAAAAAAAAATTATGTCTCAGCCGGGAGGTGGTGGCGCATGCCTTTAATCCCAGCACTCGGGAGGCAGAGGCAGGCGGATCTCTATGAGTTCGAGGCCAGCCTGGACTACCAAGTGAGTCCCAGGAAAGGCACAAAGCTACACAGAGAAACCCTGTCTCAAAAAACCCAAGAAACACACACACACACACACACACACACACACAAAAAAAAAAAAAAAAATTATGTCTCTATAGTATTTGATACAATCTGTAATTTTAGACATCTAAATCTAGTGGTCTTCAAATGTGTCCTCCAGATCAAAGGTGATGGCGATATCATTGCCTGATGAATGAAAGAGACAATGTCTTATAAAACCTTGGTGTGATACAGTCTCTTTGGCACAAAATTAAGACAGAGACAGGAGGAAATGCTGCTACTAAAATGTTTAGAGGCTGTTTCCTTTTTCCTGTCCCCTTCCCAAATGCATCCACTTTGAAACAGGGTTTTCTGTTTTCGTCAAGTATTTTTTGTCTTTTTATAGTCTTAGCCTAGATGTCAGCAAACAGCTGCCACAGACTAAACCCTGCATTTCTTTTTATCTCGTAACATGAGGATACTCCAAAGGCACTTTCTGTCCCTGGGCGGCATGTACAACAACAGAGCAAACCCTCTATAGAGCTGCATTCATCTCTTGTACTGATGCTGGCCCATTAGGAGTTGCTGTCTATCTTTGCATGTTTTGAATTCCCAGTGAAAAATGCACCTGCTTTGAGGTGACTGGTGAAGCTAATGGAGCCTTCTGTGTTTGCAGACCTGTCTTCCTCCATGAAGCTAACAGGGGCTGGTCAGGCAGTGGAGTAACAATCTTGTCCTCATTAGCTCTGCGTTTGTGCCAGTCCAAACCTGTACAACAGTACAGGCTGGATAAATTTCTCCTGTGAAATGATGCAATTCAGCTAGGAGCAGCTGTCCCACTTATAATGACCCCTGTGTCATGCAGCTTGTACTTCTGCCTGCTGTTGATATAACTGAGTTCCAACTAGAAGTCTTTCGTTTAAAATTATTGTACATGGTATTAATAATCAGATGGCTCAGCAGTGACTATAAGGATTGACAAAGTGCTGCTGTCTATAAAACTGAATAGAACAAAAGATTTCAGCATGAAAATTTTCAATTTTCCCATTAGTTGGTTGTATTACGTTTTAGAAAAAAAATCAATCTATATCACAATATTTAAGTAGGATGTACCATTTTAACATATTTTTATAAATACTTGACGCCAAATGAGAAAAGTATGCAGATACTGCCCTTTGGCAAATTGTTTGTCATGTCAAATCTGTTTTTGTGCAAATAAAGTTTCAGAAATGGAAAATATGAGTTTTTGGGTTTGTTTACTTTCTGGTAGTTTTGTATTTCCAGTTCAAATAATTTATTAATATTTAATCATAATTAATGTTTGTCAGCTTAAGACATGGTGATCAAGATGCCTGTCTATTAGTATAATAACAAATAGAATTTCTATAACAGTGAACATATTTAAAAGCATGGATTTAACACTCAAAATCTAACACTATTCCAACCTACTTCTGTCTTTGACCCTAAGGGTAAGGGGCCAAGGTTGTGAAAATTTATCCCCATTGTGTACTTAAATAGTTTGTTGTAGTTAAAGTAAAAATACAATTGCTGAGGCAGGCACATCAGATAAAGGCACTTGCCTTTCAAACCTGATGACCTGAGTTTGAACCCCCAAACCCATGATAGAAAGAGAGAATCTACTCCCAAGGGTCATCTTCTTACCAACACTTATGTACCCCAACAGCTAAGCACATGCATGCACACACACACACACAGACACACACAGACACACACACACACACACACAATTAGTGAAATTAAGGTAGATGGACAAATCCCTCCCTCCAGAGCCTGAAATAAATTGAATGGTATAGAAATTTAGATATGATTACTAAAGCTGTAATTAATGCTACAGAGTAAAAACCCAAATGCACCAAGCAATGCAACGTACTTTCCCAACACAACGTATGTTGTCCAACTGGAGTAAGTGAAAGTACACATGGTAAGTAGATGGTATGCACAGGACTACATGCCTTGCCAGAGGACTGCTCAGCTTTCTCAGTGTGTTTATGCTTGACTTCCCTCACTTGGGAAGCATTATAAACTGGGAAAAATCAAGTCTTAGTCAACAACAAAAGTGACTATGATAAATTGTGTTAGTACCTAATTTATCGGTTCTCGGTGAATTTATTTCTGCTTTAGACATATATAGTGGGACATCATGCCTTCCACCATGTTTCACCATGTGGTAAGCCCTGTGTGTGCCTCAGTTCACTGAGATTTCACAGCCACTGCCTGACTGGAAATAATTAGCTGACTCATGTCTCTGTGGGAACCCACGACTAATAACTTGCCTTCATCTTTGAAGAGCTATGTAACAGTCCACTGGAGATAAGACTAAGGAATACCAATTTTTAGGAAGACAAAGGAAGTGAATTCTCGTTACAGCCTTAGGCTCTAGAACATTAATCTTATTTCCTTTAGTTCTTTTTGAGAGGTTGCTCATAGATGTCTGTCTAAAAGCACTCTGTTCTTTTTTTTTTTTTTTTTTTTTTTTTTTTTTTGTTTTTGTTTTTTTTTTTTTTTTGTTTGTTTTTTGAGACAGGGTTTCTCTTGTGTAGCTTTGCGCCTTTCCTGGAACTCACTTGGTAGCCCAGGCTGGCCTTGAACTCACAGAGATCCGCCTGCCTCTGCCTCCCGAGTGCTGGGATTAAAGGCGTGCGCCACCACCGCCCGGCCGAAGCACTCTGTTCTTTAGACTTCATTTTTACTTTTCTGTGGCAGTCACAGTGCAGATAGTCTGTCCAGAACCTTGTAGCCAAAATGTAAGTGGTCTCAATTCCTCTGAAGTTCTAGGTCTGACGGTGGAATGAACACAAACTAAAGTCAACGTTCCAGTCAGCACAGTTTGAGGGATTGAAGCCAATTAACTCTAGAAAAAACATTCAGCTGGTCCTAAACAATGTAAGCATCTCCATCCTAAAAAAAGAAAATGTGAGTTCATAGCAACCAATCAGAAGGAAGATCCATAGAGTTCCACACCTGTGTATCTGCTGAGCTTGTGATGCTATGGATGGGACTTCTGACCCTTTAGGCTTGCAAGCTCCAGGTTACAGACTCTTCTCTAGCATAAGCAGTAAATATTGAGAATTTTTCTAATGTGATTTCATTTTTCTTTTTGACATCTTTTTCTGTCTACATACTCTGTGGTTTTTATCCCAAATAGTTGACACTGTCTAGTATTCTGTAATGTCCACTTATTTTTACTGTTTATTTTATGTTTGACCCCAACATTGACATTCTGTGAAAGCAGGCCTTCTCTCCTCATACACTGTTCTACCTAGTATCAAACACAGATGTTTAATAAATAATTGTCAAGTAGGTAAGTCAGTAATTTAATCTTAGATGCAGCCTTTTGTTCATGAACTCTTACTTACAAATAAGATAAAAGGGAAAGTTGCACTATACCATATTATTAAATAATTATTAACAGCCTAAATTGGAATAAAGACACACACTAGAAGAAAGGAAACCATACACACTGCAATTTAAAAGTTGACTTAATTTCTTTTATTAAACATTATTTTCTTCTTCTGCCTTTCTATTATTTTTTAAATGCCTACATGGTACATAAAGCATCTCATACTTCTATTGTGTCCGTGAAATAGTTTCATTATATAATCTCTTTCAGCTTCATTCATTTTCCCAGATGCAGGTTTAAAATGGATCTTTATAAAACATGATGAGCCCTTAGAAAACCAAGTAGAAACCATCTGAGTATAGATCAGATAACTAATATGGAAGTGTGTCAAGTTAAATTGTCTTTCTTTTCCTGAAGGAGCAGCCTATCAGATATGTCCCACTATCTATCTAAATTGCAGCAAGTGCTTAATAAAATGTCCCATGTTGAATATATGGCTAAGATGCAATTGGTGAAAAGCACATACTCACATATTGCCGTTGCAAATGTCCTAGGTTCAGGTCCTAGCACCCACATGGTGGCTCCAGGGGACTTAATGTGCTAGTTCCAGGGGACTTGA
This sequence comes from Peromyscus maniculatus bairdii, assembly GCF_049852395.1. Classification (NCBI taxonomy): domain Eukaryota; kingdom Metazoa; phylum Chordata; class Mammalia; order Rodentia; family Cricetidae; genus Peromyscus; species Peromyscus maniculatus. The sequence goes on along the minus strand of NC_134866.1, from coordinate 46,658,451 downwards.
TGTGCTCTCCTGGCTTCTATAGGTTTCTGCATTCATATAGGGCATATCAACGTATAGAAGCACATACACATAAATATAAAACCAAGACTTTATTTTAAAGATGCCAGGATCATTCATGATTCCCTATATTCATGGGTGGTCCATAATTATGAATTATTAAAGCATTTGATCTCTGTTGCCATGTTTGTCAATAATTACATAGAAAAATTTGATCATGTGAGAAGTTAATTCACAGATGATATAAAGATGGGAGGAACAGCTAATATTGTTGATATCTATACATTCATTTTGTTAACATTTGATAGCCTTGAGTGGCAGTTTACCTATAATAATACAAAACTTTAAAGGAAAAGGAAAAGTTTTCAAAACACCAAGGCAAGAAGAACTCACTCATGCTTAGAGAACAGATGGGCAAAGTGCTGTGGGATGGTCTGTATGTCAAATTACTCTGATTGTTCAATAAATAAAACACTGATTGGCCAGTGGCTAGGCAGGAAATATAGGCGGGACTAACAGAGGGGAGAAAAGAAAGAACAGGAATACAGGGAGACACTGCCAGCCACTGCCATGACAAGAAGCATGTGAAGATGCTGGTAAGCCATGAGCCACGTGGCAAGGTATAGATTTATGGAAATGGATTAATTTAAGCTATAAGTACAGTTAGCAAGAAGTCTGCCATGGCCATACAGTTTGTAAGCAATAGAAGTCTCTGTGTTTACTTGGTTGGGTCTGAGTATCTGTGGGACTGGCGGGTGACAAAGATTTGTCCTGACTGTGGGCAAGGCAGGAAAACTCTAGCTACAGTTTTCAAAACACCAAAGCAAGAAGAACTCACTCATGCTTAGAGAGCAGAGAGGCAGTGGTGAGAACTATTTTTAAGAGTAATTGGAAGTGCAGGTGACTGTAAAATAAATACAAAACAATATTATGACATTAGGCCTCAGTACCAAATATATATTCATCTTTGGGTTTCATTAATGGAATTGGAATTAGAACCCAAGTAAATTAGCTGAACTCTGTAATTGTTTAGATCTCTATACCTATTACTTTGATTGCAATCTAAGTCCAGTGACTCACAACAGAGTATAGATTATTGATACAGTCTTTGATTGTCTCTCAGGAATTGAGGATTGTAGATGAATCTTAAAAGGTTGTATTAATAAATTCAAACCCAGAGCCAGGTATTGGTGTGAACACTGGAAGATCAGAGAAGCAGAACAAACCCATAGCTTCCTTACCTCGCCAATTTCTCAGCTGATCCTGTTTCCTCAGAATGGAAGCCTCTGAGTTCTCATCTGGAATGAATCTCAGCTGAACTGTTGCTCAAAAACCTAAAAACTTAGCCATCCCTAGTTCCTGATTTTCAGGCCTTATATACCTTTCTGCTATCACTTCCTGGGATTAAAGGCGTGAGTCACCATGCCTGGCTGTTTCCAGTATGGCTTTGAACTCACAGAGATCCAGGTGGATCTCTGCCTTCTGAACACTAGGATTAAAGGCGTGTGTGCCATCATTTTCTGGCCTCTATGTCTATCTAGTGGCTGTTCTGTCCTCTGACTCCAGATAAGTTTATTAGTATGCACAATATATCGGGGGATATAATATATCACCACAGAGGGTAGACTTTTACTGTTGAAGACAGCACACACTTAAGACAAGGGACTCAGGTGATTTGAACTGGATCTAACCTGAAAGCCTCTTTCCTTTGGTATAGCTTCCTTGAAAATACTATGCAAGCTTAGTTTCAGGAGAAACTAAGGAATCAAATCGTCCTACCCAGCTGCAACACCTATGAACCATCATAATTACCACCATGGCAAGATATGCATAAAGGTTCAGTAAGGGCACTCACATCTTGGTGGCAATCAATAGCTGTCTAATTGGGATTAAGGCTCACTTAGCAAAGGGTAAGTCATGCCAGGTACTGGAAACCTCACCAGCTTCCAGGTGCTATGGTCCTTAGGAAATAATATATTACTGCAACTTTGCTAGCCCAGCATAATTCCTTACTTCATTCTCAATCTTATCCTTCTACCCAGAGATAAGTATAGCTATCACTCCTCATCAAGGAAGCCTCTCTTTACAGCAAATGAAGAACACCACAGAAAACCCTACCTGGACATAATGCAGAGATTTGGATTGTGGTGACTCCCTCCCTGACTGATACATCTCAATCACAACTTCTACATCTATGGTTCAGGAAGTATCATGGAAGAAGGGTCAGAAAGATTGGAAGAGTCAAAATACCAGGAAGTCTACTGTGAAATAGTCTCTCATAGAAATGGATGCATCAGCAAGAATGGAACAATTGACAATATCAATACACATGTTAGCAGGTAAAGGGGGGAAATTTCAGGGCCATACCCCCTAGACAAAACACTACAGGCAATTAATGACTGATGGGAAAAAATCATACTAAAAATTAAAGTAAATTTAAAAAATTTAAAAGACTTCATTGAGATAGTACAGTGAATCCATGATTTATAATCATTATGAAAGTCTGAACTATATCAAGAAGAAAGATGCAGTATCAAGCTTGTGGCCTTGAGGTGTGCTTCAGATGGCCCATTTATATAGTCTTCAAAGTCTGAATTAGTGACAAAATTGGTAAATGACTTCTCTTTTTTAGATTTTTTTTTAAGGACAGATTTTCTTTGTGTAGCCCTGGCTGTCCTGGAACTCACTTTGTACACCAGGCTGGCCTGGAACTCATCAAGATCCACCTGCCTCTGCCTCCTAAGTGCTGGGATTAAAAGTGTGTCCCACCATACCCAGCAGCAGATGCCTTTTGTTAAACTTGTATTTTTGTATGGAAACCAACCATGGAGAGTTCATGGTTCAGTTTTTTGTGTTCATTTCAGCCCACTGTACAAATTTACTATATATTCCTTGAACCTGAAGGTGACCCCACAGCCATGCATGTATGAGCACCTCTAATTGGATGTAGTGGATTCCCCTCCCCTACAAAAATGACATTGGGAGGAGGACAGGTTAAAGAAATATATGGATGATTTGGAAGGGATTTGGTGGTAGTATATATGATCATATTTCATTGTATACATCTATGAAAACCTTGTTACATGATTTTTTGCATATGTTGAAATCATCACACATTTTATAATTTCCTTCTGTATAATCTTACTATGGAATATAGAATGTACCCTAAAGGCACACATAGTTGGGCATCTCATCTCTAGTCAATGGTGCTACCTTAAGAGGTTGTAGAACCTCTGGGAAGTGGAACCCAGGTGGTGCAGATAGTTCACTAGGGATAGGATGCATCAGTTATATCCATCTCTGGTTTTACTTCTCTCCAGCTGCTGTGGGAGGTCCTCTGTCACATACTCCCATATCCTTGGAGTCACCCCATCATTCTTGCACCCTTTGATAGACTGAAATTCCCCAGAAACCATGAACCTAAATATATCTTCCTCTCTCACATCATTTCCATTGGGTGGTTTGTCATAACAATAAGCAAATAACTAAATAAATTCTGCCATTATAGTGTATCACATGTATTGGTTTGAGTATGCTGAACTCTTCTTGAATTCCCAGGCATGTTCCCACTTGAGGGTGGTGAATGGTCCTTTCCATGTATTGGAGGATTTTGTTAAAGATTTTGGTCTGTAGGTCAGGCATGTTACAAAAGTGCACTTCGGGGTTTCTTCATGGTTTATTACCATGTTTGTGAAGGGGTACCATATTTGTGAGGAGGTATCGCTCCTTCTAATGTCTTACTGGCCAATAATGCAGCACAGGATGGATCCTGGGCAGGGAAGTTTGGTATTGGACCATAGATGAAAAAAACCACGACTGAGTCAGATCAGAACTCACATCTCAGGCCAAGGCCTGGATAGTAATTGTCACATTCCTGTATCTTTAAATTCTATTCTTCACATAGGATTATAAGATTAGTCAGAAGCTCTTGGGAAAAAAAGGTTGCAGTGTTAAATTTTAGTTAGAACCTCTGTGCTTTGATATGTGTAAACCCAGTTTCAAAACCCGGTGTTGTCTCTTACAAATAGAGTCACTCTTAACATCCCAATGTTTCTCCACACTTTATTTTCCAGATTTGAAAAACAGTCAAAGACTAGGGTTTTGTGAAGTATTTCTGGGGACCAAGAAGCTGTCTTCACAGGACGATAGTACAACAAATACAATTTTTGCTAAAGAAGGGATTGATTACATCCTGTGTTGCTATTGTTAAATTGTAACACTAATAACATTAATGACCAATAGTAAATACTATTTTATCCACAATTTATCATTGAGAAACTCTATCTGAACACCAACAGGAAGAGCAGAAGCATCACTATGCCTCTCTGAGTGGAGAGCGATTGCACTCTTTTTCCTTCCTCTTCTCTTTTCCATAGCCCAAGCTTTTGTTACTTTATTGTAGATTCATAAACCCAGCTTATTATTATAAATATTTCCTTGCATAGATAATAATTTTAGTTTTGTTATTTCACACTTATAATAATATTTTATTGCTTTTTTTAAAAAAAAACCTTAAAAACAAACACAGTAAATTCTTTATATTCCTGTTAAGATTGTGCTGTGACACCTAATTACTCAAGAGATAGATTTTCCCCCCAAAAAATGCCAAGAGAGTAAGCTGGCTGGGTGTTAATCTAGTTTTCTAGGAAGACATGACTTTTAAGGACCAAATATTAATAAAAATGTAAAGAAAAGAAAACCTACAATAACCGGCATTGACATCTTTCATACAGGTATGATTCTATTACTCCATGCCATATTTATATAGTAAATAATTGGAAGAAGTCATGTCTTTCCTCCAATGTTCTCCCTTCTACTAACAAAATAAAATCAACTTCATTTTTCATTGTCATACAGTAAAGTTCAATGCTCTTTCCAGAAGGTTAGCTGAATCCAGAGTTACAGAAAGAATTTATTATTGATGAGAGTATTACGGAATGAAATATTTTGTATTCCTTTTAGGAAATTTTTTGAAGTTTTGGAGAGTTAAAGGAAATGGATTTAGAAAATGCCAGTGTTTCTGTCTCTCCTAATCAGCATGAAATCACAGTCTATATCTGAGTTGGTCTCTGTGGATGTTACAGAATTATCTGCTCTCTTTGTATTAATCCTAGGTGTGTTTTTTTTTTCCAAGAGCTCATGGTACAAGTGCATTTTCAAGGTCATTATACAATACTCATTTGAAAATGGATCATGCTAATTCAGCACAATGTCCTTTTCAATAGGAAAAGCCTTTAGATATTTATGTCTATTGCTTTGGCTTGTCAGTATTCTATGGAATTAATTTGGTAATATTAGCATTTAAGGACAAAACATACGCAACCAGTAATGAGATAGAGAAAAATTTGGCAGGAGTGAATCTTATTGCTGATTTTCAGTTATTACTTTGGTTTATAATTAGGGATTTTTGAGACATAAAAGAATAACAGATAGATAGTGGCAATCGACTCTTGGCGTCGCTTACTGAGATTTCAATTGTGATTTTCTGTTCAGTTATAGTGACTTGTTAAATTGGATCCTAATTCTTAAGTAGTTGATCAGAGTTTCAGAATTATCTTGTTTCTTCTATAAAGTAAAATTCAGGCAGATATTACTCTTGCAGAACTTAGTATGCAACAAATGAATCTGGCAGGAGGAAAGGAATATAATATTGGAAGTGATTAAAAGCCCACCCTCATTTTAGGCTGTCCTTCTGAAGGCTGGTCTATAGGTTTAACATGCCAACTTCTTCAAAGCTCCAGTGGGACTCTTCTGATTCTTATTTTATAATTAGGGCAGCAACTGTCCATTCACAGTTGTATTTCACATCCATAGATTATTTCAAGACCCTTTGTAGATGCCAAAATCTGAAGGTGTTTAGGTCTCATTCTTAAAGTGGCTTATTAGAGAACTGGAGAGATGACTCCATAGTTAAGGGTCCATGCAGCTCTTTCAGAGGACTCAAGATCAGTTTCCAGTACCTATCTTGGGTAGCACACAACCACCTGTAGCTACTGCTTCAGGGTAAGCAAAGCCTTTTTGGCCACTACAAGCACACATAAACATATCAAATCCTCAAATACCCCCCCCCCACACACACACACATGCCAAAGTATAAGGGGTGAATATCACAGGGTCTCAACTCTATTGGCAATTAAGGAACACTGAGTGGGAGAAACAGTCTTCCACAGGGAAGGGCACATCAGTGGGTTCATCCTTGAAAATATACAGAAAAGTAGTATTTACAGACTGAGCAGGTTATATTTAGAAATATATATATATATACACACACATATTGACATATATACAGGGAACTACAATTAATGAAAACAGAAGTCATGAGTTTCAAAAGCAGCAATGACAGTTATATGGGAGGGTTGGAAGGAAAGAAAGGGAAGGGGTAAGTGATTTGATTATATTATAATCTCAAAGATGGTCTTTCCAATGGCATAGTAGATGCTTACAAGCCATGCATAGTCTCCAATATGCTTTGAATAATGTTATTTGTAACATAATACATTACAGCATCATATAAATGCATAAATAATGATGAGAGATTAATGGAAAGCAAAATATCTATCAATATATGTTCAATATAGATCATTTTTAAAAACTATTTTCTGCCACAGTTGAATACACAGATGTGAAGCAGTTGTGTAACTGTATTTGAAAAGAAGTTCAACATGAGAATAGACTAAAGAAATATTTCGGAATAGCTGAAATTTTCAAAGAAATTCTCTTTTATGTGTTCAAGCTTCACACCTAACTTATTATTAGTTAGGAGATGTCAAGTACTATTACTCAACTTCCCAAATTGTACAGTTGAAAACTAGAACCACTACGTCTATATGATTAATTAAGTCTTTCAACAAGGTATAGTTAGCATGTTTTTGTCCCAGGCCCTGGCTGGGTGGTAGGGATACAAAGATTGTTTTAGCCATGCTTCTAGACTATCAAAGGAAATAGAATTGGTATACATCTATATCTCCAGCACTTGGGGAGAGGGAGCCAGATGAACCCTGGCCAACTGGTGAGCTCCAGATCAGTAAGAAAAAAAACTGTCTTTAAACAAATGATGTGAAAATCATTTAAGGAAAACCATGGACATTGACTACTGGCTTTCACACATAGAAGCACACATGTCCACATGCCCCTGCATGAACACACGCATTAAAATGCTCATGTGTATGCATGTGCATGCATGCACACAGGTGTGCACACCCACAAGGTTTATCCTACTTCTGTGCTTCTGAGAACCTCTAAGTCTTCTGTTACTGCTTTTATTATACATTAGTGATTATGACTTATTACCTTTCTCCATAAATGGATGAGAAGTACTTAAAAGAAAGCCACTACCTGACTTGGTTCTATATTCTCACATCCAGAAGACTCTTAACTATGTATTCAATGATTTCTTTTTTAAGGAATAAACCAAGTATCACACTTTAAATGAGCTTAATTAAAATATGTATGTACACACATATAACATAACACTTATGTAATAGTAAACCCCAATTCATTCCCACAGATGAATGGTCCATGTAAACAAAATTAAATGTTGATGAATGTCAATTGCTTTTTTTCTGTAAACAAAAATTTTCTGTACACAGTTTCTTCCATTTAATGGATCTGCCATCTTAAAAACATGGAGAGGGCTGGCAACAAGAGAGTGAAAGGAATGTGGTATTGTACACAAAGTTTTATGTGCCATGTGTGAAAGTGTCACTTATTTCCTCAGCTATGAATTCTTTGGTCTGTCATGTAACATTATTTAACTTGTCTACACACACCTTCAAGGAACTGTAGAGTGTGGGCTGCCTGTATGCTTGTAAAGAACCATGAACAATGTGCAAAAAGTGAGACTTTGGAGCATTCAATCCTGAATGAGATGTTTCCATCAAACCCCTACCCTCAAGGGTTACTATTGCTGTGATGAAACACCATGGCTAAAAACAAGTTGGGGATTTGCAAGTGGTTTATTTGCCTTATACTTCCACATTATAGTCCATCACCAAAGGAAGTCAGGACAGGAAATCAAACAGGGCAGGAACCTGGAGGAAGGAACTGATGCAGAGGCCATGGAGGAGTGTGGCTTATTGACCTGTTCCTCATGGTTTGCTCAGTCTACTTTATTAAAGACCCCAGAACCACCAGCCCAGGAGTGTTCTCATTCACCATGGGATGGACTTTCCCATCAATCACTAATTAAGAAAATGCCTGCAGCCTGATCATATGGAAGCATTTTCTCGATTGAGGCTCCATCCTCTCAGATGACTCTAGCTTGTATGATATTGACATAAAAGTAGCCAGCACAACTGACCCCTTGTAAGCTTAGCACATAAATACGTCACTGTTAAGCCACAGCTTGTCCTTTCTTGTATAAAGATATCACAGTACAAAACATTTTACAAATTCAAAGAGTCTAACAGCCTTACAAACTCAAATACCTTAAAAGTTATCTCTTAAAAAATATACAGACTCCTTTAAAATCCAAATTACCTGTAAAACTTATGTTGACATAGAAACTAGTCAGCACACAGACTGAAAGAAAAAGGAGACATTCACATGATACTGTTAGCTGTGTGTGTGTGTGTGTGTGTGCGAGAGAGAGAGAGAGAGCATTATGTACACCTGTGGTTAATTTTCTTTCCTGTTTAAAATACTCAAGAAAACATCTTTAGCATGAAAGGATTAATGTGGCTTTTGATTTCAAAGTTTGGGTTCATGGTTAGGTTATGCCATTAGTACTGGCTTTTGGTGAAACAGAGTATCACAGGGGCAATAATGTGTGGTACTGGTTAACCTCATGACATCCAGGAAAGCAGAAAGCAATAGAAAAGGATGAGAGACAAAATACACTTTCTATGACACAACACCTCCATGGGCCCACTTCCTCCACACCAACCTCACCTCCTAAGAGCCAATTCAGTATAACTTATCAACAGATTAATCAATTTATAAACTTAAGAGTCATATTCCAATTGCTTCAATAGTGCTACCCGTTGAGAGCCATGTTTTCAGTACATGAGTTGTTTTTTTGTGATGGATGGGACACTTGATATGCAAATCACAATATTTTAAGGAAAATTTTCCATAGAAAATTTTATTTTTATGTAACTATATAAAATAAGTGTTCAAAATTATTAGACTATCAGCAGCTACAAAATTATTTATCACTTTTACATACACACATATATACTATGCATATATGTATATTTTTATGCTAAAGGCAAGAGGTTTGCTACCGACTTTTAAAGAAAAAAGAACAACAAACAAATTGAAAATGGAAGCATATAAAAATGGAGTAATAATGATTAATAATATTTAATGCTAACCCACTGTAAGTAGCAATTATTACAGAATTGTTTCATGTATAACTTTTAGAAACATGTTTATTCTCACAGTGAACAGAATTACATTAAAATTATTTGTGTACCAACTACTCCATGGAAGTTAGTTAATTACCATGGAGAAGTTTATTTTATTATCATCTAACAGATTCACATTAAATTCACTCAAATGCTCCCATGTTTCCTTTATTTTTTATTACAAATATCTTGAAGCTGAATAAGAGGTGTTTCTTTTTTTTTTTATTTTGACTTCTTTTTTTTTATTATTATTATTTTACAACACCATTCAGTTCAACATAATAGCCACAGAATCCCCTGTTCTCCCCCTCTCGCCCACCCCTCCCCCCAGCCCACCCCCCATTCCCACCTCCTCCAGATCAAGGTCTCCCCCGAGGACCGGGGTTGACCTGGTAGACTCAGTCCAGGCAGGTCCATTCCCCCCTCCCAGACCGAGCCAAGTGTCCCTGCATAAGTCCCAGGATTCAAACAGCCAACTCATGCAACGAGCCCAGGACCTGGCACCAATGCACAGCTGCCTCCCAAACAGATCAAGCCAAATGACTGTCTCACCCGTTCAGGGGGCCTGATCCAGTTGGGGGCCCCTCAGCCTTTGGTTCATAGATCCTGTGCTTCCATTCATTTGGTTATTTGTCCCTGTGCTTTATCCAACCTTGGCTTCAACAATTCTCGCTCATATAAACCCTCTTCTTACTCACTAATTAGACTCCCAGTGCTCCACCAGGGGCCCAGCCGTGGATGTCTGCCTTCAGATTCCTCAGTCCTTGGATGGGGTTTATGGCACCACTATCTGGGTGTCTGGCCATCCCATCACCAGAGTAGGTCAGTTCCTGCCGTCTCGCGACCATTGCCAGCAGTCTTTTGAGGGGGTATCTTTGTGGATCTCCGTGGGCCTCCCTAGCTCTCTGCTTCCTCCCCTTCTCACCTTCTCATGTGGTCTTCATTTACCATGGTCTCCTATTCCTTGTTCTCCCTCTCTTTTCTTGATCCAGCTAGGATCTCCCACTCTTTCCCTCGACTGTCGCCCTTCATTGTTCCCACTCATGACCAGGCTATTCATGTAGATCTCGTCCATTTCTCCGTGTCTTTTTTTGGGGTCCTGTTTTCCAGGTAGTCTCACTGGTGATGTGAGTAGCAGTCTAGTCATCCTTGTTCCATATCTAGCATCTTCCTATGAGTGAGTACATACCATATTTGTCTTTCTGAGTCTGGGTTACCTCACTCAGGATGATTTTTTCTAGATCCATCCATTTGCCTGCAAACCGTGTGATGTCGTTGTTTTTCTCTGCTGAGTAGTATTCCATTGTGTATATGTGCCACAATTTATTTATCCATTCTTCAGTTGAAGGGCATCTAGGTTGTTTCCAGGTTTTGGCTATTACAAACAATGCTGATATGAACATAGCTGAGCAAGTGCTCTTGTGGTATGATTGAGCATTTCTTGGGTATATGCCCAGGAGTGGTATAGCTGGATCTTGGGGGAGATTGATTCCCAATTTTCTAAGAAAGCGCCATATTGATTTCCAAAGTGGTTGTACAAGCTTGCATTCCCACCAGCAGTGGAGGAGAGTTCCCCTAGTTCCACATCCTCTCCAGCATAAAGTGTCTTCAGTGTTTTTGATCTTAGCCACTCTGACAGGCGTAAGGTGGTATCTCAGAGTTGTCTTGATTTGCATTTCCCTGATGATTAGGGAAGTTGAGCAATTCCTTAAATGTCTTTCAGCCATTTGGGATTCCTCTGTTGAGAATTCTCTGTTTAGTTCTAAAGCCCATTTCTCAATTGGACTGTTGGTCCTTTTGATGTCTAATTTCTTGAGTTCCTTATATATTCTGGATATCAGTCCTCTGTCAGATGTGGGGTTGGTGAAGATCTTTTCCCATTCTGTAGGCTGTCGCTTTGCCTTGTTGACCGTATCCTTTGCTCTACAAAAGCTTCTCAGTTTCAAGAGGTCCCATTGATTGATTGTTTGTCTCAGTGTCTGCGCTACTGGTGTTATATTTAGGAAGTGATCTCCTATGCCAAGGCGTTCAAGACTATTTCCTACTTTCTCTTCTAGCAGGTTCAGAGTAGCTGGATTTATGTTGAGGTCTTTGATCCACTTGGACTTAAGTTTTGTGCACGGTGACAGATATGGATCTATTTGCAGCCTTCTACACGCTGATATCCAGTTATGCCAGCACCATTTGTTGAAGATGCTTTCTTTTTTCCATTGTACACTTTTGGCTTCTTTGTCAAAAATTATATGTCCATAGGTGTGTGGGTTAATGTCAGGGTCTTCAATTCGATTCCATTGGTCCACATGTCGGTTTTTATGCCAATACCAGGCTGTTTTTATTACTGTAGCTCTATAGTAGAGCTTGAAGTCGGGGATTGTGATGCCTCCAGAAGTTGTTTTATTGTACAGGTTTCTTTTAGCTATCCTGGGTTTTTTGTTTTTCCATATGAAGTTGAGTATTGTTCTTTCCAGATCTGTGAAGAATTGTGTTGGTATTTTGATGGGGATTGCATTGAATCTGTAAATTGCTTTTGGTAAGATTGCCATTTTTACTATGTTAACCCTGCCTATCCATGAGCATGGGAGATCTTTCCATTTTCTGAGATCTTCTTCAATTTCTTTTTTCAGGGACTTAAAGTTCTTGTCATATAGGTCCTTCACTTGCTTGGTTAGTGTTACCCCAAGGTATTTTATGTCATTTTTGGCTATTGTAAAGGGTGATGTATCTCTAATTGCCTTCTCAGCTTCTTTGTCCATTGTATATAGGAGGGCTACTGATTTTTTTGAGTTGATCTTGTATCCTGCTATGTTGCTGAAGGTGTTTATAAGCTTTATCAATTCCTGGGTGGAATCTTTGGGGTCACTCAAGTATACTATCATGTCGTCTGCAAATAGGGAAAGCTTGACTTCTTCCTTTCCAATTTGAATCCCCTTAATCTCCTTATGTTGTCTTATTGCTCTGGCTAGAACTTCAAGTACTATATTGAATAAGTATGGGGAGAGTGGACAGCCTTGTCTCGTTCCTGATTTTAGTGGAATTGCCCTGGTAGTTAGGTTTCTATTTCTTTCCCAAATAGAAACATTTGGCCTTCCACCTTATACCTCATAAATATGTTCAGTGTACTTCTAAAGCATAATCAATGTACATTGATCTGTAGCATGAAAAGGCTCCTTGCTATAGTGTTTTCACGTGGGGAATTAGATGTTGACATCAATTATCAACTGCTTTGTTACTTTTAGTATAAAGGTAAAATATATAAGGGATGGGTTTAAAGAGATGGCATATGGACATAAACACGAAGCTTAGTTTTAATAGAAATCATGCTCTCAGAAGACATTGCCCCTTGAGGCAGTTTCACTGCAAAGAGGATTTCTCAAGCATTGTCATCTCACCAAATTACCTGGACTATTCGAAGCAATGTTCTAACTGCAATGCTGCTACCCAGAGTGGGCAGCAAAGCACTCAATAAAACAATGTTGACTTCAGTCGGTGATCCTCGATGTGACCAAAGACCTGTTAGTCTCATCCTTAATTCTTCTTCATGCGTTCATTCTGAACAAAGTTATTTATACGTTTAATTTACTAAATTATGAATCATCAGCTATCTTAGAGTGCTGGTCAACTATGAAGCTTTGTTCTATGATGATATTTGCCAATACCTAGGACTCATTTCTCCTGTGTGAATGATGGCAATGTTACTCATGTACCCTCCCTTCCTCCACCCACCCCACCCCCCAGTCTTGTATTTTTCATCTCATGAAACATTCACTTTCCCATGGGTTCTTGCAAAGTCACAATATTTTGGACCAAAAGCTGTCCTAAGGTTTACTTTGTGCAAGCTCTTGGTTTATGCCTAAGAACCCAGAAAGGTTTAATAGCTTTTACACCCCATGTGTCATTAGTGGCTCAGTGGGACTTGGAGTCTCTAGCTCCTAATTTAGCCATAGGCTATCATTAATTTTGGTTGTTAAGGTAGGGCTGTTGTGAGCTCAGTTCTGTCCACTTTTTCAAATGAGTGTGAGGTTTATGCATCTATGGTCATTCAGTGTTCTTTTCGAGCAGTGTACTCTGTACCAGGAACCATGCCAGTTAAGATAATGTTACATAGTGGTTTTTAGTCTCATATTTAATTACAAGAGCTTTTGGGTTGGATTTTGACTTTTAGCATGATCAGCCATCCTGTTTTGTTTGGGAATGTGGTATTTACAAGTGTATGAAATTTGGTGTCCTATAGTTAAAATATCCAAGAAAAATAAGGCTGCTTGTACTTTATTTTACCTTGTCATGGGGCTATTTGGACAGTGTGTGATATTTTTACAGATATCTGTTTTTTAATGTATAAAGTAAGAAAAGTAAGAAGGCTGTCTCAGGATTTTAGTGCAAATTAAAGAAGACAATCTGCAAAACATAGTACAACTTAGTAAATACTCAATAAATATTAGTCATTAATGTTTTTTTTTGTTTGTTTTTTCGAGACAGGGTTTCTCTGTGTAGCTTTGCGCCTTTCCTGGAACTCACTTGGTAGCCCAGGCTGGCCTCGAACTCACAAAGATCCGCCTGCCTCTGCCTCCCGAGTTCTGGGATTAAAGGAGTGCGCCACCACCGCCCGGCAATGTTTTTTGATATTGCTTTATAATGGAAGTCTATTCCTCAAAGAGGAGACTCTCAGAATCTAGATTTGCAGATGTAAAATTTGGAATAAATGAACGTTTTGTTTTAGTTACAGCTTCTAATGTCCTTTTTGAAGGTCCTTCTATTATTCCATTTGTCACTAAAGTTAGACAGGGCAGGTCAGGGCTAGAGCCCATCATTGAGCATCCTTCCCACTTTTCAAGATAGATGTCAGGAAGAAGGTGAATTTTTTAATTTGGAAATCAACAAGGAAAATAAGCACCAAAGGCAACATAATGCTATGAAAATAATATAAGGGGTTTGCTTAGATTCTAATGATGATAGCTGCCATCGTGTTAAGCACAAACTTCACCGGGTCTTAGTGATTTACATGCTACACACCTGGAACAGGCAATGATCTTGAGAGGTGAATTATCATCTCTATTTCAGAGGCAATAATCTTAAATTTTTGCTTAAAAAATCAATTAAATGCTCAAAGATATTTGTATGATAAAGAGTAAAACAAAAACTTGAAACTTGTGTTTGCTCTAAAGTTGCTGTGGTCTGAATTTACAACAAACATGATAATGTTGTGGAAAATATTAACTCCTTAGGTGAGTTTCTTCACTTATAGCACTCAAAAGTAAAGAAATCACCATTGATGACTGCTAACCACACTTGGGCAGTCAGCTCTAAATATTCCCACATGCATGGTGTAGTTGGATTCCCGTAGGCAAATATGGCCACTATTTTTTTTTAAATCAACTGATTCCTTAGAGAAAGGTTAAACTACTCGCCAAGAATACAAGTAATGAAGCGGGAATGCAAACATTCAAAAGCTCACCACTCTATTGAAGCATTTTGCAACAGTTGATGTCTTCATGATTTTGAATAGGTAGCTAGAAATATTACTAAAGCAGGCTTTTCAACTACTTAGAATTGATTATGCTCACTAGATATATTTTCTCTCAAGTATAATAAAAATATTTTCTATTTTATAGTCTGTTTTCCCTTTGCATGTAGATAGTATAGGGAAATTTTGAAAGATTTGAGAGTAGTTTAAATCCCATCAGGCACTCAGATTTTCTTTTATCACTTTAACGTTCCTTCTTACAAAGTCTTATTTTAACACTTGGCAAGAAACCTGAAAATGTGTGTTATAGATTTAGTCCCATCCAGGAAATAAAAAGTAAGAGTCGTGAACTTGCCATGGTACCACATGCTATTATCTCAACACTCAGAAGATGGTGATAGAAGGATCAGAAGCTCAGTGTCATCCTCCTTTGAGTGTATAGGAGTACCCCTCCTATACACAAATGACAGGAGGACTGAGAATGAAATCAAGGAAATGACACCTTCCATAATAGCCTAAAATAATATATGTACTATCTTGGAATTACTCTTACCAAGGAAGTGATAGACTAGTATAGTAAAAACTTTAAGACATTGAAGAAAGCAATTCAAGAAGATACTAGAAGATAGAAAGAGCTCCCATGTTCATCGATCTGTGGGGTTAATATAGTAAAAATGTCCATCCTACCAAAAGCAATATACAGATTAAATACAATCCCCATCAATCTACAATGGAGTCCTGCCTGCATGATATGGTAGTGCAATGGTGGCACAAAGCTTGAAAGTAACCAACCACTATCTGACTTATATTAAAGCCCACTCTGCAAGATGGAATGCATATCCACCATTGCTTGGGTGACCAAGACCAATCTGAGACTAGATACTGTGGGGACCCAGGGTAAAACCAAATACTATTTTTCTTAAAAAAAAAAAAAGTAGCAATAAAATGACTCCTAATGACATTCACCTATACTCATAGATCAATGTCTCACCCAGCCATCATCAGAGAAACCTCCCCTTGCAGCATATAGGAACAAATACAGAGATCCACAAATGGACCATATGCAGAGAGTGAGAGACTTTGGAACACTCAGCCTTAAATGGCATGTCTCCATCAAATATTTCCCCTCAGGTTTCAGGGAAGCCTGCCGAAGAGGAGGAAGAAAGAGTGTCAGAGCCAGAGGTAAGGGAGGGCACCAAGGAAACAAGGCCCTCTAAATCAATAGGAATTATGCACACATGGACTCACAGAGACTGAGGCAGCATGCACAGGTCCTACACAGGTCTGCAGCAGATGGAGTCCTAGAACTGAAAGTAGAAGTGAGTACATGCCTCCATCCCTAACTCAGAAGTTACCTCCAAGTGATAACACTTACAATTGAAAATTTAGTTTTCTCCAAGTGAGTCTCCCTGGGGAAACAACCACTTTTTTTTTTCAAGACAGGGTTTCTTTGCATAGTTTTGCACCTTTCCTGGAACTCCCTTTGGAGACCAGGCTGGCCTTGAACTCACAGAGATCCACCTGCCTCTGCCTCCTGAGTGCTGGGATTGAAGGCGGTTGCCACCACCGCCCGGTGGAAACAGCCACTCTTAAGGGTATCCTGCATGCCCAGCTATAACTATAGGAAACAAACTCAAAATCATCTTTGGAGGTTGCTTGTCTCATAATGTCCCATCAGGGCTTTTTCTTTTGTTTTTTTTTTTTTTAAAATAAAAAAGAAATTTATCTTTTTGATTTTTTATTTTGTTATTATTATTATTATTATATATAAATGAATCATATTATATTATATTATGCATAGTTATTCTCTTTTATTAGCCTCTAGATCCTTTGTGTATATAATATGGCTTACAGCTTTGCATTTTTATTGGGGGTGCATCTGGATGGGAGGGGAGGTGGCAAGGAGCTGGAAGGAGTAGAGGGAGAGAAAACCATAATCAGGATATGTTATATAAGGAAAAATAATCTATTTTCAATAAAAGGAAAAAAAATCCATGTTTTTTTTTTTTAAAAGATGTGCCACCATACACAAGCCATTCTTAAAAATCACTCCTTTGAATTTGTTTCTGACATTTTTTCCACCTTGATGTCTCTGGCATCTGTTTCCTAGAGACAGTGAACCTTATCAGGGATCACCTGGTTTTGCTTGTTTGTTGTTACCAGACATATAGTGTTTCTGCGTTGAGATTTGTATGTCTGTTGAGATGGACAGTCCTTAAAATTTGATGTAATAGTCTTCAAAGTAAGTGGCTTTTTTTTGATCTTGGGGTATCTGTGTATGGTGCACTGTTGATTTATTTATACATGACCACAGTTGTATATTCTCCCTCTAGCTTGTTTGGTTGAGAATCATGAGTTTGGGCCCAAAGCATGCTGTATCCGTCGGAGAAGCCCACTGGGTTTAGGCACCGATCATGCTGTATCAGACAAAAGCCCATAATCTTGTCAGGTCTTTCAAGAGGGGAAACACTGTGGATTTGGGCAGGTGTAGTGAAGACAGCAGAATATGACAGTCAGTAACCCTCCATGGTTCTTCCCACAGTGTGAGTCATGGCCCCCATCAAATGGGAGCTTTGGCAGGATTGACGATAGTCTCTTATAGTCTCTTGGTTACTTGAATGTGATTGGTTTGTTGCTGCCATTGTTCTCTCTGATGGTTGCTTGTTAGTTTGTTTGTAGTGTGTGTGTGTGTTGTATGTGTGTTTGTGGTTCATGCTTGTGAATATCCAGTTGTGCATACCTGTGGACAAGCACATGGAAACAAAAGCCGCATGCCAGAGGTTTTCCTCTCACTCTTTGCCATATTGCCTTGAGACAGGGCATAAGCTTGTCATTTCAGCTAGTCTGGCTAGTAACTGAGATCTTAGGATCTGCCAGTCTCCACCACCCTGACCCCCAACATTTAGATTCTTGCTGTGCTTGGCTTTTTTTTTTTTTAATGTGGATGCTAGAGATTCAAACTCAGATCTTCACATTTGTAGAGCAAGCATTGTATCCACTGTGCCTTCTCCCCAGGTATTCTGGGACTGACTGCTGCAGTCTCTAGGAAAAGTCTGAGGCTTTTGTCCCATGAATGGATGCTAGTGTAGACCCCAGTGCTTACTAGAAAGGGCAAGATCTGACATCTCAGCTCCCACTCCATGATACTCACCTAGTCTCATTGGCAGGCCCTGGCCTGACAAAGGTGTGGTGTGGCTAGTTGGGAGGCCACACACAGATACTGTTCTGTCAAATGCTGTAGCTTTTCCTCTGCTGCTATGGCAGAGGGGTCTTTCCAAGATTAGGACCTCAGACCCCCATAAACTGAGCTGTCTGGGGATTGGTTGGCAGCTAGGAACTTAAGTTATGTGCCCCTGGTTCTTTAAGAAGAAAAGTCCAGCAGAGTTCTCTGAGCCTGAGTTATGGATTGAACTGGGCTCAATTCCTTACTGCTGGACCAGGAAAGCAACAAAGCACAAAAACCTTGAGCTTGATACACACACACACACACACACACACACACACACACACACACACACACACACACACAGCTGAGGATATAGATCAACTTTATACTTGCCTAGCATGTATAAAGACTCATTCCTAATCATTGTGGCTCAACCAAAACTTCAGAACTGAAAAAATAGAAACAGGCTGGTTAGAAGTTCAAAGTCATCCTCAACTACTTATCAAGCTTGAAGTCAGTCTAGACTATGAGACCCTGTCTCAAACAAAAAGTTAATGTGTGTGTGTGTGTGTGTGTGTGTGTGTGTGTGTGTGTCCAGATATGGTGGCATATGTCTGTCATCTCAGCTACTCCAGGGACTCTGACAGGAGGATCATAAATAAGTACAAACCAGCTGTGCTGCTATTGAATGTGAGGATGTCCTGAGAAAGTTAGAGAGACCCTGTCTCAAAAAAAATTAAAGGGCTGGCGATATTTCACTGGCAAATCATTTACCTAGCATATGTGAGGCCCTGAGTTTGATCCCAGCACTGGGGGAGGAAGGAGAAACAAGGCAAAAACCAGGGGAATGATTAAACAATAATTTAGAAAGAAAAGTTTAAATATTTTAAAGATAGAAACACTGTAAAAAAAAGAAATAGTTTGATTGTTTAAAATTGGAAAACCATAAAAATAATGAAGTAAAAGTTAAAGAATAAGGGGAAAAAATTTATCTTCTCCTTGTTTGCAAGCACATTTGTTGGAAAAAATGCACTTACACCCAAATCTCAGCACATGCATGTTAATACATGTAATCAGATGGATTTACTGCAATTCATTCCATGGAAGGGAGAAAGAAAACATGTTTGGTTTTATAGGATTCACACACAAAGTTAGTAAATTCTAAGACTGCTGAAAACACCAATTGTTACAACCAAACCTAAATAAAACCTAAATAAAAACAATGCTAAGCAAACCCACTGTTTAAAAACAAATCTACAGAGACAACCAGACAAAACCAATGGGAACTCATGAAATTTGGACCAACACCTGTGGAGCCTCCACGGGACTGGACTAGGCCTTCTGTACAAGCAAGACAGTTGTGTAGCTTAATCTGCTTAAGGGGCCCCATGGTAGTATGATCACGATCCTCCCTGGTACATGAGCTTTTTGGAGCCCAGTGCCTAAGGTGTGACACCTTGTGCATCCTTGATGCCAGTCTTGGACTTGCCTCAACTGAATGTACCAGGCTCTGTTGACTCCCCATGGAAGGCCTTAACTTCTTGTAGAAGAAAATGGGGCATGGGTTGGGGGAGAGGCTGGAGGGGTGGGAGGAGGGAAGAGGGGGATCATGATTGGTATGTAAAATGAATTTTAAAAATGCTTTAAAAAACAAACCTACATCTCAGCTTCTCAGCAGATATTTTCTCACTTACGTTGTTTGTTTCTAAACAGCATTCTGCATGTATAGCTGCACTTATTTTTCCCCAAGAACTTATTAAAGCCACCACATAATGACACCTACTGGGCCTTTTATTAATTCTGTCGACTTTCTTGAATTTTGCCTTAGGCCTCCGAGGAAACATTGCATTCTAGTAATGAAGAAGAGGACCCCTTCCGTGGGATGGAACCCTATCTTGTGCGGAGACTTTCATCCCGCAGTATCCAGCTCCCTCCTCTTGCCTTCAGACAGTTGGAACAAACTGACTTGAGAAGTGAATCAGAGAACATCCCAAGGCCAACCAGCCTCCCCCTGAAAATCCTGCCTCTGATTGCTATCACGTCTGCAGACTCAAGTGGGTGAGTGAGTACCTTCAGTGACATTTCCACATTATACACTTTTCATGGTGATTGTTACATGTGATTTTTGGGGGGATTTTGTTTGTGGCCCATTGTTTGATTTGAGGAGGACAATAAGTTTTTAAATCAGGAACAAAAGAAGAAAAACAGTGAAAGGGTTTCTTCGGGTAACATCTGTCTCCACAGGAGGAGACATCTGGCATAAATGTTTTTCAGGAAGGTGTTGAAAGGTAGCGATGACAGTTCATAAGAATCCAGGAAAAAGATATTGTACCAGGAAATCTTACACTGGCCATAAGTGATTCTTAAAGTTCTTAACTAATGATAACTCATGCATTCATTATCATGTAGGCAGACATGTGCAGAAACATTAGGAGACAATTCATTGAGGGAAAATGAATCTGGAATCAAGACTAGACTACACTGTAATTAGAATAAAAGAAGATATGCAATTATATGCATGAGCCTAGTAATCTGGCCTCTGACACTCTTATCTTAATGCTATTTTAGTAGTTATTAGTACTTATATTAATAAAGCGCTTTGATTTAGCCTCGATGGTTAGAAGGGAGTCAACCAAAGTCTGTCTGCTCCATATGGCTTCCTACTTAGCATACTTAGTACTCTTCATCTTTTTGGTGGTGTTGTTCTGCTTATCAAGGGAGATTTAACTCTTCAGTAGTAACATTAGCCCATAAAACACAGTGAAATGGGGATAGTGGGCATATCCACTGTTTGGTCATCTGGCCAGCTGCCTCTTAAACAAGTTTAGGTGGAAGGGAACAAGAATGAAGCCATATGTACACAGATTCCCAAGTATTCCCTAAGAGATGCCAGGCAAATGAACTTATGGTACATAAGAGACTCTTGTTCATTCTGTGCAGGGTAAAGGGAATTCCTAGGGAAGGCACTTTTCAGATTTACAAAAAGTTGTGATCAAAAGAATTTTGTCCAGTAACAACTCCAAAAAATATTTAATTTAGTTCTAAAAATTGTTACTTACCAGTCTGTAAGCCCCACACTATTTAAAAAAGAAAGTGAAACAATTGCTACTAAATAAGAAGATAATAAATATTCACTTTAATAAAATGGAAAGTGGAAATATGCATTGTTGTTTTTTTTCTTAGTCAAGTATGTATAAGGAAAATGTACAAATACTGTGCTGTTTCATACCATGACAGGTGAGAGTTGAGTACGGTAATCTTACCTAAAGGTTCTTTGAAAAACTACTATAGCCCTGAACTTAATTTGGATCAACATCACTGCTATTCATTGGTGTAGAGGGGAAGGTTAGGATTCAGACATCAAGATACCAGGCATTCTCAAGATTACCCCTAGGTGATCATCTTGGAGAACTCCCAGAAGTCATTAGTTACATTTATGGTTATGGATTACTATAACAATCAGTTTTAATGAAAAATCAGCAAAGAGAAAGACAAACACTGGGTCAGACCCAAGTTTCTCAGACTCCCCTCTCAAAGTGGAGTAAAACTGTTGTGACTCCTCCATCTATGAGTTGCAAGGGCACATTTGTAAAGTGTTAACTGAGGATGCCCTCTGCCAGGGTATCCTTTCTAAGAAATCAGTATCCAGATTTTCCATTGTGAAAAATCACCTTCTCCACCCAGAAGCTTAGGATGTACCAGTCCAGATATCAGGGAGGAAAGTGTGTGGGAGGTAAAAACTATAGTGTTTGTGCAAACAGTTAGGGCACAGAGAAATGGTGTACAGGAAATGGTGAGGAAGAACCCTCTAGAAATATATCCCCAAACACCAACTCAGGGCCATTCGTTCAAATCGACCTTTTTAAATTCAACAGTCAGCCCTGATCAACTCTTTTCTGTATACAAGGTACATCTTAGAATAATTACCTCACTTTCTCCACACTTGAGGAAGAAGGCTTTCTAATTAAATTTCAGTAGACTAATTTAAGTCCCTGATAGACTCAATTAATGTTGGTACCTGAAAAGTTTGGTGACCAAACGTGATTTCTCATTTTTTGAGCTCATGTGCTTTTAAAGGAAAATGATAAAATGTACTTAATATTATCTCTGTGTAGTTTGATAATGTGTATAATTAAAAACTTCAGGTAAGAGCTAAACTTGTTTAATTAAATTTGAATGTGTTGTTCAAAACAAACAAACAGTCCCCAGGTGCCAAGGGGATTCAGGATTCTGGATTGTCAGCACCCTAGAACTTTTTTGTTTCAAAATTTGTTTTTCTCTTAATGAAGAACCAGAGAATTAAGTGTCGGTAATGTGCTTAATGTTTACATATTTATTCAATATGATGAAGTAATTCGTGTGTTACAAAGACATGACAAAGATGGCTTTTTGTTCCAAAAGGCGGTCAAGAGAAAGCACAAAGAATAGCCAGTTGGCAGGAAACGGAGACAAGGGTGTTACCCAAGGGACTTCTATGACCTTAGGAAGCAAAAATAAGTTTCAAAATCAATGTGTAGCATCAGAAAATTAAGAAATGTAAATGGCAGAAAATAGAAGGTAAAGTTAGGGATGTTACCCTCTAGCCATCTCATTTAAACTAGAACAGTAAATACCTTCCAAACCACCTCAAAAGGGAAAGGAGAGGTTCATGTCACTTTAGCGAAATGGATCACGGCCAAGTTACTTAGCCATTAGTAAAGGTCAGTGTGCCCCTCAGGTCCTCTTGTTGACTCACTCTGAGGTTTTAGGAATTATATATGTTTTGATGGGATAGGAGACTTTCATGCCATTTGGATTTAATTTCCTTTCTAAGCTTCAAGGCTTTTTTTGTTTTTAATTTTTAATTAAGAAATAATTATAAAATTTCCCCCTTCCATTTCTTTCCTCCCTCTGATTCCTCTTCTCCAAATCATCCCATGCCTAAATCCTTCTTAAACTCATGACCTCTTTTTCTTTGATTAATTATTATTGTTATTTATCTACATAAACATAAAAATGTCGTCTACTGAGTCCATTTATTGTTGCTCATATATATGTGATTTTTGAGCTGACCACTTGCCAATTATTCTTCAGTATCATATGGTTCTGTTAGTTATCAGACAATAGTGAGTCTAGAAGCATATTCTTCTCCTGTAGAACCACACTGCAGCCCTGGGAGCAACCGATACTTGTGTAGGAACTTTAGACTGTAATAATGAGGACATAGACACTAGCACTTCATTTCTTCATGAGGTACTTGGTTTAGAGAGAATGCAAAAAGAAAGGGAGGGCTTCCAATTAGCAAGTCTTGCATAATTCTACTTTGATGTGTTTTCTCTTTTTTTCCTAGTTAGGGAGTGATCTTTACTTTCAGCTTTTGAATTATCATTATTGTTATTATTTTAGAGTCTCACATATGTACAGCTTAGCCACTATGATCCCCACCTCCCTGCCACCTCTGTCCACTAGCACCACAAATATCAATCACTCTTGCTTATGCCTATTCATTTTGTTTTGTGATCCACCCAGAGTAACGCGTATCGTCTGTGTGACCATGGGTTTGGAACTATCTACTGAAGTCCCATGGGTTCAGTAAGGTTACACAACAGAAAACAGAATCTGTAGATAGCCAATAGTTCATAGGTAAAGGGTAGGGTCCCATAAGCCCCTCCCATTTCCTTGGTGATTGTTAATAGGGCCAGTCTTTTGTGAGCTCAGTGCAGGTATCTACAGTTAATGTGAGTTAATGATTACATATGTTGTATGGAGTCTAGAGAATGGCTTTTTCTAAGTAGTGTGGATGTGTTTGAATATACTCTTTAACCATTGCCTAAAATTATGCCTAAGCTGTTAGGGGTTGTTGATGTTGTTGTTGTTGTGTGTGTGTGTGTGTGTGTGTGTTGTTGTTGTTGTTGTTGTTGTTGTTGTTGTTAGTACTCAACAAGACTTTTAAGATTCAACACACCAAGAAACTTAAAAGCATCCATCAGTTAGTGTTCCACACAGGGAGAGATTTTTTTTCAAGCTGCCTGCACATTTATTGACTCTCTTTGAAGTAAGAGGGACAGCTGTTAATGGCTTGAAATCTTATAATGTCAGCAATGAAGTAATCCGGAGTGCTGTAATGTTATATACATCCTTCCTAAGTAATTTACAATCCATTAATGTTTGAAAATCTTATTAAGGCATAAAGTACACAAAGTAAAATATGTAAATCTTGAGTCTGTACCTCTTTTCTGACTTTTAATCAATAAAGACTAGTGTTGCCTGTTCTTGGACTTCAAAGAGACAAGACGGTATCCCAGCATTCCTGGTGTTTGGCTTTTTTGTTCATAATGTATTTTGTTTTGAATTTGTCAATATTGGTGAAAATATCATTGGTTTCTTATGTTTTTGTTAAGATATGCTACTCATTTCGTGGCTATACCACAATTTATATTTCCATGTCCCCTTAGGTTGATAGGCATTTGCGTTGTTTCTGGCTTGGTGATGTCATAACTGGAGCTGCACTGCACCTTCTTGCACGAGTCTTTTTCTAGGCATGTGTGTTAATTCCATTCAGTTACAGTCCTAGGAATGGAATTTCTATGCTAGTAAAATGTGCATGGCTTTCTCTTTTCTGTTTTGAGGTAATATTTTACTGCTCTGTCCTGCATGGCTTCCTTCTGTAAACCTGTGGCGATGTGGAAATGAAGAAATGGCAGACACTGAAGAAAGGACAGACACACAGACAGAAAAGTTGGGGTCAGGAGGACTGTGCTTCATCTGATAGAGGGTACCACTGTGCAACCCTTAAACTCAGTGTGTTTGTTATGTACAGTGCAAGGAGGAGGAGTCTCTGTAGTGGGAGCACTCTCAGGTCCCAGTCATCCCGGAAGAGGAATTGCCCCTGCTAGATTTCTCTCTCTCTCTCTCTCTCTCTCTCTCTCTCTCTCTCTCTCTCTCTCTCTCTCTCTCTCTCTCTCTCACACACACACACACACACACACACACACACACACACACATTCTTCAACCATTCATAAGCACTTGTATTTGAACTCAAGGAAGGCTTTGCCATTCTTCTAAGCCTAAGAGTAGGAAAGCTTTGTCATCCCCATGAGTCTGAGGTTTGGGGATTCTTGATGTGACTCTGCCATGTCATTAATACACATTCACTCAGGACTTCATCTGCTCCAACAATTTCACCCCAAAACTACCAATGTACATAGCATACAATTATCCTCTGTTCTAACCATTTGATGCTTATAGTCTTTTTGAGTATGTTTATACTAGTGAGTAGGTATCTTATATGGTTTTTTGTTTTTTTTTTTTTTTTTTTTTTGGTTTTTCGAGACAGGGTTTCTCTGTGTAGCTTTGCGCCTTTCCTGGAACTCACTTGGTGGTCCAGGCTGGCCTCGAACTCACAGAGATCCGCCTGGCTCTGCCTCCCGAGTGCTGGGATTAAAGGCGTGCGCCATTAATTTATGCTTCCCTGATGAACAGTGAACTTGTTTACATTTTGAGATGTTTGTTGAACATTTGCATACCTTCTTTGTGATATGTTCACTTGAATATTTTCCTAGTTTTTTTTTTTCATTTACTTGTTAATTTTGAAGGATCCTTTAGGTAGTCTAGACGTAAGAGTTTTGTTAGATAAA
The DNA here is from genome assembly GCF_049852395.1 of Peromyscus maniculatus bairdii. Lineage (NCBI taxonomy): Eukaryota > Metazoa > Chordata > Mammalia > Rodentia > Cricetidae > Peromyscus > Peromyscus maniculatus. Next base: position 46,632,862 of record NC_134866.1, on the reverse strand, counting down.
CATGTTGTGGTATGCATATTTTCTCATAGACAGAAGTTTGTGTTTTTATTGGCATTTCACTTGCCTTTTTTCAACATGGTAGTCCTTTAAAAATGTGAGCATTTGCATTCAAGAAACAAATGTTACCATGGAATATCAAAGAGATGAGAGTACAAGAGACCTGGTGAAATAATGGCAGAAGGTAGAAGAAAAGCAACGGGAGGAAGAGCAGAGAAGGGGGAAATGGCCCAGAGAAAAAGAATGCTATGTGTAGGGTTCTGAATACAGGAAGTAGATGCTGCTTAATAAGGAGACAGCAGCTAGCACACATGCCACTAACTTTCAGGGTAATTTCCTCTGGAGAGGATGATTGTTGGCTCCTCAGATGATGGATGGTGGTGAAAGGAATTTGCAGGCAGTAGAGATACAGACAGAAGAAGGGTAAAATTGTAATTACACTGTTTTTGGTGGTTGGGCAGTCATTGGTCAGGAGTTAAGGTTCTGGGTTAGGTGGCTTGACTGTGAGTTCTACCTTGTCCCTCACTAGCATCCCATCTTGGGAAGGAACTTCAAGTGCTTAGTTATATAAGATAAAGTAGAAATAGTGGAGTCTCTCCTTCATAGGTTAGTTTCAAAGACAACACAGTTAGCACTGTTTTGTTCTTGACATACCATGTGTGCTTAATGTACAACAAGAGCTTCTACTACTACACTCTTTGGGGAAAGTATTGGAATAAAAATCAAATTTGATGCTGATGTTGCTAGCTTCCTTGCAGAAGATCCTCTACTAATAACCTTTGCAGTGGAGATAGATGTTCTAACAGATGTGGTAGGGAGGCCAACTTTTGTTTCTGGTTCAAAAAGTCACCATCACTATGGGACTTGTCATAAGTGTGTCAGTCAGTCTTCATCTCGCTTCCAGCAACTATTGACAAATGGCAGCCCTAATTTAAGTGCAATTCAGCTATATTTGAAATGACGGTAGAGGTTGCCATTCAACTTACTTCTGAAAGTGAACACTGACTTCCCAATATTTCCCCAGGAAGAATCGTGAGTTCTGTCTGACCCCCAAGCTCTGGAACTAACTTATGTTTCCTGGATGGCCCATGTACCCCAGATAGTCTAATGAGAGTTTAGCTTGCCACTTACAAGACAAGTGCTCCCTTGCACAGGAGAACAGAGGAAAGGGAGGAGAGACAGTGCTAAATCTATCTAGTCATCCTCCACTGCTGCATCAGCTGCAATAAAAGGAGATCCAAGGAGCAAGTTGTTCCCTGGTGATAGGATGACACAGCTCTGGATGGATGTATATCCAGGCCTGTATGTGGGTGGAGAATATTACAAGCACTTCCTCATCAGTGGTGTCCTATTACCTGTCTGGAGGAGTACACTGGGTACATTTATATCACTATGGCCTATTTTAAAAATGAAAAGAATTTGAGGGAAGAAAGGATCCCTCCTGGGGATTAAATAAGGAGAGCCTGGGAGAATTATTTAGTCCTATAAAGTTCATTTTCCAAGGCTCTTACAGACTCATTTCTCTGAGTTGTGTGTCATTCACATGGGGGCTGGTCCCAGATGCCAGTTAGAGGAAAAAATTTTCAATCAGCCGTTCATTGCCTAGTCTTCTTAGGTACAAAGAGTACACCAGAGTGAATACACAGAAAAGTGAAAATTAATAAAACTTTTAGCATTCTGTGCCTAAACTGAAATCCAAACAGAAGATGAACAGAAGAGAAACAGAAATACGATTAGAGCAGATGCTCTGTCTTTTAAAATTTGTGCCTTCTAACATTAAGGGGTATTAACAGTAGGCACTTTGTATTTGAGGTATTTTAGTTGTAAAGATTTATGAAGCAAGAGGTTTGTATGGCACAGCCTCCTTACTGAGCCCACACCTTGCATTGATTATATGCTCATGTTTCGGGAGATTCATTTGCCAAGGTCTTATTGAACATTATATAGAACATCTATAATCTACTGGGCACAGCTGCCTAAGGCTAGTGGGGGACACATAAATGTGACTGTGAGAGATTAAGCAGCAATACACTGTTCTTGAGCTATATGTGGCTTTAAAAAGGAGGCAGCTGTGCATTGGTGCCAGGTCCTGGGCTCGTTGCATGAGTTGGCTGTTTGAATCCTGGGACTTATGCAGGGACACTTGGCTCGGTCTGGGAGGGGGGAATGGACCTGCCTGGACTGAGTCTACCAGGTCAACCCCGGTCCTCGGGGGAGACCTTGATCTGGAGGAGGTGGGAATGGGGGGTGGGCTGGGGGGAGGGGTGGGCGAGAGGGGGAGAACAGGGGATTCTGTGGCTATTATGTTGAACTGAATGGTGTTGTAAAATAATAATAATAATAATAATAAAAAAACCAAAAAAAAAAAAAAGGAATGACTACAAAGACATGAGAAGCAATATTCCTAACAGTGTTGAAGATACAACCCACATAGAAGAAACTCAATTCTTTTGCCTATGGTTCATTTAAATTTTATTTACATAGTGTTCCTTTCTAAAAATTTAGGATAATCACCAAACATCATAGGCTTTTTGTTTAATTAATTCTAGTTTGCTTTGGCTTTATAATTTGTGATTCTTCAAGACTACAATTAGTCTCAGTGTAATGGAGTGATTTCTACTTACTGTATTTCTTGACAAACGGCATTTTATTTCTTTAATCCATAGCAATTTTTGTTTCTAATCTAAAATAAACAAAAAATGCTGACTGCTTTTCTTTACACATCACAGACTCTCTGAGGTTTCACATTATCTGCCATGTTCACAGGTTACAAAATAATAGAGTAGTTACCAAACTCCAAAGTCCTTTCTTCAGAGTTTGATTCATTTTCATTCTTACAGAACTCCTGGTATCCATAATAAGCATTTCCTGGTTGTGTGTTTTATCATGATATTTTCATATATATATATATATATATATATATATATATATATATATATGTAATATAGTGCTTTATAGCAGGAGATAGTTTTCATTTATAAAATGAGATGTTGTATTTCATGGTCTCCAAAACACTAAAGAGGGCAGAGGATGTGACTTCATCACCTGCTAGCATCTAGTATCAATTGCTAATCATTTCTCATGGCAACTTGACTTGTTTAAATAACAAGTTGTTTGGGAGTCAAATGCTTTCTAACAGTGAGCCCTCTAAACCACTTACTTCATTGTGAAAAGTTACAGGAAACACTAATAAGTAAATCCCATTACTGGACTGTGACTCTACTTCAACACTGAAATCACTATAGATAATGACAGTGTGGTGATTTGAAAGAAAATGGCCTTCAGAGGCTGTGGCAGTATTAGGAGTTGTGACTTTGTGGTAGGAATTGTATCATTGTGGGGGTGAGCTTTGAGGTTTCTCTTTGCTCAAGCTTCCCTCAGGGTGACTGCCAGGTGACTTCCTGAAGGATGTAGTACTCTCAGCTCCAGCACCACAGCTTCATGTACACCACCATGCTCCCCATCATAATAATAATAAATTGAACCTGAACCTGGAAGCAAGCAAGCCACTCTAATTAAATGTCTTCTTTATAAGAGTTGCTGTGGTCATGGTGTCTCTCCATAGCAATGAAAACCCTAAGACAGACAGACACTCAGGAGGTCAAGGTGCTAAGAAGGTAGGCAGTGGTAAGGGAGGGTATCAACAGTGAGGAGACTAATCCGATGAGCAAAGCTGTCAAAAGAAAGGCTTAAGCAAGAGGGTGGAGAAGTAATTGTCAGGGTATATATGTATGGATAATCAGAAGTACACCCACAGAAGCTCAGCTCACAGAAACAGAACAGCTTTCTCTCAATGGGTCACAGGGAAGTAGCATCCTCAGCAGACACCTGGTTAGAGAAGAAATTAAAATGTGAGTTGGTCCTTCAATAGAAAGTCTGTAAATGAAGTCTGTTCATCATGGGGAGAAAAACAAATCATTGGGACTTCACTGAACATGAGAACATAGAGAAGGATTTAAATAGGGGAAAGAATGACAGAGCAAGAATAAGGTGAGATGCCAAAAGAATACAGAGAGAGAAAGGAACCCCTATCTCAGGTGGTTCTCTGGCAAGTAATAATGAGAGAGAAATTCCCCAACATTTATGAGCATCCTCTAGCTGCCTTCTAACACACAGATGCTCACTCAATGAGGCAGGTTGACCATGGCTTGTAAACGTCCCTGAAAGTTCTGCTATGGTACTCTGGAGGTCTTGAGATTTTAAGCATCTATTACAAACAACGACACCTTCTAGTATTTAAAAACATTGACATTTTCTGCATTATTCGGCTGTTTCTTAGACTTATTGTAATAGAATATAGCACAGAAGTTTTATTTTTTCTTTCTCAAAGATGGGTATTCACTTTGATGACCAGTTGGATTATAATGTATTTTAAACTTTTTATTTTTTTTAAATTAATTATTTTTACTAGTTAATGTAATAATTTAAATGTTCTGAGGTAGCATTTGGGTTTTCATTTGCAAGTTTCTTTTCTTAGGAACGATGGCTGACTTAAACACCATAGCTTCCTTTTCTATTCTCAAACACAATTTCTGGGATGTGAGTGCTATTCCAGTTCATCATGCTGCCAATTTTGGCAGTAAAATCAAGAGTGAAATTGTATTCTATGTGGATAATTCTATTTACAGAAAGTATTCTTCAATAAATTGGGTCATTATAGTAGCCTTCATAAAACGATACATGTACTGTGTTTTTTTCCCATGAATTTACAAACAATATATTATGTTCAGAATTTTATGTAAAGTAACTCAAGGTCTATTTGTTTATAGAAGAATTTATTTTGGCTGATGGTTGCAGAGAGATAAGAGCCGTCAACACCATAGTAGGGAAGAATCGCAGCAGGCAGGAGGCAGCTGAGCACAGATCTTCCCACTGCCCTCATGAAGTGGAGAGAGCAAACTAGAAATGGCATGAGTCTTTATACTCTGAGTCTCCCTCCAGCAAGGCCACACTTCTTAAATTTCCCCAACAGCACTACCGACTGTGGACTCAGGGTTCAAATACCTGAGACTATGGGGTATTTCTCATTCAAACCACAAGTAGTCAGGAGACTCTCACGTCTCCACAGATGTAACATGAGTCTTAAAAGGTCTTATTAATAAAAACAAACTCAGGGCCAGGTACTGGGGTAAATTCTGAAAGATCAGAGAAGCAGAACAGGCCACAGCTAACCTCACCTCACCAACTTCTCGGCCGATCCTGTTTCCTCAAACTGGAAGCCTCTGAGTCCTCACCCGAATGGATCTCAGTTGAACTGCTGCTAAAAAGCCTAAAAGCTTAAAAGCGTCTAGTTCCTGAGCCTCATGCCTTATATATCTTTCTGCTTCCTGCCATCTTCCCTGGGGTTAAAGATGTGTGTTTTTCCCAAGCAAGACAGCAGATCTCAAGTGCTAGGATTAAAGGTGTGTCACCATGCCTGGCTCTGTTCCCAGTGGCCTTGAACTTACGGAGATCCGAAATAGATCTCTGCCTTCTGAATGCTAAGATTAAAGGCATGTGCTACCACTGCCTGACCTCTATGTTTAATATAGTGGCTGTTCTGTTCTCTGACCCCCAGGTAAGTTTATTGGGGTGTACAATATATCGACCACACAGGTACTTTTCTGAAAAGTGTGTGCTTTATTTTTGAGACTGTAATCACACCACTTTCTGTTCCCCTTTCCTCCTCCATACCCTCCCACATGTCTATTAGTTGCTTCCTTCCTTCAGAACCTTACACAGCACCTTCTAGTACCATGAAAACTCGAGTCTTTTGTTTTTATTTAATGCTATCTGATAGAATTGCATGCTTGAGACCTAATATTACCAGCTTATATGTGACATTTATGCAAGCAAAAATTTTCACTATCTTTTGTGATCTTGGCAGGGCAGTTTGTAATTTCAATCCAAATGTCCTAAGATAGTACTTGTGACCATGATTTAGCCACTGTGTAGTATGCTATATTTACAAAATGACAGTGTGCTCCATGGAGACCAAAGCAGAGAGTATTGCAATTTGTCTTCATAAGAAATGTGAAGGTTAATTGACTTCCAGAAGGCTGTTGTAAGAAACTAAGACCAGAATCCACATCTTATTTTGACTTATAGGTTCTAGTAAGTTCAGCCCAAGAAACTGAGTTGAGGAATGATAGTTTTAAGTTATTTCTTTCTGTAAAACTCCCTATGTGTCAAAGATACCCTTTCCTGTTGGCAAACAGTGAATCGATGGTAGTGAAAATTCACTTGCACAGACCATTATGAAGTCATGGAGATGATGGCTATCATAACTATGGATGTCTTTAGAGCCCATTTGAGAAAAAACAAAGCACAAGTGTAGATGAAATTCTAAATGGTTTTATTAAATAAGAAACATAGAGCCAAATACAGAGTTAAAAGCCCAAGAGGTCAGAGCACTAGTGAAGAGCCAAGACTACTTTGAGCTTACCAGTCACTGCCATCCTTCCCCTGAGAGAGAGACCTTCTTCCTGTGTATCTTGAGTTTTACTGTTTTCTGTTCTGCCTTCTCATTGGCTCTTAGCCCAGACACATGACTTCCTCATCATTGCCCCTTTCTATACAGACCTCCTGGTCTCTATGGTTGATACTGGGATTAAAGACTGAATGGCCACCACACTTGGCTGTGTCCTTGAACATACAGAGACTCTGCTTGATGTGTGATCGGATTAAGGGTGTGGGCTACCACCACCTGATTTCTATTCCTGGCTCAATAATGACCTTTGATCTCCGGGAAAACTTTATTTATTAACATACAAATAAAATCACATTTCAGCACTATTAAAATATCACCACACACAAGTATATTCATGTTAAAGTTACAGTACTGTAAAATTTGCCTGCACGAGCCTAAGTATTGGAAAGCAATATGAAAATGAAAATTTCCTGAAATAATTTATTTCATCAACAAGATTGTAGTATTAAATGCAAGCTTTATTAGCTGTTTCACTAATCTAAGTATCTGCTCAGCCCCAATCTATGATAGACACTGAGTGAGGTACTAGGGAGAAAGTGTGAACAGGTGTCAGTGAGTCTGTGAAATGTGAAATATGTGTTTACATGTAATCAGATAGGAATTCTGGCAACAAAGGGGGAAAGCCCTCAGACCTTCAGACTGCCCCCAGATCACTTTATATGACCATGTCTCTGTTGACCACTTTCTAGATAACAACCTCAAAAAAAAAAAAAAAAAAAAAAAAGCAATTGACCAAAGAAAACCAAGCATTAGTGTCGCTGAAACAAAGGCAATACCACCCTCGAAGTGTAGTCTTTCAGAAGGGTAAAGAAATGATACTTAGAAAGTTCTAGAGCCAGGTCTTTCTAAGAGAAACATCATTGGGATTTGGCAGAATTTAGAACCTATGCTGTTGAGATGGTTAGGAAAGAGAGTTCAGCCTTCATTAGTAATGCCCTGTGGCAGGGGTTCACTGATTACCCTCTGGCAGTGAGAGCAAGGCTCTGTTTCTCTGTGTGGTTAGGCAGACCCACAACATAGTATGCGACTCTATTGACTGGGAAAGATCAAGGCAGTGTATTGGTGGCTCTTGATGGTGTGGCTAGAGCCAGTATGCAGCATGCTGTTGACAAATAGAATTCTGAGTAAACTATAAACTACTAAGCCCCTGGCTGCTCATTAGCTTTGCTTCATTCTGCTCAAGTCTAACTCTTCAAGCTCCCTGCCCATTCTCAATACTATTCTGTATACATTGGTACATTTCTATGGTTTATGCCTAGGTGTTGACTTCTGTTGTTTGTGACTCAGAACCCTGATAAGCACACAGCTCTTGAATTCATTATAAAAATGTATCAAGTATAGAAATCAAGATGTTGGAAGTACTTGGAGTTTTCTAGAATTTAATCATCCTATCACTAGTAAAATTTAGCTAGAAGAAGCAGAGGAAAAATTGAGTTTCATTTCAGTGCTTTGTAAATACATATATTTAACATATATAAATGTTTTAAAATATATTATATATAAGTATATATACTTATACATAGTATTATATTTATGTAGAGTGTGTGCATGTGTGTGTGTGTGTGTGTGTGTGTGTGTGTGTGTGTGTGTGTGTGTGTGTATAACAGAATAAGGGTAGCAGAGGGAAGAGTCTCTTGAGATGGCCCTGGCAAACTTAACAAAGCTCTCAATACGGAGATAAAGATAGAGCTTCCATGTAATTACTCCCCTTTGACTGTTCAAGCTGGTAGGCTTAAAATGGACTCCTAATGAGAGTGGTTTGCATTGCAATTAATTAAGAGCATGAAATTAAAAACTGAATGCCTTTCCCTCTGGAGAATATTCTTTATAAGTAGTATTTTCTTCTCTGTCTTGGTGTGAACTCCCTCCCTCCCTCCCTGTGTCTCTGTCCCTCTCTTCTCCCTCTACCTTTTCCCTTCTTCAACTGAAAGAGAATTCATTCAGATCCCTAATAGTCTACCGAGAGAGGCATTCTTCTCAACACTGGAGCAATACTTTATCTCAGTGCTCTTAGTGCCTCGTGCTTATCAGTTGTTGCTGATATAAATGTTTTGAAGGCAATCACCAAGCAAAAGAGAAAAAAAAAACTAGGCAGTAAACTTTTGGCACAGGTGTTCTTGTCCTCTAAAAGTCATTTTTCTTTGTTGTAGTGTAAGAGTGAGAGAGACAGAGAGATAGAGACAGAGTGGAGAGAGGGAGGGAAGCAGAGAGAAAGAGAGAGAAGAATATGTACATATACATGAAGTTCTTATGAATAATTATTTCAGAGACAGAACATACCTGAAAAGTTGGGAAAATATACATTTGTCAAAACAACAGTCTCAGAAGCCTGGTGGTTATGCCTTACCTCTTAAGCCCTCCTTCCACCTAAACACATCCTGCCTCTCAGCTTTCACAACTCAGTCATAGTCCCATGCTTCAGAGTTGGTTTCCTTAGACCATCTTCTCTGTTAATAAACTATCTGTTCTTTGCGGAGTGCTTTCTCGTAAAAATAGAATGTACCTAGAAGGGCCATGCATTCTAAGGTCTTCAGTGACTTGCCCCAGGGTTAGTGTTAGTGTGATGAGAAGAAATGGATACAGACAGACATGATTTCTAAAATTCCTTACGATGTTACCTGCATGTATAGTGATATTTCATAAAACTTCAACAAATGTAGTGATTGGCTAAACAAAAATGTGAAAAAAATAGTCCAGAAGCAAATTAGGCAGCAATATGAAAGTTGAGAAAATTACACATTAATATACTGTGCCTATAGTATGTGTATACATACATGTATATATGTGCATGTATACATTTCCCAAACCACAAAACAAGGTAATAGTCCTCATTGTCTTTCTCTATATATCTTGTACAAGTTGACAAGTGAAGAATGTTTAGCATGTTACCTTATGCTAAACACTAGGCAGCCTTATGCAGGAACCACTGTTTTCACTTCACGGGTAGAAAAACTGAAATGTGGAGAAAGTTGAAACATGTGGAGGTTAAATAATTTCATCAGAGTCCAAGAAAGATAAGTCATAAACCAAGATCTAAAAATCTCCAGTTTTAGCCTGTCTACTAGAATATCCAGTACCAGTTTTAATGTTATGTTTGTGCTCTATCCCAAATCCACAGAGCTGCTAATGACATGGAACACCCCCCTGCAATTCTAATCTCCCCTGTAGAATACATGGGTGTTTTCTGAGTTTTGCCTTAATTAATACACACATTCTTTCCAAAGACATTCCTACTAATACCTGTCAATTCTCCCAGTGACTGATAATGAGCTGAGCATTATTAGGGGAACATAGTTCAGTTCTTATCTGCTATGAAAGCATATGACAATGACTGGAGTTCCTGAGACATTTGAGATTCTGAAGCAAAATTCTCCAGGTCCAGATGGGAGGGAAGGTGGGGAGGGACTTGGAGGAGTAGAGAGAGGGTAACTGTAATTAGGACCTAAAATATGAGAAAAGAACCTCAAAGTCAATTCTCCTTAAAGATCCCTAAACCATTTCTGTTTATTTCTATTCTAGGTGTCTCAGGTACCTTGCCTCTGGCTCCTGTCTCTCAGGAGTGAGCTCCCTCTCAGAGTATGGGTCTCCAGCTGGGCCCATCAGTAGTTGGTCACTCACATAGTTTCTGTGCCATCTTTACCCCAGAATATCTTAAAAGCAGGACAAATTGTAGGTAGAAGGTTTGTGGCTGGGATGGTGTCCCAGTCCCTCCACTGGAAGTGTTGCCTGGTTACGACAGATGGCCAGTTCAGGCTCTTTATCCCCCATTGCTAAGAGTCTTAGATAGGGCCATCATCATAGATTCCTGGGAGTTTCCATTGCTCTAGGTTTCTAGCTCATCCCATAAATGCCCCCATGCAGCTTGATATACTATGGCTGGTTGATATTCATGAGAAGCCTGCCTGTATCTAAGGAGAACAGGAGGAGGATTTGAAGAAGTGGGGTACTGGGAAGAGAGGAGGGAGAGGAAACTGGTTGTGATGAAAAAAGTAAACAAACAATAATAATAACATCATCTTCCAGAATCTGAAAAAGTAAAAACAAAACCAAAACAGCAGCAGCAACCAAACCAAACAGACCCTAAACCTAGAGTCTGGCGTGACAATTAGGAAATACTGTTGCAAGGACGGTAAGTATTGGACATACTGGCTTCGAAAGAGTTAACAATACAAAGTAGTTTGTAGAATATATTAAACACCATACAAGGAAAATCTGCCTTCACAGGGGTCTTCTAAAGTTGGATACCTAAATTTGCACTATAGAATAAATCTTTTCAAATCAGAACAGCATGTTGCATAACATAGCACTAAAATCTGCGGTTATATTGCCACTGATCACTGTTTAAGCAATGTAAAAATTAGTTTTAGAAAAACAACCATATAGAACTGATGTAAGGTCTGTTTACTGATGAGGAAAACAAAACCATAGGACAGTTTCAAAACAAAAATTTTCACCAGTTGAAAGATCTAAACCAATTCTCATATTTTTTTTAATCCTGAAAAAATGACTGAGTAGCCTAATATTACATCAACAAAATAAATTTTGGATGGCTCCTAATTTGCATTTAAATTATTCCCACATCAGCATTATCATAAGCACAAATAAACAAAAGATTACCTATGACTGACAAAGGCCTGTACACCTGAGAAATATATTAACTATAAAAAGATTACATTATGGGTTTTAGTAAACATTTCTAAAAAGGCATTACAAGGATCTGCATAATCTTGCCTCTAGAATTTATTTTTCTAATAACCCCTCTGAAAAGGAAAAGTTATAGCCTACTTTCTCTGGGACAATCATAAGATAGGCTATATATTTGGCTTGGAAGCAAAGTAGAAGTGTAAATCACTTAGTTATTGTTTTTTATTGTGAGTTTTATTAAACTTGTTCTTTGATAATTTTCTATATGTGTGCAGTGCATCATCGTTACTCTCACTCCTTATCCTCTCTTATTTCTTTTCCATCCCTGTCACATCTCCCTCTACTCTCTTTCTCATATTCATGTATTCCTGCTTTGCTTTGTAATCAGCTGAATGTAAGTAGGGCCAGCCACCTTTGTGTGACCGTGGGTTTAGAACTCTCCATTTGAGCATGGTGGGCTTCCCAGTGACTGCTCATTTAATGCCAGTGTCCCTGCCTTCTCCAGAATAGGAGTAATTTACCAATAATTTAGCAGAGGGGGTAGGACCCTGTACATTCTTCCCCACCCCATATCTGACTGATGACAGACCCAATCTTGCTCTCAGAAGAGATAGGACTAAGAGGAAGGGCCAAATTCCACAACTGGTTGGAGCAAAGAAATAAGACCAACAAAGCCCTTGTGGTACAGGAAGGGACACTCTTCATTACATCACTCTAGTTGTAAAGACATTCTAGCTACTTAGAGTTTATTTTGAAATGCTTAAATTGGATTGACTAATTTACTTTAAAAGTACGGGTTGCAAGCTTTTTGTTTTTATCACAGAATAAATCAAGGTCAAAGTCTCAAGGAGAGATTGGATCATAACATGTTCATTGTCAATCTAAAGGCTAACAATGAAATGTCCAATGGTCCCATCCTAGACTTACCATTAAGATATTTAGAAGCTTCTTTCATGGAATTGATTACATCTTTTATTTGACACATCTTGTAAATATGTACAGAACATTTTTGAAAAATAAATCTTCTTTATACATTTTACTAGTATGGGGAACCTAAAATATGCCCTTATCATTCATATTGCTTAACATTTCTGCTGAAAATGTATAACCTTACAGATTCTGTCTAAGAGTTAAGAAATCACTGTACTGGAAGGATGGCTCAGTGGTTAGGAGAACTTCTTTCTTTTGCAGAGACCGAGGTTCAGTTCCCAGCACCCACATGGCAGTTCATGAACATCTGTAATTCCAATTCCAAAGCATATGGCACCCTCTCCTGACCTCTGTAGGCACCAGACTTGCACGTGGCCCACAAGCATGCACACAGACAAAGCACATAAAGTACAATATATTTTTAAAAATTTAAAGAAATGATTGTGGAAATACAAGATTAAGAACTGATCCCCAGAGTCAGTCCTGTTAATCACTATAGTAAGTTTGTCGTCTTAGAGGTGTTTTCGAGATTAAGGGAAAAAAAAGCAAGCGAAAACAGTACACAGAATAAACCACTTCATTCTGAATAGAGATGTGTTGCTTAACCTGAGCAGCAGGAGGACACGTTTGAACAGAAAGCCCATAATAAATTAGATTTGGAACTCTCCATATAGCACGAAGTATACTTTCCTAATGAAAATCCAAACAGGATAATGTTTGGTGTGGATATTCACAACCGCGTTTCTTATACTGAGGAAAGGAGTTATCTTCTCCTTTCTGAGGTTAAATTAGGATAGAGAATCTGTGCGTTGGAAGGCAGCCTGTTTCTCTGTTCTGTTGTTTTACTGCTTTCGGTATGGCTCAATGCCATTGTGTTCTAGTAAAAATTACCTTTGATGGACTGCTGGGAGAGCAAGCAGGGTGTGGGAGTGTGGGGAGCGTGGGCGAGTCCCTACAAATGTGAAGAGTGGTTCTTTAGTCGCATTTGAGAGCATTGGTCTGTGGAATGAAGCATGAGGGAATTGGAATATTTCTTGAAAGGGGGAAATTAGATCTCATTCCTGTTCCTCTGAGGCTTTTGTCCAAGTATGAGAGCATCATCTTGGGAACTAAGTTGTAGTATCAGAAGATCTCTGACTCTTTACACTAAGGAGAGGTAGGAGTAAAAGATGCTCCCTGAAGTCTCTGACCCAGGCTCTTCTGCCCTCTTGTTAAGTGCTGTGACCTCAGTTGAGAAGGGTGATGGTTTATGTCCCTTTCTACAACATCTGAACAGATAGATCTACAAAGGCAGATTATGCACATATTCTTCTCTCTCTCTCTTGTCTCTCCCGCAGAGAGCATTCAACATGGTAGGGAGACAGTGGCTGAAATTTGGAGCTGAGGTCAGCTTAGCTGCATTGTCCTGTTGAAGTGCAAAATTTAAAATTGTTAATAAGAATAAATTAGGAACAGATGAATATTTATAGTGTGAAAAATCAGTACAAATTTTAAAATGGGCTATGGCATATATTATAAATACCACAAACATTTTTTAAAAAGTGTTTTATTAGCTATAGAACATAATTCTATAACTTTGAGTCCAGATGTCAGCTATGTATTTTTTGATGGATTCTTCAAATCATGCTGAAATTAATGTGCCCTATATGAACACATTTTAAAGAAAATTCAAGCTTTTCTTAAGGGTGTTTATTTTTAAATTATTAACAGTTTAAAAAATTTGGTGATTTCAGGTAAATTATGAAAGTGAGTGTCAAGTTTTGAGAAATCTTTTAGCATGTATTGCATGTATGAGTTAGATGATTTCGGAGCATTTGCAGGGTGTGGGGGCAGGTTACTAATTAGTGTTATGTATCTTTTTATTCTGTAAATGCTTTGTCATAGAGGTCCTTGCTGTGTGTCATAACATAATTTTAGATCATCTTCATTAGTGTCAATATGCTATGTCAAATCAGGGGAAAAATTAAACTTTCTTCAATGTGTTAATTTGATTCGCTCTCTTGATTAATTCAATTGTCAAGCTAGCTGAGGGCCAATTTACCATTTCTTCTTAAAACATATCTCTTTCTCTCAATGAATTACCCCTCTCTGAGATTATCTGAAAAGAAAAAGCTACAATTTTCTTCTTGGTATGTGAATATTTCTATTGATTCCATCACTCAGCTTTATTGGAATTTTCATATGCCAATAATAAGATTCAAAATTTTATCTTAGTGATTTGTTTTTCTATTTATTTAATGAATAAATGTAATGATAAAAGAAGTATCTTTCAGACACATCTGTATTGGGATCAATAACTTCCCACCTGTACTAATGAAAGATTCAAAACATCTGTCCAATTCTATTATGAGATATTCGAATGCTATTTGTTTTAGTCTTTCAGCCTTTTCCAAGACGTGAGATTGAGTGAGCACATTGACAGAAAGCCATCTCAGGAGCTCTGAATCCACTCTGCTCCTCTCCCCTATATTGGGTTCCTCCCATACACACACACACACACACACACACACACACACACACACACACACACCAAAACACATTCCTCTATTGTATTCCTCATTCCTGCCACATTTATTTTTATTTCACCCATCAGCCTCTCAAATATTGTTTCTTTTGTTCCTTTCTTTCTCCCCATATTAGTATCCAAGTTCCACAGAGACAGGTCTGTTACTTTCTGCAACAGACATACAAATGAACACAAATCGATAACTTAAAGCAGCAGAGATTTATTCCTTCTGAATTTGGGAGGCCAGGACTTCAAAATCCAAGTGTCAGTCGACCTGGTTCTTTCACAAGGCTCTGAGGGATAATTGGCTACAGCCTCTTGCTGAGCTTCTGGAGGCTTCTGACACTGCTGGCATTCCTTCGTATGAGACTTTATAACTCCACTCTCTGCATTTGTCCTCATGTGGCTTTCCTCTGTCCATGCCTCTACATCTTTTCCTGGTCTATTCTTCAAAAGGCATTCTAAAAGAAGCCATAGATCATTGTACTTGGGATCAGTTTAACTCCAGATGATTTCATCTGGGGATCCTTACCTTAATCACATTTTTCAAGACCCTTGCTATGAATAGAGGTTCATTCTTATATAGTGCAGTCTTCCATCAACACACTGAAGAAGGTATAGTTTCCCGTCATACACATGGCTTTATCCTTAGCACCTAGGACAGAGCTTGGAAGGTAATTAGTGTTCCTTTACATTTGCTGAGTAAAATGCACTGAGGGCCTACAACATGCCATATGCTGAATATGTAGAGTGCTGCGACTTAACTCATCCTAAGATGATTCACTTTTTCTCTATTTGCATACAAGGTCTAAGGATAAAAATGTTATCTTTTATAGTGCTTGTATATTTTAGATTTCTAGAAATGTTCAAATAATAGATAGGTGAATGGGCAGCAGACTTATTTAGAATCACTAGTAATTTGGTTTTTCTTCTGTGCAAGCATTCTCTTATGCCTTTTCTGGTGGGTGATGTATCTTTTTGGAAGACATGGTCTTACCAACAAGTGGCATTTTCATCTTCGAAATCTCATCCCCTTACCTAAGAGTATATGCAGGTATGAAAGACATAAGTAAATAAAAATTTTACTTAAAAATGTCAATATCAAGTTTTAATAATGAAGTTGTTGTAAACATAATCATGGACTTTTAAAAGCTTGTTTTCTGTGATTTGAATTTTAAATATTACAGATGAACAAAATGAAAATAAGCAGGGGAAAGGCCAGAAACTGTCTCTACGGATTTATATTTTCCTGTCAAAATGCTTGCTAGAAATGCCAATGACTCTAATTTCCTTTCATAAATTCACATTTTATAAAAAGCATTACCTAAATTGCCTGTTTCCCACATAATCTCTATAAATCAGGAATGCTATCCAGACTCTCCATTGTGAAAATCAGACAGTACTGATAAAACAACATTTTTTGTTTGTTATGCTGTACTCATTCACCATTTAGTTACTTAATTAGACAATAAACTTAGAGCTTGAAAGCATGCTTAAGGCAACAGTTTACTCATGCATATTCAGAACCAAATGTAGCATCATAATATCTTGAAAAAAAATCTCACTGGGCAAGAGGTAGAATATGCTTTGCTACATTTAAAGAAGGCAGCCTGATAATCCATTTATGTATTTTCTTTTTTGGTAAAATTGAGTATTCAATTAAAATATTAGTTTTCTTGAATCTATATTACAAACTCAATGAAATGTATGTAAAAGTCAGTGGTATTCCCATTCTGTGCATCAGCAGCACTTAGCTCATCTTGTAGACTTGTACTCATAGGAAAGAGGCTTGCTGAGTATTTCAGATAGAAGATTTACGTTCTGAAAAGTTGACACTTTTGCTAGTGACTAAGCAGGCACACACATTCACATCGACGCATTAAGTTGCTGATTTAAGTGTAGGATAAACTATCTATATACATAGAAGTAAAACTACATACTCTATAATGGAGACAGCACTTCATACACCACTGCATTTGAAAGGAAAACAGCAACTAAGGAAGTTATTCATCAAATTCTTTTGAGGAAAAAGAAATTGAAAAACATTTTGTGGACTGATTGATTGGTTGGCTACCTATGCCCCATAATCCCAAGAATGGCTTTCAGATGCTTATTTAGGTATGGGTGCTATTGATTTTGGAGAAAGAAGCATTATTGAGTGCCAGATTTGTTTTAATTTTTGAAATAGCTGGAGATATGCATAAGTTGTGTTGTTTTGATAACAGACATTTAAAAAAGTAAAATTAACTTGTAGAATGCATTCCTTTAGCCCTCTTTCCTGCTCTTTCTATTTATTAAAATGTCTTGGTTTGGGTGACAAAATTGGATCAGTTGAATCAATTTGTATTGGTCCTCTAGTTCTTATTGTAGATTCTAGGGGAGAAAAACACGCTATAATGTCCTAATGAAAAAAAATTAATATATGCTTAGGGACTGGACAGATGACTTAGTGGTTAATAACATTTATTGTTCTCACAGAGAACCTAGGTTTGGGTCCCAGAATCCACATGGTGGCTACCGACTGTCTGTAACTACAGTTCCCGGGGATTCAATGCTCTCTTCTGATAACCATCATGTGGTGCACATATATCTGTACACACAAGCAAAACTCTCATACGTATAAATTAAAGCAAATATGTAAAAAAAAAAAAAAAAGAAGGGCTTAAAATCATACTTAAAGCCGGGCAGCGATGGTGCATGCCTTTAATCCCAGTACTTGGGAGGCAGAGCCAGGTGGATCTCTGTATAACCTATATTGATTCTTGATTGTGTTGTTGGCTTGTTTTGTTTTGCACTATAAATTTGTTGGGAGCTATAATGTCATCATTTATAACGCAGACATCTAAAATGACACCTTGGCTATGATGGACAGAAACTGGTAGGAGCATTCAGGGGACAGATGTTCCTTTAATAATGAGTGGGGTTGTAGCACATGTCTCCAAGTGATCTGGGGTCAATAGGCTGTCCTACAATGGTGCAGGTTGTTTAACTTGATGGAAGATGTGGTGGTTGCTTAGGTCTCCTAGACTCCATCACTTCTCTTCTTCCAAGCCCTGCCTCATTTCCCAGTATGCCCTGCTCTCTTGGACCCACTTCACAACATATTTTAACTTTTGCTTCCGCACTGTTGTCCAACTTAGAGTCCAGACGGCTTTTCTACCTGTCCCTGTGAAGGACAGAAATCATATCGTTCCCCTGTAGAGTGAAGCTCTTATTCTTTCTTCAAGAAAACCTATCAGAGGCCTGTGTCAGAGAGGAAGCATGGCATACCACAAGAGAAACTCAGATGGGAGAACAATGGAGGGCTATTTAGTATTCCTTTGAAGAAACAGCAGCAGATCTGCTATAGAACGTGCATTGTCATCTGGCAGTAATTTCCCGATGGAGAAGGGTGATCTGGTTGGAAGAGTCGCCTAAGGCAGGTAAAGGTGATGGGGTTAAAGGAAGATAGTAGTTCTTTTTGCCTGAGCTGGCAAAGACTGGCTGTGGTAGGGCGACATCGTGAGAAAGAGCCTTGCACTTGCCTGCTCCAGGGAATCAATCCTCACTGCTGGCTGTTGCTGTGGTTAAAATGAACGGGACAAGAATATTAAACAGGGAAAACCCTCCTAGCTATAATGAGTGGAGTCCTTATGCTTGGATGAAGAAAATAGAGCAATCTTGAGCTGTCCTGCAAGCTGAAAGCCTGGATAGCTCCTGTCCAATTTGTGTGATATCCCCTGGGATTCCCTCCATATTTTGAGCTGTGTAATGGACTTGGATGGTGGTATGTTTCTGAGAGTTGGCAGACACTCAGTGAACAGAATGACTGATTTGCTACTTGGGCTGCTTATGCCAATTGAACTGCCAAGCAGGCATTGCCTGGGGGAAATACCAGCTTCAATAGAAAAGAACTCCAGTTAAAGAGATTAGGTATTTATCAGTGCCAACTATTATTATACATAGTGTTTTAAATTAAAAAAATGTATGTACATGACAAATAATTGAAACAATAAAAATGTCATAAGATACAACTCTTTGGCCCTAGATACACTGTTTCCCAGATCCCTCTGCATTGTAGGGACAACTACCTTGTAAATGGATATTTCTTTCCCAGTCCTAGCCACCAGTCCCAAATAACTGACACAGAGGTTTAATATTATAAATGATCAGTCCATAGCTTAGGCTTGTTACTAGCTACCTCGTACACTTAAATTAACCCATATTTCTGTAACACAAATTACTAAACACTCTTATTAATAAAAACCTGGAGCCAGACATTGGGGTGAAAGGTGAAAGATCAGAGGAATAGAACAAGCTTTCCACAAATTCTTACCACTAGGAAATTCTCAGCCCAAGAGAGCTACTTCCTGTATACTCACACCTTAATACCTTTCTGTGCCCTACCATCTTACTTCCTCTCTCTGCCCAGCTATATCACTTCCTCTGTCTGCTCAGCTCTATCACTTTCTGTCTGTTTGTATAGACCTCCTGACCTCTATAGTTAGCTAGTGCTTGGATTGAAGGCATGTGCCACCATGCCTGTTCCCAGTATGGCCTTGAACTCATAGAAATCCAGATGAATCTCTGCTTCCTGAATGCTAGGATTTAAGTCATGTGCTACCATTGCCTGACTTCTATGTTTAATATACTGGCTGGCATCTTCCTCTGATGCCCAGGCAAGCTTTATTTGTTAGAGCACAAATAAAATACCACCACATATATCTATCTAGGCTTTGCCAATGGCTCATGGCTTTACCTGTCCTCTAGCATGTCTTGCTCCCTCAAGCAGCTGGCTGACCACTCTCCTAACCCCATCCTCCTCCTTTCCATCATGATCAGTTTGGCTTTCCCACCTAACTTCCGGTCCAGCCACTGGCCTATCAGCTATTTATTAACCAATGAGAGTAATACATATTCATAGTGTAGAAAAGGATTGTTCTACAGCACTACCTTTGTTAACTTCTTATGCAAATTCATAATGTATACATAAACAAGCACACATCTGCTTTTAGCTGTTACTTACATTGATGGTTTTCAATTAGAAAATCAATTTAATTTTAGTAATTATAATTACTCCAGTGTTTTTCTTTTATTCCTGTACTTCATGCATGATAAATGTGATAGCCGTCTAGGAGGGAAATGTTACTATTTCTGTTGTAATCTTAGAAATATTGCTTTTATAATTTTGAAAGCTTCTTTATTTACATTAGACATGTTCATTGTAGAACATTTGCACAGGCATCCAAAAGTGTGAAATAATTTTAATGCAACACTCAAAAAATTATTACTAGTATTTTGTGCTTGTTGCATATGATTTATATACTCATGACCTTAAAGATTTGGATGGTAGCATCACTTTATGTGTCATGTTTGTAACTTAGTGCTTTCTCTAAACATCTTTACATATTTGATATCATTAGCACTTCTTCTAGAAAATTGTTTAATAATTCAGGTTACCAACTTAAGAAAGCTTTCTAAATTCTGTGAGTGTTGTGAAAATATTCTACACATCTGTTACTTCTCCTTGGGAAAATTCCTGAAAGAAGGCTTATTGAGTCAAAGAATAAATTATTGTATTAGTGTAAATTCATGTGATGACTTCCAGATATATAATGACTCACAGAAACTTGCAATGAAACAAACAATTTATATAATGACTACACAGTGCAGACATTATTTTGTACCTCTATCATATTTGTGAACAATAACACAAGGATTTATCAGTGGGTAAGCCAAGAAAAAAAAAGGGGTTGGAGCACATATGTGACATTCTTATGATTTATTTAATAAGGTTTATTTTACATGGCATGGTAATAATATTCTGAAAGAGGAGGAGAACCTTCAGGGCAGTGCCCTCTTACAGCTGGGCCCTGGGAATAAGAATGAATTCCTAGTGTGCCGGTGCCTGCCAGCTCTTATAGCCGGCTCTTACAACCAGCTATTATAACCACAGCCTGATTTGTCAAGATGATTTGTCATTCCAGTTTGCCGATCACCCCTGCTTTTTTCCACAACCTATAAGCCTGATTCCCCCACCTACACCCAGTTCTTCTATGATGAATACTACTCAGACAACTACCATTTTTTTCTTTTTGTCCAGAAATTTGGACCCAGAAAATTGGCTTCTTGTATTAAAATACCTTTTGGGAGGATGTCTTTCTTAAGTAAAATCCAAGTTTTTTAAAGATTTATTTTGTTTTTGTGTGTATGTTTGTGTGCATGCAAGCACTCTTGAATATGGGTGCTTGGGAGGCCAGAAGAGGGTGGTAAATCTCCTGGAGCTGGAGTAGGAGACAGTTGTGAGCCATTCCATGTATATTCTGGGACTGAAATTCTACAGGAGCAGCAAGTAGTCTTAATGAATGGGCCTTCCCTCCAGCTCCAAATGTCTAGATTTTTTTTAAAAAATCATCTATGTCATCAATAATCCCAAACAAATCATTTTATTCTAGTTCCCTCCTTTAAGGAATATTGAAATCATTCATGAAATCTAGGTTTTAGCAAGTTTCATGTGTCACTGATAGTCATATCAGAAGCTACACCCATAAAGTCTCACCAACATGACTACTTAAACAAGAGCTGAATGGGACGACACCAATGGACACAGCAAAGTGGATGGGGAAAAGCCCATGAGACCTCAACCATACACTACAGAACTACAGACCCCTGAGGAAAACGGAAGGCTGGAGAGTATCTTCCCAGGGAAGAATGACTCCATTAGTTGTCAAGTGCCAAATAGCCATTCCTGAAAATTACATACAGGTAACACTCTATGGACTGAACAGGTTATATTTAGGACTATTTAAGTATATACATAAACATATATTCCTTCAATGACACTTAGTGAAAAAGAGGCTGTGATTTGGAAAGAGACAGGGGAGGGGGTATAGGGGAGGGCTTTGAGTGGGGAAAGGGAAGAAAGAGATGTTGTGATTACATTATAATCTCAGAAATAAAATTTAAAAATGTAATAGTATCACTATAAATCTCTCCTAGGCCTTCTTAGTGGTTCTTTTATTACAGTGAAATAAGTACAGTTTTAGTTGGATGGGCAAATGGGGTAGGAAGGGACTGTTGATGTTTTAGTCACCATTTATACAAATGCATTATACAATGCTGCTACAAATGTTCACAAACTCCTTATAAAATTATTAGCATTAGAAATAATTTGATTAACACTGGGCTTGATTGGCCTGCCTAATCTCTTGCCAAGAATAGATTGAGAACTGAAGAGACATTAGTAGATATGGATTCCCTAGTTTTACTGAAGAAAATATTCTGAAGCATTAGGGTTTATTTTTGTAATTGAATTAATGTTTAGTCTTATTTCCAGTTTTATCAAGTGAGTGTTAATGAGAAACTTAGTTGACTCCAATAAACTTGATATTTCTTTCTGTATAAAAATAATGAATATGCTTAAAATGATAGTTTAATACTTTTTTTTCATGTCTTCAAAACTCTAAATGACACAGATATTTAACAAATAAGATTTTCATGTGTAATTAGCAAATAATCATTTTTACTTGCAGTATTTTTCATCTGACTGACTACAAGTTTTTAAATATTTCTCATTCAAAAATTAGACTTCTAAAAGACTAAACATTTGTATGTAACAACTAGAACAAAACTGGGTGAGATTTAATTATATGCCACCCATGCTTGTGTGGTGAATATTTTGAAGTGATTTGGCATAGAGCATGATGAAACATTAATGACTGCACCCCTCTACAAAACTGATGTGAGTGATAAAACTGGTCATGGAGTACCTTTCTCATGGAATGTTTTAATTATCCACTTTGGCTATCAGGTCATTCCAAAACAGGGTGTTAAGACAATGCTGATATTGCATTACTCTACATACTCAGGAAATTGAACACGGTTAAGTGAAATGGCTGGTCTTCACTCTACATCTGAAGTTTCCCCTTGAGTTATCTAGAATATCTTCCACTCAAACATCTGGTAGATGACTCTGGCTACAGGCTGGACTACATTTGCTTTCCTTGGTCTTGGTGTCTCTCTCTCTCTCTCTCTCCCTCTCCCTCTCCCTCTCCCTCTCCCTCTCCCTCTCCCTCTCCCTCTCTCTCTCCCTCTCTCTCTCTCCAGATGGTTTGAATTTCCCAGTAGCACGGCAATTGGGATCCAAAAGGATGCATCCTCATACTAACTTGCCTTGACAGCGCATACTATCACATTAATCACATTTCCTCCATTAGATCACCAGCCTCCTCCAAGATTTGAGATGAAAGGAACTGTGAAAAAAAGGCCAACAACTATGTGCAATAACCTGCTTGTATCTGTGTATTCATCTTTGAAAAGTACAAATGACTGTGGAGGATGGGAGTAGGATCCACTAATGCCAGTTTAAGGTATTATTGAGAAAAACACAAGAGCTTAGATCCAGAAGTGGTGAGAGAGGAGAAATGGAGAAAATATGAAAGTTTTATAGGTTATGCATTTTTAGAGACACAGAGAAGGGAAAGTGGAGGATTCCTGTATTCTGAGGGAAAAACAGAGATATGTAAACAAGATGCACATGTTTTGCTGTGTGCATGTAAATAAAATAAAATGGTTTGGCTAAATTCTTAAAATTTTTAGAGAAAAAGATATGCTACTGCATTGTTAGGTTGGGTTTATTGGAGAGATGCAATAGCTTATTAAATGTGGCCTCTAGGTAGATAAAGGGAAACAGAAAGGGCCTCCTAAATCTAGGTTACATCTGCTTTCAAGAAAATTTAATAATAAGTGTGCCTGAGGTTTTGTGACTTGCAAGTGAGTGCAAAGCCTTCTTAGCCCTGATGACATTTCATTGGCAGGATCAGCAGTGAGAATTTAGGTGACATTGTGCATCCTTCTCAGAGCCAAATCTCTTCACTTAAGGAAAAAGACTTTTATTATGAGCTTATATTTTTCCAACACTGTTGGTTTGAAATGGTGTTTTCTTTCTGAAATGATGGTGGTTCTTGTTTTTTTCAATTTTTACATGACCATACTTGAAGGAATTTAAAGTTGCTGGTCAACATCTTTCAGGCTCCAACACCTAATGCTCCTCTCACTAGCAAGGAGGTTTGTTATTGAATACTTCAATTCCCTTGCGTTAAGTAACTGTTTATTAGTCTTGAATGTAAAAGGATAGTGTAAGTTTATTGGAATACACAGAAAAATGATATTTTTTTTATTTTTTATAATGCTAAAGGATTATTCCTGAGTTAATGTTTTTTGCTACTATCAATATCTGTTACCAAGGCTGAGATTATATGAATATAATATTATCATCATTTTTATATGAGTTCTTTGTGAGGATTAAAATTTCATCCTCACAAAGAATTTAGAATCATGCCTGATATATCAGATAGACTTCAATATTGTTACTGATGATATTTGATAATGGTTCTTTTGAAATCGCTTTTTTGGTACAAGAAATCAATTTTGTATTCGTCTTGACCTAGACAGGATGATGTCTTATTTTCTTAGCTTGAATTAGCTATTCTTTCTTTATTCTGAAAACATTTGTTTATTTGTTTGTTTATTTATGTATTTATTTATTTGTTTATTTATTTGTTTGTTTGTTTATTTTATGTTTGGGGGTATTTTGCCTGCATGTATTTCTGCACACCTCATGTATGCTTTGGTGCCCATGGAAACCAGAAGAAAGCATCGAATCTCCTAGAACTGGAGTTATAGACAATTGTGAGCGATGGAAATTGAACATGGGTCTTCTGAAAGAGAAGACAGTGTTCTTAACCACTGAACTATCTCCGCAGCTCCATGCTATTAATTCTTAATAACTAGTACTTTTAAAAACATATTTAATTTTAAGTTACTCAAATAAAGCCAAATATCAAAAGAGTAATGAATACATTAATAATAAAATAAAACAACTTCTAGGGAAACCAAATGATAAGAACAAAATAAACTAGATACAGGCCTGACAAGAAAGGTTTTACACTACTTTATAGTCTAGAGCAGTGGTTCTCAACCTTCTTATGCTATGACCCTTTAATATAGTTCCTCCTGTTGTGGTGACCCCCAATCATAAAATTATTTTCATTGCTACTTCATAACTGTAATCTTGCCACTGTTATGAATCATAATGTAAATATCTGTGTTTTCCAATGGTCTTAGGCAACTCGTATGGAAGGGTCATTCAACTTCCAAAGGGGTCATGACTCATAGGTTGAGAACTGCTGGTCTAGACTGAAAGAATGGAGAAAGGGCCGTCAGGGTTAGTAATAGAAACAAGTGGTGGATAGAAATTAATTGGCTGCCCTGTACAAGGTCCTGATTCCCATCCATGGCTCAGAAAAAGAAAAGGAAATAAAGGAAGGAAGGAAGACATAGAGAAAGGAAAGAAGGAAGGAAGGAAGGAGGGAGGGAGGGAGGGAGGGAGGGAGAGAGAGAGAGAGAGAGAGAGAGAGAGAGAGAGAGAGAGAGAGAGAGAAAGGGAGGGAGGGAGGGAGGGAGGGAGGGAGGGAGGGAGGGAGGGAGGGAGGGAGGAAGAAAGGAAGAAGAAAAAAGAAAGAGGGAGGGTGTTGGTAGGGAGGGAAGGGAAGGTAGACAAGGAAAGCAGTGGGGAGCAAAGGCAGCCCAAATCATGCTAAATCATGTTGTATATCATTGCCTCTTAGTTTAACCCATGATTATGTACCCATCTGTGTACTGTCTATCTACCCACCCATGTATTCATCCCACAGAAATGCAAAGGTAAATGATGTCCACATATGACAATACAGTCTTTCACTTCTTTTACATAATCTGTTAATAATAGTTAACAAATGAATTAAATAATTTATAAATTATTCTGTGTGTCCCCGCCATGAGAGGTGATGGAAGACAGAAGAGAGGTAATGTCACATGGCAGAACATAAATTAATATAAATGGGTTAATCTAAGTTATAAGACCTAGTTGAGACAAGCCTAAGCTAGCGGCTGAGTTTTCATAATTAATATAAGTTTCCATGTCATTATTTGGGAGCTGGCTAGCAGTTGGCAGGACAGAGAAAAACTTGGTATATATGCCTTCCAATGTGGGACATGTAAATCCATATAGGACCTGAGAAAGATAAAAAAGAAAATAAAAAGTTCTCAGTGCCTGGGGCCTACAGAGGCACAAGTCTTTTAAGAGGTCTGGCTACCAAGCACTTGAATGGAGTTTATGAGATGCTGGCAGAAAGAGACTATGTCAACTAGATATGATGCATAGATATGATTTGCTTAGAAGCTGTCCTGTTTAGTTTTATGTCAACTTGACATGAGCTAGAGTCATCTGGTAATAGGCACCTCAACTGAGAAAACGACTTCATTAGATCGCCTATCTAGGCAGATGGTGATGGGAGACTAGGTAGAAGTGCCTACTGGAGCTGGGGCAGATAGACCAGCTCCAGGCCAGGGCACACAGGCATGAAGTTCCACTCCCAAGGACCCAAAGTGAGCGAAGCCAGCTGCCAGGCCATGTGCTAAGAGGAGTTAATCAGCAGAGGGCCTCGCTGCTACTTAGCAGTTTAAGACTGCAGACATGCGAAAAAGTCAGGTCCAGTCCGAGAAAACCTCTAAATAGATATAATATGCTTTAAAATGTGCTTAGATCCCAAAGAAAGAAAAGAAAATGGATAAAGACAGTCATAGAAAAATAGTTCAAAAACAACAAAGTAAAGTTTTTAAAGAAAGTAAAGTAATATAAAAAGAATGAGCTTCATAAAGATGGGAAACACACGGGGTGTCTGGATCCTGTATTGTTGACTTTGAATTTTTTAATTGCTAATGTTCAAGAAAACCACAGCTGCTGAGAAATGCCAAAGAGATGGCAAAGAATTCGAATGTACAGTACAGATCAGAGGTAATGAAGCCATGAGGCAAAACATAGATGAAAAAATATGGGTTAATTAATTTATAAGAGCTAGTTCTGAAATAGCTTAAGGTAAGGCCAAGCTTTCATAATTAATAATAAGTATCTATGTCATTATTTGTGAGCTGGCAGCCCAAAGAAAAATCCATGTACACATGGACCCTCCTTGTTACCTAGTCTCTCTGGGTCTGTAAATTGTAGCATAATTATCCTTTACTTTACAGCTAATATCCACTTATGAGTGAGTACAGACCATGTTTGTCTTTCTCAGTCTGGGTTACCTTACTCAGGGTGATTATTTTCTAGTTCCATCCATTTACCTCCAAATTTCCTGGTGTCCTTGTTTTTAACAGCTGAGTAATACTCTGTTGTGTAAATGTACCACATATTCTTTACCCATTCCTTGGTTGAGGGACATCTAGGTTGTTTCCAGGTTGTGCCTATTACAAATAAATCTGCTATGAATATAGTTGAGCAAGTATCCTTGTATTATGATTGAGCATCCTTTGGATATATGACCAAGTTGTTTCTTAATGTTTAAAGAGACACATATATCCTTGGATTAGCATGCCATGGATATGGAAACAGAAAATAGGCTCACAAAAGAGTATGTTTTTTTTTTTTAAAAAAAAGTATTGTGAATATTGTATCTCATAATTTAACTAGGGAGTTTTGTGATTCCTCCATGCAATATTTTTCTTTGAAAAAAAAGACATAAACAGAAAATCTATTACATTCTGTTACACATACACACACACACACACACACACACACACACACACACACACACACACGTATGAATTATTTGCCACATTGTGCTGGCTAGTTTTAGGTCAACTTGACACAAGCTATAGTTATTTGGGAGGAATTGAGAAAATGTCTCTCATGTTTGGCCTGTAGACAAGCCTGTGGTGAATTTTCTTAATAAGTTCTTGATGTGGGAGGGCCCAGCTCATTGTGTGTGGTGCCAATTCTGGCTGGTTGTCCTGGGTACTATAAGAAAGCAGGCTGAGAAATCTATGGGAAGCAAGCCAGTAAGCAGCACTCCTTCATGGCCTGTGCATCAGCTCCTGCCTCCAGACCCCTGACCTGTTTGAGTTGCTGCTCTAACTTCCCTGAGCAACTGAGAGTGATCTGAGAGTTATAAACTGAAATGAACCCTTTCCTTCCCAAAGTTGTTTATGGTCATTGTGTTTTATCACAGCAATAGAAACTAAGATAATCATGGACTAGACTTCTTAAATAAACATGCTTTGCTTCTGTTTAAGGATGAAATGAGAAAAAAAAAATATGTGAGCTATAACTTGGTGAAATTATTGAGGCCCAACATCAGATTATAACTGTTCAAGGTCACTAAATATTACACAGCTAATTAGGATTAAAATCCATATAATGAATCTTAACTCAGTATTGTTTTATTTATGCTAAGCCATCTAATTAATTTTTAGTTGATTATATATTTCCTTGTGTTGTTAACTTTCTTACATGAGTGTATTGACTTCCTAAAGAAATTGAAGGCATAGGTTAGTGACACCATGAACCATAAACTCCAAAGGAAGTTTTTGCAATTATAGGGGTCCAGCATTCATTTGTTAATTATGAGCTTTTAGCTTCACAGGAGTCATCCTGAAATTGTTATTCATCTCATATTTTGCCTTTCCCTTTCAGTAGTTTAGTATATAAGAACAGCAAGCCATGGCAATCTTTGGAACAAAATTAGAATTGCATAGTACACAATCACTGTCTCCTCCCTCTGAAATCCCCCAGAGAGGAGCAGGCAATTTTCTACTACATTTCTGTAATATGAAGAAAATAATTTAATTCATCTATGCTTCAGTTGTGTCGTGTATATATAGAATTTGTATTCAGCATCACTCAATCACGAAAGAATTCCATACTAATTTAGCTCATTGTTGTGTAAATTCAGCCATAACCCAGGCCGTAAAATGATCCCAAGAATATAACAAGTTCCCATAGGGGAAACCTGGTAGAACGTCTCAAGAGTGAGGAGTATTTTTAGCTTTGGATAAAGGCTTTTATATGAAGGAGTTGTGCTCACAGCGCATTAGTTGCACCATTACCTACAATCAGTAACCTAATATTTGAGTATATTTTTTGCATCTGTGTCAGAGTGTACTGGTGAAATAATCATCACACATAACTACCTTAATTGCCTTTGGAGCTACTCTGGAGAGTTCATCTACCATATCTTTTAAGATCATTTGCCTAAAAAGCTTCCACTTAAATGTGTCATTTAAAGATATGAATTCCTCTTTGTTCATAACTGCTTTTTAACCTTTCAAGAATGTACCAGCTTTTAGCAAGTATGCGTAGCCTAAATCCAGGCATATCTTGATGCTCAGGATGAGATGAATGTCTCATATGCATAGCCTGTTAAAAACTCAAAATTTCAAAATGTCTTTTAATTCAGTGTTTTGACGTGAAAAAGAAAACTCTTAATTGTTTTCTTGGCCACTTCTTCTGTGTTTGGCACAACAGGTTAATTTCAAGCATCATTGTGATGATTGCTGAACATGGGGATTTGTGGGGTATGTGAGTTTTAACTCCAACTAGTACCTTGTATTCTCCCATGGTATGTGGTAGGCTGCTTGCTCAATGTGATCCTATCAGCTTGACAGGACCTAGAATCACCTAGAAGAGAAGCAAGGCAACATACCTCTAAGGCAATAGTTTTCAACTCCTTTGGGGTCACATATCAGATATTTACATTATGATTCATAACAGTAGCAAAATTACAGTTATGAAGTAGCAACAAAAATAATTTTATGGTTAGAGGTCACCAAAGCGTGAAGAACTATGTTAAAGGGGCACAGTATTAGGAGACTGAGAACCACTGCTCTTAGGGCCTATCCAGTTTAGACTAAATGAGGTAGGAAGACTCTCTCTAACTGTGGGTGGCACTAATCCTTGAGCTGGGGTGTCAGACTGAATCAAAAGGAGAGAGGAAGCTGAGAAGTTGTATCACCACTTCTTCTTCCTCTGCTTCTTAACTGTGGATGGAACAATACAAGTGTGGAAGGAAGTTCTCTTCTTAAATCATCTGCAGTGTGGAAGGAATTTCAGACACAGGCCAGTTTCTTCAGGACACTACCATCTGCTCAGATGTCCTCATTGTTTCAACTTGATGAGAAGGGAGATATTTTCTAAGGTGGCCAGGCTTGAATTTTGCTGTGATTAGCTGATCAGATGCTCCTTTCTATTAATTGTTTGGTGCTACTCAGTTGCCCTCAAGAATTTCATAATAGCAAAGGACTCACCAGACCAGATTTTGGTCATTGCTTTCAGTCAGTGATTCTCAACCTTCCTGATGCTGGGATCCTTTAATACAGTTCCTCGTGTATTAAAGCAAAAGAAATATTTTTGTTGCTTCTTCATAAATGCGGTTTTGCTTTTGTTATGAATTTTAATGTAAATATCTGATATGCAGATGGTCATACGCAACTCCTGTGAAAGAGTTGCTTGACCCCAAAGGGCTTGTGATCCACATGTTGAGAACCACTGCTTTAAGTGAAAGTAATTATGAAGGATTGGTTGTTTTTAGTTTGAAAAGCCCAAGAATTAGTCTGGACAGAGTTTCAAAATTATTACAGTGTTCCCCAGTGACACCCGATCACTTTTGCTTTCTGTTACTTGACTGTCATAAGGCTTTGGGATATTGTTACAACAGGAACAATGATCCCTTTTATGTTGCAGCATGGCTTTTAGCAGAGTATGTGGATGGCAAATGTTGGAAAGGAAAACAAATGCACCCAGTAGACACCGACAGTAAGGTGTAAAAGGAAGCAGAATGTTATCTTTTGATGCCAAACAATAGAATATAAATTTTCTGTGCCTGCTTCAGTTTTTTTTTTAGAAATGAAGTCTCCCTAGATTAAAAGCTCACAGATCTTCATTAGATCCAGCCTCTTTAAGCTTGGCCTTTTTGGAAAATGGTACAAACTCTTCACACACCAATTCTAGCTCTGAAATAAATGTCTAGGCTGTGTTCCAAAGGCTTTCTGTGTCTTTCTGGTAGACTTGTAATGATTTTTCATGAAAAGCAATTGATTCAAATGTTGTATTTCATCTTTTATTATTTTAGTCAATAGTAAATGATATTCTCTTCTGACATACTCCTTTCTGAGTGGTAGAATTTATGGTAAATTGCCATTTCAATTATTTATTGTGGTCTAGTAATACAGTATTTAATACCTCAAAACCAGGGAAATGAACTGTTCCTACAAACCTCAATGAAACAACAGGGGAACTTACCAAAGTAATAATAGGGAAACTATATTGCTTTTCAGTGGATTAATATTTTTTGTAATATTCCAGAAAAATAACTAACATTTTAGTAAATTGCATGAAAAATAACACCACAGTCAAGGGTGGTTGGTTATATTTCATGTAATCTATGTTCTTAGTGCTATTTAGGATCAAACATATATGGGTTCAAATATTGAGATGATAGTGCAGAAAGTTAAAAAAGAAAATTAAGATGGAGGAAAGGGGAATAGATTAGGTCTGAGCAGAGGAAAAAGATGGCTAGGAAGGAGAGAAGAAGATGGAGCAGAGGATGGAATACTTTAAGCCCATGAAAACTGGCCATATTACAAGTGGCTGTAGGTATCTTCCTCTCTAGTGAGCAAAGGAGAATTGCACAGTGTGTAATTAAGAAGACTGTGTAGATGGATCTGAATGTGAGATTTCCTGAGATGGATAAATGTGGCCTCCTGGAAAAAGAAAGACAGGTTGTAAATCTGTCCAAAGAGATTTAAAAACAGCTCAAGTGCAGAATATGTTCAAGCAAGATTGTAGACACTTGGATCTTCCAGATCTTCTAGCATTTAATGCTGCATCATTAAGTTAACATTTCTTTAACCTCCCCTTAAATCCAGCCAAATTCCTTGAGAGGAAGTAGCATTTCTCTGGACACTTTCAGAGTCTGTCTTGGGCTGTCCCCTGGGTACAGGCTTTTAGAGTTTCTTCCACAGATATGTCAGCATATTAATGCATACTTTGGCTCCAAGTGACCTTCCCTCCCTTCATTTCCTCATTTGCCATTCATATCCTTGCTTCCCTTGGCCTGCATATTAGTCCCTTGGGCCCGCCGTAAGTGCTTCCAGGGCATGCTTCTAACTGCACAGTGACTGGACTATGACTAAGGTACTTTGCCATTACAAAGCAGCAGTGCTTAGAATTCTGCAACATCACTCCAAAGAGTTGAGGCAAACAGAATGTCCAGTAAAGGACAGAAGTACTAAAAAGAGCCAAGGAAAGAGCTTAGTTGCTGAGTGAGCTACTACTTTTCTGTGAACTGCACACACAAGTTGCCAGTCATTTAGACTACAGAGTGTTTCAAGGAAGGGAGGGGGAGGCTGGATGAAGATGCTTTTTAGATAGATGAGCCCTGAAAAGACAATGATGCCTGTGAGAGTCAGGGGCTAAATGGCTACAAATAGGTCTAAGAGGATTGAAGCCTAGACTACAGGTGAAGGTTCTCTTCACTAAAGGATGTACTCAGTCTTTCAAGCAGACATGATAAAATGGAGAAAATGTGAGCCAGGGGAAGCACAGAGCTTTCAGATGGTAGGTAATAGATACCTTTAATATCATGTGGTTGATTTTTCCTTGCTGATGCCACTGTTGCCGTTACCAGTATGTCAGAGGAATAAGAGCTCTTTAGTGACTTGAATTTTCTTCCAAAGACAAATCACCCACATCCCTTGAATCTCAGTGTCCTCATATATATAAAGGGTTAATAATAATTTTCACCTATGGCAGGAGGGAATCACACCTTTATCTTCTGTGCATCAGCTTCTATTTTATATGGGTACAAAAGCATATTGAAGGATCTGCCATGTTAAAAGTAAGACAAAACCCCACCTTTGCCCATCTTTATCTTTGTCAAAAGGTTTCTTTTGATATTTTGAGATAGATAGATAATAGAGATAGATGAGTGTGAAATTTACACACCTATAACTCAAACATGCACAGGCAAGTGGGCAAGTGAGTGCTCTCTCTCTCTCTCTCTCTCTCTCTCTCTCTCTCTCTTTCTCTCTCTCTCTCTCTCTCTCTCTCTCTCTCTCTCTCTCTCTCACTGGTCTTGCATTTGTGAGCTCAAGTGATCCTCCTGCTTCAGCCTTCCATATAGTGAGTAGCAAGGATCACAGGCATGTAGCACCATACCCCGTTGTACTGATAGTTGTTTGGTGTATAAGGACTACACCTCGTAAATAGGATATTAAGCTGCCTCATTGGCCTTTGCTCAAGAGCACTGACCATCCCAATGTGACCATCAAAGTTGTGTTTGGACAATGAGCTCCTCAGTGGCCAGCCAGTATTTCAATGCCTGTTCTGTTTGCACCTACACATTTTCCGTTATTGCAATTCTTCCTGGACTCCTTCTATTCCTTGGTATTCTTGAAGTCTATACTATTCTGTCCTTTGTGCCCATCTCACTAATGAAGTGGCTTTGATTGAGATGAACAATAAATTCTGTATCTAAAATGAAAGAACTTTCTGATTTCTCTCTTCCTTCATCTCTCAGAAAACACAGTTCTTCAGCATCACCACCTAAAAGTCTCTTCCCCTGGTTCTCCTGACACTATTCTCCTGTGACCCATACTAGGAAGTCTTAGACACATGAGATAACTGGAGCCCTTCTCTCTCTGTGAATTTACCATGCTGCAGCATCCTGGATTGGTCTCCTGCAAATGCTAGTAGAAGGGTTACAAGGAGCTGCTCTTCTTCTCCAAGGAGGTCCTGTTTGCATCACTTCATAGCAGCCTCTAGGATAATGCTCAAAGCCACATGAAAGGAGCCTACACAAGGCCAAGGTACAGAGAAGGGTCAACTTTTGGCATGATAGCTTACAGGGGTATATGGACTCCTTCTTCACTGAAGCTAGAGTAAACCAACCAAACAAAAACTCTACCCATTTAAAACCATAAAAGTCATCCTAAGGATAAAGAGCAAGAGAGAATCACTACTTAAGACATCTATGTAAATTAAGTAATGTGGGAGCCTGTGGCACTTGAGCTAAGACTTCTCCCACCCACCCCTTTCCCACTCGAGAGTAATGTGGCCAGGAGTACTGCCCACAGCTCCTGCCAGATGTTCTTCCATGGAGGAATGGTTCCAGCATTTTTCCTCCTCCTTTCCCACCCTGACTTCAACTGTTTGAAGGCTAAGTTCCAGAGAGGCAGGGTAATGAAAAGTGGATTGGGGACTCTCTCCTTCTGGCAAATCCCTCTCTATCATTAAATGGGATGCCTGCCTTAGACACAGCATGCTGTGAATGTTAAGGCTTGATCACCCTTGTGTTCCTGAGGTGATTATTTCACTCTGGGGGTGACAAGCCTAGAAGAGGTCAGGCTGCTAAGTACCCCTCTCTTCCACTAAGCAGAACTCCTTTAGTTACTATGTCATTGCCTCCATTTACTCCTCCGGAGGCTGGCTTGGAGATTTTTCTGGGAAGAGAAACAACTCATAAAATAAACAGTCTTTAATCTCCTCCCATGCGCACTGCCGTAGTAGTGACTGTGCTTGGGAAAGTTCTGAGAATGACCTCCAGAACTGAAAACTGTGGTGAAAGACAACTGGGAGAGATACAGGCTAAACTGAAGAGGAGGTTGCAGGAGAGAATTCAGTGAATCATGATGCTGTGTTTGTTTCTTGAAGGCATTATGGTGTGGGGAGGGCGCTCAACTGAGAGCACTCACTCTCTAGCTGCCTCTTTCCGGTTTTGTTCTGGGAAGGGATCTCCAGAGAAGATTCTCTTTCATCTAAGGGCAGTCTACTCTATGCTCGTACTCTTTGTCCTGGACTTCCTTCAGATATGTACTCCACCCTTGTCTTTGGATTCTCTGTTTATGTAGTTAGGCAATAGATCCTTCTTTGATTGTGTCAAAGGGCTGTGTTAGGAGTTTCACCCTTAGAACCTAACATTCAGGAGAAAATCTTTGTCACAGTGAGGGTCCCTCTCATAACCATGTTACAGTTATTTCACGGCTTCCATTCCATTTACTTCTGGGATAAGATCCACAATCTTCATTTTTCCCATGAAGTTCTCTAAGGCCCCTTCTCACCTGACTTCTTCTTTTCTACCACATCACTCATGCTCCTCATTCCCCAGGAGACATCAACCTGCTGCACCCTCCATTTGAAATCCTTCCTTCTGCCAAATGTGACCTAATTTTCCTCTCAAGGAAACTTTATAACTCAACTCAAAATTGCTTTCTCAGAAAGTGCTTCACCTCATCACCCATCATCATCATCTTGAAAGGTCAGAGGAGTTATTTTCTGTTGTTTGTAGTTGGAGTTTTCTCCAGTCCTGCCTGGGCCTGCAGCCACTCAGGACCAAGTAAACACACAGAGACTTATATTACTTATAAACTGTATGGCCATGGCAGGCTTCTTGCTATCTGTTCTTATATCTTAAATTAACCCATTTCTATCAACCTGTGAGTTGCCATGTGGCTTGTGGCTTACCAGTACTTTTACATCTCACTTCCTCTGTGTCTGGCTGGCGACTCCTGACTCAGCCTTCCTGTTCCCAGAATTCTCTTCTCTGCTTATCCTGCCTCTACTATACCACCTGCCTGGCTACTGGCCAATCAGCGTTTTATTTATCAATCAGAGCAACACATTCACAGCATCCCTAGCAGTTGTTGTTTTCTCGGTGTAGCCCTGGCTGCCCCGAAATTCCATCTGTAGACCATGCTGGTCTGGAACTCAAGGATTTTTTTTCTTAATTGCACTTAGATAATTATTTAATGAACATTTACTTTCTCCACTGGATTATGAATGCTATAGGAACATAGATTTGTGGGTACTACTCACTCTTGTATCCCTTATTGCCTAGGCCATTGACTGTCTCCAGGAGCTATTCTGATAAGTATTTTTAAGTGTGTGTTAAATGAAGAGCTTTGGTAGTATAGTAGATGTGATTTCAAGATAGCATATGCTAGGTTTTGCTACCACAATAACAATGTCTTCTATAATATATACACACATGAGTATCCATGATTTCAGTGCCTTAACAAGGCTTATTTCTTGCTCACTCTGAATTCCTATTGCATTTTAACTGGACACTCTGCCTGGCTCTGAATCCTAAGCTGATGGAAGCTATTACCTAAAACATTGTTTAACATTGTTTTCAGTGTCATGAATACTTTAACATTGGTAATCAATGCACCAGTCAGGAAATGAGGTACTTCATCTCCACATACAATCCAACAGCCAGAAGGAATTGGATGGCTATGCCTACTTTTAAGGGAAGCAGTAGATGTAATCCTCTCATGTGCAAAGAAAAAAAATCAGAAACATATAGCCATTGCAAGACTGCCCGGATGTATATTAATACAGAGCTGAGTATGATTAGGGCTAAAACTTATCTGAAGGGATGACAGAAAATTTCAAGAAAACAGGATAATTGACTTTGGTTAAGGGGTGGGATTTGGATAGTCTGGGTATTTGTAGTAGAAGAAACTTTAGACATAATAAAGTACATATGAATATGTGTGTGTGAGGCACAGTGATGTGCTCTCAAATTTGCTAAAGAGTCACAGGTAATATTAGAGGGATAGAGTTGACCTGTAGCATACTCATGACCATCTCTTAAATATTTTTAGCATAATGAAGAAACATTGTCAGAGTAATGTATTCCGTCTATGGCTTTAACAATAACCTGAAGTCATTGTATTCTTTCCGCATTTGACATTTCTAGCTGTCAACCACTCTTCTCCCATGCTTTGCTGGTTGTCCTCATGCCTCAGAAAAAGCCTCATCTGTCATAGCAAATGGAGCTGCTTTAATCCCTCTTTATCCCATTGTCCATCCATGAGCAATACAGATGCCAGTGACCCTGCCAATGTGTGAGCTAAGTGAATTTAATCTCACCTGTAATTGGTACTTCCCAGGAATTACAGGAGTGGGGAGACTCTTACCAATGACATACAGTGAAGGGTGGTGTCGAATAATAAGCTTGATGGGGACTTGGATTCAGTGGGTGGATCCTATTCAATACATCTATCCCTAAAAGCTAGGGCACTTAGTCAAGCAATTTAACCTGTTTTCTGCAGTAAAACACTTGTGTTGAAAAAAAGCAGTGTCACACCATTACAGCTTCACTAATCGAGAACAGACATTCTCAGAGGGAAATTAGATGAGAACAAAAATTCCTCCTCAAATAAAACTCACTTCCAGTTGATCAATTGTCAATGTAGAGAGCTCTGTCAGGCATTTCCTGGATCTTGAAGGAAGTGAAAGGTAGTAGCTAAATATGCCTCTTGAGTCAGTCTGCACCATTTCAAACTGAAGCTACTGTTCTCAGCTCTTTTACCTTGGAGCAAGTTATCTGCTCATTCTCAGAGGCGATTCCTTTTGGTTATGTGGTGAAACATATCACTACTCTGCATATTCATGAGTTCAAGTCTCACCCCACTGAAAGTCTATTTGGAGGTACAGCCTTTAGGGCATAATTAAGGTTTAACGGAGTCTTAATCCAATAGGATAGGTGGGTTTTTTAAAGATGAGAAAGGGGGTGGGCGGGGCTTCCCAGTTGGCATGCATTGTGGAAAGGCCTTATGAGCACTCACCAGAAAGGTTGCCATATGCCACCTAGACATAAGCCTTATTAAGACCAAGCAGGGTATCTCCCTAATCTCAAACTTTCTGTCTGCAAGGCTATAAGAAATAAAGTTTAATTACCCCCCAAATCTATAGAATTTTCTGATGATACTTTGTGCTGATTAATAGACTTAAATAAAAATATAAGTAACAAGCTTGGAGGGTGGCTCCTGCCTGTAATACCAGTGAGGCAGGACCTTCACCATGAGTTGGGAACCAGCCTGGGCTAGAGAGTAAAACCTTGTTTCAAAAACAAAAACCGAAACAAGCAAATCAAAAAATCAAAACTAAACCAAATCCAAAGGTAATGATGTTGTTTATGTGGTAGTGTGGTTATGGCAATTGAATAGATTGTTAATTGTATAACTAAGCTCTTAAAATAGTGCTATTAATGTTAGCTAATACTAGTTATTCTCATTCCCAGTCCCTCATTTGATAGCACCCTGTTTAGGGATCCCACTTAACAAGGAAGATAGACCTAAAGAGCTTAGGTTCTGAATTTGACTTCTCATAACTAGATGGCTTTGTGAAGATGACTAACTTCTTCATGCCTTGGTTTTCCTGTCTGAGTGGACATCATCACAATGCTGACTGCCCTCCACCCCAACCTTGGCTGTCTGTCCTGGGGATTAAAGAAGCTACGTAGGCAAATGTAGCTGGGGCTTTGTTGGGCTTCCCTGTGTGCTGTTTTCGATCATCCTTAGAGACTGGCAGAGGTTCCTAATCTACACCATCAAATGAAGAAACTATTTCTAGAAAACCTTGAACCCTGTAGAGGAGCAAATAAAACAATTTCTCCCTAAACATGTGATTCTAACCACACTCTACCCAGTACATTCCTACTTTCACTTAATAATTACAAGACAGAAACTTGATGTATTTTTTGCCTCCTTCCATACTTTTGCCCTTAAGATCTTTCCATCCTTTAATGCACATTCCAAAAAAGAACAGAGTTCATCTCATTCCCTGTGAACATCTTATTTAAAACTCAGGAAATTAAGAACTGGGTGTAGGGCTGGAGATATGGCTCAGCCATTAAAGGCTAGGCTCACAACCAAAAAAAAAGAACTGGGTGTAACCACCCCTGTGCAGTGAAACAGGGCTCTAGAGTGAGGTTTTCTGTTTGTTGTTTGTTTGTTTGTTTGTTTCTTAAAGTTACTGAGTGGTACCTTAGAATTAAAATTCAGTCTTACATCATGGTTATTGTCAAATAATATGTAAATAGATCCTTGAACATATTTGTAGCCATAAATATTCTTAAATTCCTATGTAGACAAAACAGCATTTTGGGCAGGAACCCTGCTCAAACCTTAATGAATGAATCACACCTGAAGGTCACATTAAAATGCAGGTTCTGACTCAGGAAGTCCTGGAGGGACCTGGGTTCCTACAGTCTGACATTCTCCCAGATGCTATCAGGTGGCTGATCCTTGGCCACTCTCTCAGTAGCCCAGAAGGAGTTGGTTTTGTTGAATCTAGTGACATGGAAGGTTTTCACTAAGAGTTTTTGTTTTGTTCGTTTCCCCCACTTTGTCCTTGCAAACATATTCTAGGTTTATGATGCTTTTTAAATACAAATGGAAAAAGGATTAAAAACCAACTTGGCAAGACTCAAATTTCTTCGATTAGTTTCTCCATATGCTGCACATACCTAAATCATTTACAATGGCCTTATACTCTGTCCCTTTCCCATCAAATAAGACCACATATCCTTCTGATTTTTTCTCTACTATCCAGAACACCTTAACTGACCTCCTTCTTCCTGAAAATTCTTCTTGTGTTTTGACTTCTACTGTTTTCTTTAAAAGGAAAATGTATATAGTTAGTTCTGAACCAAATATGAGTGGCCACGGCCCAGGAACATGGAATCAAGTGATCTTTGCCTGTGAGTGCTGGGATTAAAGGCATATACCATCACACTTGACCTCATTTTTAACAAAAATATCAAAGGCATACACTAAGGAAAAGAGCAGACTATTCAATAGATGGTTCTGGGAAAACTGGATATCCACCTGTAGAATATTTAAAATAGATCCATACCTGTCACTCTACAAATCAGTTCAAAGTTGAGCATAGACTTTAAATCTCAAAATGCTTGAGGAGAACATGGGAAATGCACTCTGTGCAGAGCTTCTAGTAAAGGAAATAGCATCAAGATTTAACAAATGGGAATGTCTGAAAACTCCTTCATGGCAAGACTATTAGCAAAGAAAATAGTCTATATAAAAGGGGGAGACAAATGTAATTGTGCTAAATTTTCCACTCCTATTTTTCTTTTATTGAAAATAGATTTTTTTTGTACAATATAGTCTGATTCTTGTTTCCCATTCCCCAATCCCTCTGAGGAGAAAATTTTTACCAGCTATACTTTAGAAAGGAAGTTAATACCTAGGATATATAAAGGAATGCAAAAATAAAACAGCAAAAAAATATAAGCCTACCAATCAATTAATGAGCCAGTGAAATGAATATAAATATAAATGTACAAGTACTTTAGAAAGTGTTCAATAGCCCTAGCCTTGAGAAAAATGCACATTAAAACTACTTTGAGCATAGGGTTGAGAGATGTTTCAGCCCTTAAGAGTGCTTGCTGCTCTTGCAGAGGTCTAGTATTCCATTCCTAGAATGCATATCAGGCAGCTCACAACTTCCGGTAACCAGCTGCAAGGGATCCAACACCCTCTTCTGGTCTTAGGAGGTTGCCACACACAAGTGCATGTACACATCCCATAGAGACATATAGACACATACATAAAAAAATAAATTAAAAAAGCAAAACTAATTTGAGCTTAGAGCTATTTGGCAGTTGATGGTGACTTGGGGAGGGAGAGTTGGTTTCTTCTGGGGTATGGCCTCTCATAGATTGCCTGTGCTGCAGTGGATGACCCAATACCGTATGTGTAACAGCAGCCCTAAATGAACTCAGTAGGATTATAAAGAGGAAGAAAAAGAGACAAGATATGAAGTTGTGAGGTGGGGATTTGAGACAGGTTGGAGGCAGAGGATGGAGGGTAGATCTCTGATCAAAATAAATAGTACACGTGTATAAGATTCTCAGTGACCATATAGATAAAAGTGTGTGTGTGTGTGTGTGTGTGTGTGTGTGTGTGTGTGTGTGTGTGTATGTGTGTCTGAAAAAGACATGGGGTTAGAAAGGAAATTTTGGGGTGACATAGAAGAAGGTACAAGGGTATATAAAATACATTGTATACATGTATGAAAAATTTAAATATTAAATAAAAATAATATAAAAACACTGCTATGAGAAAGAATATGAAATTGGGTAGGTAAAAAATGGGGAGGATCTGAGAGGAGTTAGGGGAGGGGAAAAATGTGATCAAAATAATTTTAATGTAAAGAAAATTAACATAATAAAATTAGCAAGATTTTGTTTCACACCAGTCTGCATGGCTATCATCAAGAAAAAGGGACAACAGTAAACTTGGGCAGGGATGTAGAGAAAAAGAAATGCTTATTTACTTAAGGTAGGCATATCACCTAGTACAGCCATCACAGAAATCAACGCGGACG
Organism: Peromyscus maniculatus bairdii; assembly: GCF_049852395.1. Lineage (NCBI taxonomy): Eukaryota > Metazoa > Chordata > Mammalia > Rodentia > Cricetidae > Peromyscus > Peromyscus maniculatus. The sequence goes on along the minus strand of NC_134866.1, from coordinate 46,592,329 downwards.
TGTCTCAAAAAACTGCAAACACTCAGGACATATGTCACAGCTCTACTACTCCCACTTTGGCCATATACCCAAAGGAGTCTTTCCCCTACCACAGAGACACTTGCTTATCCATGTTCATTGCTGCTTTATTCCAGGCAGCAAGGAGACCCCAGCCGCCCACACTGCTTGAATAGGTGAGTGGACCATGGAACTGTGGTTCATAGACAATGAGCTTCCATGCCTCAGTCAAGGAAAATGAAGTTATGAAATTTTAGGAAAACTTGCACGTTTCAGCTCCTATGTAGATCCTCACTTGTAATGTTTATATGTTTGCATAGGAGTATTGATGTGTGTGTATAGGCTATGACTATAAGGAGACTGAGAAAGGTGATAAACAGGCGTAGAGTTACAAGTGACATGAAAACAGGAAGGGGACCCGTGGATGAAGAGGGAGGAGGGGGAGAGGGAGAATCAGCAGAAGCAAATTTTGTTTGAAAATGCTCTTATTAAAACTAGTACTGTGTATGCTAATTCAAAACTTTCAATATATAAAAACCCAAACTAAATAATGTTAGCCATTATAATCCAAGTCTGATTCTTTTCTACTTTTCCCTTTATGGTTGATACAGCATTTACACGTGATGTTTAATATGGGTATGATACCCAGAAGTGAAATAATCAAGAGCATAGTCTATGGCCTAAGAAAGTCAAAGCAATGGATGACAAAAAACAAGCATCTTAAGCCTTGTCCACAAACATGCTTTGAAACAAGACTGGCTGTAATTTCCATGGGTGTCACAGCCATGTATGTTTTATGTAATGTCTAAAAATTATTTGAGATAATTTATTATTATTTTAATTTTTAATTTGATTCTGGCTAATTTGGTTTTATAGCTATAACCCCATGTGGGGTAGATAATTTGAATTTTAGGGAAAATGGTCTTTAATGTACAAATTACTATAACTAGGATTTGTGACTAATTATTTTATTTGTCCTATTATTTTGGAGAAGCAAGGGGCATAGCATAATAGCAGTCAGATAACAACATTATTATTTTAACCCCCACCCCAAACAAAATTGTCCTTTTGTCTGTGCTATTATTATTGAGAGGGACAGAAAGAGGCTAGATTTGTGAGAGAAGGATTTTATACAATTTCTAGGCATAATCAATCGTTTTTTGTTTTTTTTTTTTTTACAATTGTGAAGAAAAATGGGGCCCTAGTAGGAATCATTTTGTAATATGGGCCTGTGGTGATAGTTTATTTATAAAAGCCAGCCACTATATTAAACATAGAAGTCAGGGAGTGATAGCACATACCTTTAATCCTAGCATTCAGGAGGCAGAGATTCATCTAGATCTCTGTGAGTTCAAGGCCACACTGGGAACACAGCCAGGCGTGGTGACATATGCCTTTAATTCCCAGCACTAGTTAACCATAGAGGGCTGGAGGTCTGTATAGACAGACAGGAAGTAATAGAGCTGGGCAGAAAGAGGAAGTGATGTAGCTGGGCAGAGAGAGGAAGTGAGATGGCAGGGCACAGAAAGGACCTAGGCGTGAGTATACAGGAAGCAGCCCTCTCTTTGGCTGAGGAATTCCTAGTGGTAAGAACTTGTAGCTGTGACTTTTTCTATCCCTCTGATCTCTCAGTTTTCACCCCAATATGTGGCTTCGGGTTTTTTATTTATAAGACTGTTTAGCAGTTCGTCTTACATGGACCATCTACTTTCTATTGGAAAACTAAGGATATTGTTTAGTAGCTTAAACCCTGGATCTCTGTACCATGAGATACCTTGAAATCCAATTTGATTAGAACGATATACTCTTGGTGTTTCTCAATATGTGGGTCATGACCCCTTTGGGGGTCAAATTGCCCTTTCAGAGGGGTCACATATGAGCTATCCTGCATGACAGATATTTACATTGCAATTCATAACAGTAGCAAAATTACAGTTATGAAGTAGCAATGAAATTATTTTATGGTTGGGAGTCACTGACAGGAAAAGTTATCAGCTCAGGACTCCCAAGACCAAGTTCTCAGCACAAAGGAGATTTGTTTGCACTGAAGGGACAAAGGGCAGAGAATAAGAGACAAAGACATGAGATAGAGGATGAGGGAGAAGGGGAAGGGAACAAGGGAGAGGGGGAAGGGAACGGGGAGAGGGAGAAGGGAACAGGCAGAGGGATCAGAGATATTTGTCCTGGGGCTGGGGTGAGTTGGGACAAAGGGACTACCTCTGGATAGAGAGGAGACAGACATGGCCCATAGGAAAACAACAGTTTATAAAGGTAAAAGTGGAAACCCAGTGTTACAATGAGGTGTTTAATTTTAACTGGGCATGTTAATTAGGGCAGCCAAAGGCGGCTTTTGATTGCTAGACTTTAGTACTTTGATAGCTGGGCCTTGGTAGTCAGCCTCAGGAGGAGGAAGTGGTCAAATAAGGGACTAGACCTTGGTGACTAGTTTTAGGAATGTAATCTAATAATTTTCAGCAAGACAGAGGCAATTGGGGAGATGGACAAGGCCTGCCAGAGCCATGTTTGCCAGGCCCAGGCTGGCTACAGTCCCTTCGGTCACCACAACCTGAGGAACTGTATTAAAGGATTACAGTATTAGAAAGGTTGAGAACCACTGCTCTTAAAATATAGCCTCAAGTTATGTTTCCTCTTATATTTAAATAAAAAAAATTTTTAGTGTCCTCAGTGTGAATATGAATCTGCTTTAAGATACATTATTGTTTTAGCCCATTTTCTTGTTCTGGAATTTTTATTCTACTACATATACCTACAGTCAGATCTCCTATGACTCTAGAATCTAGCTAATTTTGACCAAACATCGTGAAGTTGTCATGTGAGACTGATGGATAATTTGTGTGAAAAACAGAGCCAACCCTAAATCTTTGGGTATTCCTGACAAGATTCAATAAAATAGAAATTTCTCTAAGGTAATCAAGAGACCAAGTATGGCATAGGACTTTCTAGAACCTCCCATGCCTGATGATCCTAGATTTCTCATCTGGAATTTCTCTTCCAGATTTGATTAGAGCCTGCATTGTTAATAGATATGGTTAAGTCCCTCCCAAACTGGGGCATTGAGACACATTTACAAGACAGGTAGCCATCAAGACATGTTATGCTATGACAGGAAATATACGTAGGCTATAATGGATTGACCATCATATTTAGAAGCCTTGTATCTTAGTATCAATACTAACATAGTAATCCATTTTGGGGACCCATTTAATTTTTTTTCTGAGTAGGAAGTTTTACTGTTTTGAATCCCATGAGTTTGGATTTAAAACAGTGTTACCTCAAAGATGCAATTCTTGTGGAGATTTCAAATATATCTTTGCTGACCTAAAAACTAATTTTTAAAAAATTTTATTGTATAATGAGAATATTTTTATGAAAGTAGCAAAAATTTTGACCATTGAAACAGGAGGACTTTAAGTAGGAAGTTGAGATAAAAAACAATACAACAGAAACATGATTAATGGGAGGATATATCATTTTCCTTATTTGTTGTTTCATTAAAGCCAAGATCAGAAATACTTTGGTCATCTAGGAAAATATACCAGGGGAAATTCCAGTTATCTCACACAATTTTTAAAATACATGAATAGGAAAGGGTTTGAGGACTACATTGCAAAAATGAGAGCTGGAGGAATGTTGGAGGGATTTAGAGTTCAGTTATTTGGAGTATTCAACCGTTGACACAATTGTTGGTGTATACCACCTTCTCCAAAGCCCAGATGGATGTGTTGGTAGTTGGTACAAGTTTGGAGTGACAAATACAAATGCAAGCAGGTCTTTCATGCAATCTTGTAGCACAAGAGGTCCTTAGAAATAGTTTCCTTTCCATCCAGACTGAAAGGACTCTTTAATGTGGTATCTTTTCTAAGCTAAGAAAATCACCTGGTTTTAGCTGTTGTTCACTTAGCTCCTTGTCTCTTGGAAGCTCATATGGATTCCAGGAACAGAAAAATACATGACTTCTATTATCTTCAGTTTCAGCTTCTCAATCCCCAAACCATGTCTGAATCCTTACCCTGACATCTTCTATCTTTCTTTTCGAGGAACAGTTTTAATCATCAGTTGAGCCCTTCACAATCATACTCTGCTAGGCATCTATCATCCAGAAAGACTTCCCAATTCCTGCCTTGCATGCCCAGTGGTTGGTATTTATGATATGCCAGCCCTTTAAACTCAGCATGTTCAAAATTCAAATTCTCATACTCACTTCCAGACTTTACAAATATCTCATACTTAGCTCCCGAGTCTAGGCTATCTATCACCAGGCTATTTTGTTCATTCTATCAGAAACCCCATGAGTCCATTTAGTGTAGAATAGCACTCCTTTTATCCCAGTATTGAAACCCCGTCTCTCATTAAACATCTTTCTTACTTATTTTTCATTGATTTTAAATATGTGGCTCACTAAAATTAGTCTAAATCATTTTGTTCTGTTTCCAGAATAGAAATTGAAATCCCCAGCCTATGTGTCGTCATTTTCATCCCCAGTAAAAACTCCGGTACCAATTTCTGTTTTATTCAAACACTGCATATCTCTCAAGACCTACAAGAAATGCTATATTCTCTATCCCCAGATATGAAAGCACTTGCTCCCCCTTCTTCATTACTGACATATAAATTCTGTTCTGTCCAGATCTAATGAGAAAAACCTGCCACTATCAAGACTAGAAGACTCCATCATTTTACCACCGTCACCCCAAATACCATTCCTAGGAGATCACTGCTAGTAATATATTTGTTTTAAGGAGTTTGGAGACGACAATGGTAGCGAGTTTGGGGACAATGGTAGCTAATCTAAGCACAAATGGAAGTGAATGGAAATTTTCATGATGAAATGAGTTCTTGTCCAATTATCAGAACCTTTATGACCCTCTCATGTCATCTTGAACATGGGTCTCCATTTGCACGTATTTCCCCTCTAATCTTTTTTCCTGACTTTCATAATCTTTACAACATTCCAGAGATAACTCTTCTTCTTTATGCTAGCTGAATATGTCATAATTTTGGAAAAATTTATTGTTTGAACATTGCCTGTCTAGATCGCATGAAAGAGCCTCACCTTCCATAATTAGGTAGATTTTTGAATGTTTTCCATTCTGCTTGATAGCAAGTCTGTCCCTTAGAGTCTTGCAGACTTAAAGTTGTTTTGGGCTAACTAGTCACTGTAAGCTAATTTACATAACCATAGCACTATAAGATGGGCAAAACTATTATTCATTTATTTTTCTCTGTGTTTCATCTTTTGTATGACTAGCTTGAAAACACACTTAGGGACAAGGGACGTACCTTCACATAATTTATTAACTACAATATGAAAAATATTAATGTTTAAATTATCTTAATATATTATATATGACTTAGGGTTGTTTGGGCAAGTTATTTTCCTTGAGAACCTTTTTTCTTAACCTACCAACAGGTATAATGATATTATACTAAATGTGCAGGCGTTAATTGTAAAGTCCTTCAGTTACTGATGGCACACAGTAGGATGCCTGCTTTCAGAACAAGTGTAAAATGTTTGCTGAATGCAAGATGATTCCTCCAGTGAGCTTTTTCAAACTTAGAGATGAACATGGCATTTTATTGCAGGATCCCCAAAGCTATTTGATACTATGATTTTCCTTTCTCAATATCACTCTGTTTACTCTGGAGGCAGCACCACAGAGTTCTGCCCTTAATTGAAGAGACAGAAAATCACGACTTTAAATTTTAAGAGTACGGAGAGCAAAAGACACACTAGCTTAGAGACAAATCGGTAATTATGGAAGTGCCTTTCTCAAATTGTAATGTTTTCCTCTGCCTTAGTGCTAGCAATCAAAACTACTGAATTAATCTGAAGCAGGGTCAGGACTTTAAATATGAGGAAAATCGCTTGAATTTGAGGCATTATATGTACAGTACAAGATGTTCCGGCAACAAATTATCTGAATCCTGTTTAAGAGCAATGATGTGGAGACCAGATGCCCTCCTCCAGGCCTCCAGATTAACATTTGGCAGGGCTGCAGAACTCTGATGATCATGCAGAGAAGCCTCAGTATTTCTTGAAGAGCTAAGCCATGCTCTGGGCCTGGGCAGTGAGAGGTAGGGAACAGAATGAAGATATTGTCTATGTGCTTGGGGTTGCCCAGTGCCCTTCTGGAGAAGTGCTCTCTAGAGCTTTTTCAATTTTAACTAATCTCTTCCGCTGAAATGCATTTTCTGACATGTGTGAACTTTCTAAGTCCACTAGATCCAATTTGATACATACAGCCTTTCCAGACTCCCTAAGTTGGAATAAATAACCACATTTCCCAATATACTCCCATCAGGTAAAAATATAAGTACTTACCACAATCTCCATTTGCTCATAATGGTGGTGACAGGTCAGTGTCATACCAAGTTGAAATCAGATTGCTACTTACCAACTGCTTGACATTGGGCAAGCTTTTTAATCCCATCCAGCCTTAGTTTCTACACCTATAAAATGAGCCTAGTAATGGCAAGTTTGTGACTTTTTAAACATTAAATGTAATGATCCAGATGAGATTCTTAAACAGGGTCTGACTCATGTTTAGTTCTTATAATTATTGCTCATCAACAGCCTTTGCTACACTGGGTAGAAAGCTGTTTTGTAGCACTGCCCATAAAATATAGAGGTATTGGTTTAATCAGTAATCAATAAGTTATCTTATATAAGTGTGTGGCTTTAAATAATTTCTGTAAAAAATCAGGTGGAAATATGTGGAAATAGTCATAGACCTAATTTAAAATTTAATGTATATTTTTTATGTTAATTCAACCAACAAAATGAGAGTGATGAATATTCTGTATGGCTCTCTTTCCTTTAAAAAGTATTTCAGACATCGGGTATGTTTTCCAAACACTACCTAATGTATAACTGGAAAATATTGACAAATTAATTTTAGTGCAGTCTATTTTGCTTGCCTCGAAAGCTGCAAAGGAAAGTGAGAGAAAAGGTTAAGAATCTACAAAATGTTAGAAATCTTGAACATATATCACCGTGGTCCCCCGTGAAGAAAGTTGTCACTTTCATGCCACTTGCCTGAAACTTGAGGCGGCCAGTGCCATCCAAAATAAGATGAAACTTCGCTTGGGTCCTTGCTTCTGTGCAGTGTTTCTAAGAACAATTCTTTGTCTCTATGACTCTAAAAAAAAAATCCCTGCTTCTCTTTCAGAATGCAGAGGCCAGAGCATCCTTTCCTCCAGCAGTTGGGCGCCTGCTCTGCTGCCCTGTTGGTTTTCTGTACAAATATGTTTGGGAGCACACAAACCCCACATTGATCTCAGTGTCAGTGTTAGCTTTTTAGGCTGTTAACACAGGTCCCCATAAGCTCAGGGGCTTGAGAGAGGACATTTGTTCCATCACAGTTCTGGAATCCAGAGGCCAGAAGTTAGAGTCAACAGGTCTTGTTCTATCCAGAACCTAGTCAAGAGCTTCTATTGATTCTAGGCATTTCTTAGCTTGTGGCAGTCTACCCTTCGTCTTTTCTTGGCCTTTATCTCTCTGCCTTTCTCCTCTTCCCTTCTTTCTTGTCATAAGGACACATATCCTTGGATAATAGGATCTCTCATCTTCAAATCCTAACCTAAGTGCACTTGTACAGTCACATTCCAGATGAACATGTCTTCTGTGACTAATTTTCAACCCACTACAGATTCCTTTTGACTAGGGCCAGCTACATTTGGTCTACAAATGTGCCATGCATGCAAACTGTGTTTGAATTTTTATGAAGCTGATTACACTGCATAAGCTTTCGTTGTGACTTCTAAATAGAGATATGGCTCCCTTACCTATTATGTTTTTATGGTAAACATATTTCCAAGAAAAAGGTGCCCAAATTTTGTGGCTGTTGTACAAGGTGGGCTTGGCTTGAATAGCAATTAAACCTATGGTTAGGTCTACTGATAATCCGCCAAGATGCCTTATTACAGAAATAATGCCAAATACTGTGGATAAAATCTACAGAGAAGACATTTCATAGCTGAATGCATCCCTACATTATTAATGACATGCTTATGTACTTGCTTAAAATCAGCAGTTTTGAAGAAATAATACTACAGAAAATACAATATCTACCTTTGTAGGTTCTCTGGGATGATGATCAAACCAATAAAGAAAATGTTGCAGATAGAATATCCTTGAACTATTCAAAAGTTTACTAACATGGGCTTATTTTAAAGCTAATTCAAGTGGGAGAGGTGGTATCAGGTTGTTTTGTCTTGAAAACAGAAGATTATTTTATCAAATAGGAATAAATGAGTAGTTCAAAACCAATAAAGCAGGTCAAAGGTGGAGTTTTTCAGGAACTGCTAAGACCAAAATTATAAATTATCTGTAGACAAAGGAGGGTTTGAAACATGTCTGCATGTGTACTTTGCTAGCCTCTACTGAGAGCTAAGAGCAAGCATAAATAACTTATGGGAAAAAAATTTAACAGGAGATTAACTTTCCCAAGAATACATAAAAGATTTTGGGTTTTAATATTACAATAGGTCAAGATTATTGTATGATTTTTAAGGATGTCTATCTTTTTATGACTTAGAGAAGCATCTTTATTTAAGCTCTTTCCCTGGAGCCGAAAGTGTCAATCTTCACTCCATCAATGTACTTGAAACTGTCCTAGTTGGGGATGGTGATTTCAAAAGTGAGCAAGATGCATTTGGTCTCATACATACAAATGGAGCTTTCTAAAGTCTTGAGTTTTAGAGGACATATGAAGTTGTAAGGAAAAATAGAAAAAGAGAGAGACCGACGTACCAGCCAGTCTCAAGGGGAACACGCAAGGTTTACAGTCCTGTATCAAGTCCCTATTAGTTCATCCTCTTTGTAGAACAAAATAGAAACCCAAGAGGCTCTGGAAGGTGAGCAATAGGTCACTTCCATTACTTCCTTCCTTTAGCCCTTCCTGTTGTTTACAAGCTAAAAACTTATGAAAGTCCCTCTCTGTCGTAGTATGTCTCTGAAGAACTATGTGGGGAGGGTTTTGTATTAACCTTTCATTTTAATATCTGGCCTTAGTATTTACCTAAGAGTCCCCTGGACAAAACTTCTGAGCTAAGCCATGGTCTATGCCGGCTCAGGAAATCTAGGAATGAGCATGAATTTACCTTGTTAATACTGCTCACTCAGTGTTGTGATCATGCATGCTGCTTACTTTATGGGGCATGGCAGGTTTGTTACCCAACTCAAATCCACTGAGCACTGTTCATCCTGGAAGGTTTCTTTCATACCATGCATACAAACAAAACAAAATATGATTTAAGCAATCAGCTCCTAACATGTACAATTAAATTCATTAATCAGGACAGTTTATGGAACTGTCACATGTGAACTGTAAACTTCATAAATATTCAAGCAGTGAACAACTAGACAATCACATTTCTTAGTAATAAATGTTTCATCTTGGCAGCTTTATTTCATTATAAGAAATGCAGATTATCCTCATCAGGCAGCTTGCACACTTGTTTGGAAACTTTTTCAGTTATGTATACCAATAGAACTTCTGTTGTGGTTTCGTTCCTATTTCCCTGCATTTGCCTTCTCCAGATTTCTGTGCCTTCATTATAATTAGCATCTGCACCTGCATTCAAGAATCATCCCTCAATTTCAACCAAGTCAGTCTGTTTTGAAGCAAAGGGAAACAAAAACCCCCGCCAAGTTCAGGTTCCAACATTTCTAGTTAGAGTTGTGGACAATATACTTGATACTTTGCCAATGTTTTCTTTTCTGTAGGATTTTTTTTAAGACATAAAAAGTTAGAGTTTCTTTTATATACACAAACATCATTGCATGGGTGTTTTTACTTAAAAATGTATGTATAGGTGATGTGTGTGTGTGTGTGTGTGTGTGTGTGTGTGTGTGTGTGTGTGTGTGCATGTGTGTGTGTTCCATGTGCATGCCTGGTGACCAGGGAGGCCAGAATGGGCATCCAATCCCCTGGGACCAGAGCTACAGATGGTTGTGAGCTGCTGTGTGGGTGCTTGGAATTAATCCTGGATCCTCTGCAGGAGCAGCCAGTGTTAACTACTGAGCCATCCCTGCAGAGCCTGAATGGGTATTTCCTGACTGTGCTGAAATGGGTTCTAGTGGTCCATGTGCACTGTAATATAGGAATGCCAGACGGTGTTCACTCTACTACATTCAGATGGAGTACTAGTCTCACTTTCTAGATTTGGAGTCAACAAGAAGGAACATGAAAGCATGCCTGGATATTGAAAGCTCCCTTAAGAGATTAAAGCAAGAAGATAAGAAAATGTTAGTGCTTGAGAGAAAAAGTGTCTTGTGGAAGAGCATGATGAGGATAATTTCAGGAAGAAAATCAGGATTCTAACACTCCAAACATAGAGCATCACCAAGCAAGTGAAACTTGACTCACTTCTGACAGTCCTGTGTCACCACCTCTATGGAAACTAAAGACTTCATCTTCCATGATTGTGTCCCTCAATGACAGCGTTAACCTATATGTCTTTTAATTGTTTGAAGGAATTTGTCTTCCTACTCCTTCCTTTGGAAGGCAGAATCCATAGCTTTTCCTGTTGCCTCCCTGGAGTTCTCATCCTGTTGAGTTCCTGCATTACAGGTCATCCCCATACTCTCTGAATATTCCATAACTCATTACTTCACAGGGTAGCCTGGATCAATGTTAGAACACAGTGATTGCTGGGTTGTCTTTGTGTCCCATTCATTTGCCTGTTGGTGAATCCCCCCCCCCCAAAAAAAGTAGCCATTTTTTCCTATCTGAACTAATAGCAGGTCCTCAAGGCCTCCTGCACACACAGCAGAGCATGCTTATTTTTTGCCCTTTTTAATGTCATCCAAAATAGCACAGCTATTTGGAGTAGCATATATGCAAGTTAGGTGAAACAGTACTCAACTGAGTGTCCTGTCCCCTTTCCACATTTCTTAAAAGCACATCTCTCTCATATTTTCAAAATGGAAACATTTACACATTTATATTCTAAAATTCAATTTTTTGGTTCTATTCAATATTTCAAAGTAATTTTAATTCTGAAACATTCTATTCTACCATGACAAAAAAAACCTGATAAAACATGCTTCTTCATCCTTCCAACCTTGTTGGTAAAAATCAGAACTGGATTTGAATTCTTTTGAGTGTGTTTCCAGGTTGACTCTAAGTTATTGATCAAGAATGTCTGAGTACAATATTTAATTAACCAGCACGTGGCAATTACTTTATCCAAGAGTACTGTCATACCACATTTCACAGTTTATCTGTGAGGGTATCTTAGAAGGCTGTTAGATCATTCTGAAATTGATCTCATAGTTTCCCCCAAAGGCCAAGCTCTATTAAAAGGATAGAAAGAGAGAGAGGGGAGGTGAGTATGACATTTCCTGAGTGTTATCTCTAGGGTTTGCAGTGTGCTCTTAGAAACACTATCAGTTATAGGAATAATGACCCATGGTTTTCTTCTAAAAATCAATATCTTATATCTGAAAATACTGATCCCACATCTACTACATTTCCATTTGCTGGCTTTCTCAAAATTTTAACTATTGATTTTAAAAGTTGGACCTTATTGTGTTTAACGAGAATAAATGCCATGATTAATATCATGTGAGTAATCACCACCCCATCCTTTTCCCTATAAAATACAAGCTAGCTGAAAAAACATGACTTTTTGGATCAAATTATTTTCACCATTGAACATGATATCTCTTGACTAAGCCTGATGATATTGGTTATTGTTAAATCATTAACCTTAACAAACAACCCTTTAAGAAATGTTCGAATCAGCAGAGATGTTGCATAAGATAATTTTAATAGTTATTGGCTGAGGGGTTACTGTGACCCACATTTTTCTTAGTACTATATATGCATTAACTTATTTGGAACTCACATCAACCCTATGTTGATAAAGTAAATGTTTTAGCTATTATCTTTTAAAAGGTGAACATATTGAAGCTTAGAGAAGTTAAACAACACATCAAAAGCTTGAGCGATAAGTGATATCTGGGATTTAAGTCCAGATAATCTGGCTGTAGTATCTGCTCTCTTAAATACTATTTCATAATGAAGGTCATCTTTCAACTTATTCTAGGTGTTATACATTGCCAATTCAAAACTAAGTAGACAAAAAGAAGGAAAGAAAAGAAAACAACAACAAAAACAAAATAAAACACTACTCAGTTCAACTGAAGATTTTCCAAGATAGCTGAGCTACAAATGCCTGGTACCTCAACAAAGCCTGTTTCTACTAAAAGAGAGTCATAATTTAAACACTTCAGTATTTACCTGGCAATGTGCAGTAATTTGTAAGTAAATACTGGAATTTATGACTTAAGTATATTTACTTGAAGTATGGGTATGGAAGTGTTAGAAATAAGAATTAAAAGGATTTATAATTAGCTAATTTGATTCAGGATTAGTTATAATCTAAAGCAAAATAGGTTAAATGGATTTTGAGTCAGAATGGGTTGTTAAAATTGATTATAGGCTATGTGTTGATTCAGGACAAGAGGCTACAAGACCAAAGAAGACTATATTTTCAATAGTGGTATCAATGCCAGAGCATACATTGTCATCACTAGTACAATACTTAGCTTTTACTTGAATTGTGTCTGTGGTTTCCATGCATGGTTCAGTATTTAAACAATAAAAGCTTACATCATATCAGCTCAGTTAGTCTCTGAATTTCTTTCAGAGAATTTTGCTTAAACCCCACCATGTTGATTAAAATAGTAGCATTGCAATGCACCACCTTTAATATTCTGGTGATAATCTTGGGAAGAAGCATCTCCTCTATCAGTAAACAGACAAACACACTTCACACTTGTGAATTCACCTTTGCAAAATCATGACCTGGTTGCTCATCAGCCTAAAACAAGTGCTCATGGGAAGACCCAATCATTTTCTTTAACCAGAGGTCCCCATGTGCTCATTAAATGTCCATTACATATCAGACGAGAGGAGATATACAGACAGCATTTCTTCCTCAAGAAGAAAGTTGTAGGTCACTCAGAGCATGCTAACCAGGTCTGTGGTTTGCAGATCTAGAGTGTAGCGCAACAGGAACTTGATGGGAAATGGAAATCAAAAGCAGGATGGTTATCTTGACCCAATAAAACCAGAAAATAGCAAAGGCCATGCATTGCTCTTATTTCTTGTCTTACTACAGTCCTCCTCAGAACATCCCTATCCATGCATATAACTTGATGTGTACTGCACTTCATCCGCTGACCATTTCAAGATTCTAATTTTACACTGAAATCCTTGATCCATTTGAAGCTGAGTTTTGTGGGACGTCAGGGATAATGATTTTTCTTTCTCTCTTTTTTTTTTTTTAATTTGCTTGTTGAAATCCAGATTTTCAGCAGCATTTGTTGAAGATTCTATCCTTTCTCATACATACATACATACATACATACATGCATGCATCTTTGTAAATTATCATGTAGCTATTGTCATGTGAACGTATATCCAAGTCCTATGTTCTATTCCATTGATATATTTGGTTGGTTTGTGCCAGTAGCATTCTGCAGTTGTTGCTATGGCTTTGTGGGTAGTTTGAAAATAAGAATGATGGTTCTTCGACATCTGTTTAGGATTGCTTTGGCCAACTTTGGTCTTAAAATTTCAGAATGTTTTTCTCTGAAATGGGTCTGAGAAATGGCTCTGGAATTTTGATTGGGACTTCATCTACTATAATAAAAAATGTAGACTGCTATAATAAAAAATGAAAGGAATAAAGAAGGAAAGAAAGAGTCATAAAGTTGAGAGGGGAATGTGTTGTGGGAAGCAGAAATGGAGAGTGTGGTATGACCAAAATACATTGTATACACATGCATGAAGTTTAAAGGAAAAAACATTTGTAAAAGACAATAAAAAATTCTAAAAATGAATGAGAAAAAGGACTTTACACGCGATTGATAAGAAAATAAATCAAAACAGTTATTATAGATTTATTATAGATTACAGTATTGAGGTTCTTCAAAAAATCAGATCTACTATTTGAACCAACTGTCACACTTTGGGTCAAATGTACAGAGGAAATAAAAGGAGAAAGGCCTACATATTTATTGCAGCATTCCCTGTGATAAAGATTTGGACTCCATCAAGGTCAATCAGTAGATGCATTGACCAAGAAAATATAGTGTATCATATCCATGCTAGAATATATATTAGCTACAAAGATAAAATGAAATCCTGTAATTTATAATAGTGTGGAAAACATAGGAACTTCATTAACTGAGGTTGAGACTCAGAAAAAAAGTTACCTCATATCATCGAAACTAAAACCAGTTGACTTGAATGAAGAATAGCAAAGACAGGTAGGATGTAGAGGCATGACTTGATTAGAGCAAACTGAGTAAACCACATTAATACATATTTATAGAAAATAAATATTAAAATGTGGGGGAAATGTGTGAGTCTCACTGGGTAGAACAACGGTGGATGGGACGTCAGGCAATGGGAATCAGACTCAGATTAAGAAAGGGTCGTTGTTAGGTAGCCGAGGAAGGGCATTTTGGAGAAAAGCACAGGTATAGTTAATCCAATTAGTTTGATAATCAAGGCCTGGCACATTTAATGAAAGAATCAGTCTCCCAGGAAATTCTTCCGATTGGACTGTGCAAATTTTAATTGGTCCCTGTGAACAACCATGGTTGGAAGAAATAAAGTGAAAGTAAGGTCCCCCTGCTGCAGGCTTATGAATATGTCTACAGCCTTATCTATGGACGTATCTCAAAGCTAAGTTGAAACACTAGATTGGCATTGATAATGAAAAGATTCACAGGTATAAACTAAGCAGATGGTGGGCATGTCAGCCAGCCCTGGCAATAGTTTGCTGAATGTTACCATATGCAAACAATTAGAGAAAAATATTTTCAATTGTAATTCAGCCAATTTTCAGGTGTCATTGTCTTTTACATAAACCAACCATGTCCTGCCAAAAATCTAGTTTGCTTATGTTTATGTGGCTGTATTTTATATGACTGTGTTGGAGTCTGTCTCTGGTAGTCTTGTTTGAATCATTTCATTTCCTCAAATGTTTAAGTATTAATGGCTTAAAAAACACATAAATACTCTCAAAGTTTGGGGAGTTAAGGAGATGGGGTGTGACTTTCTTCTTTTTTTTTTTTTTTTTTTTTTTTTTTTTTTTTTTTGGTTTTTCGAGACAGGGTTTCTCTGTGTAGCTTTGCGCCTTTCCTGGAGCTCACTTGGTAGCCCAGGCTGGTCTCGAACTCACAGAGATCCACCTGGCTCTGCCTCCCGAGTGAGTGCTGGGATTAAAGGCGTGCGCCACCACCGCCCGGCTGGGGTGTGACTTTCTTGAGGCCCTGCATTAGCTCCAGTTTCTGTTTGCAGCTACCAGTGGTGGTGAGTCCAGTTGAGCTTACTTAATCTCTTTGCATGTCAGAGACAAAGGAGGGGTGCCAGTTTTTTGGTGGCTTTGGCCAGAGGTTACTCTCCACTCCTAGAATACTTTCTCAGTTCTCCTGCATGGGCTTTCCTGTAGGCATAGACGCTCTACAGCATGGTGTTCTGCTTATGCTAAGTCTAGAACAAAAAGGGAGAACAAGGACTTGTGAGAACAATGGAGCAAGTGTTATATAACAGGAAGGAAGCTTGGGAGTGATGGGCTATTGTTTAGCTGTGTTTGTTTGTTAGAAGTAAGTTAGCAATCCTGTCTACCTTCAAAATGAGGGAATGATTCAAAGCAATGGCTAACAGGAGGCAGGGGGCATGGGATTCCTGGGTGCTTGTCTGCAGTGCTCCAAGAAAGAAAACCTAGTTCAGTCATAGACATCATTTTGAGTTTTTCTGGTAATCAAATTTAAATGATCAGTTGTTCAAAATGTATGAACTAGTGCTTTAAAAATAACAAAAGTTTAATATTTTAGCCAAGTATTCCTATAATCAGTTTGCCTATAAAGACTTTTAATTTGTTCTCTATGTTGCAGAAAATAAGTACTTCAAATGATTATATATCATATCAATATATATGAAGGTATTTTTTCCTCAAAATTTTTCTCCTTTTGTGGAAATTATTATATATATGATAAAACAATGTGGTATTATGTTAATATTTTAGCTACTTATCCTGTTTAGAATATGGCTTATATCTTTTGATTTTCTAATTAAGTATTCTTAATTACCCTGTGTTTATTGCAGTTTGCAAGAAAAGACATGATAATAATTTATTCTATATTATTTTATTGTTTTATAATATTTGTGTAGCATATTTTAGTTATATTAGATTGCATTTGATATCTACAAATGGTCATCTACAGCATCTAGTTACACTGAAGCGTGTTTCTAACTTCCAAATTCATTCTGGCATTTTTGGTAAGAACTTATTAAACAACTGCCTACATTTTAGGACCTAAAACACAAGCACAGGTGTATTAGCCATCTCTTATTTGATGATTTGATACTTTCAATATTCAGTATTAGGTAGAAGGGTGTTCAAATGTCATAATGAGTGAATGAAGACATTAATAGCCAATATGTTTTAAGTCATAAGTTGAACTGAAGGATTAGTGCCGAAGCCAAGCCTTCAATACCACACTATACATCACTTTCTGGACTCTTTGTGGCTTTCAGATAGTGAACCACTCTTCGTTCCTCAGACAAGGTGATGAATGACTTGCTGGGAGTAGGATGTATTCTTTAACTTTTTGTTGAACTGTGCAAACTCAGTGTCCTGCCCCCCCCCCCCCCCTGCGCGCCTGTGAGAGAGCTAAGCTGTCATCAGCTAATTGCTGGTAGCTAGAACTGAGTAGAGAGACTGAAACAGGTTGAGATTAACTGGCAAAATCACCCTGTGACATAAGCATCCTTAGCACCATGCTTTGCCTACATGTCCTAGCTAGGTGCTGACTTCGATGTAGAATTCAGTCAACACCTGGATTGTATGCTGTCCTTTGGCCCTCACTCCATTCTCAGCAGCAATAAATAAATAAAGACATCTTTAAGAAACAATCTGATTCAGTGTCATACATTTGCAAAAACCACTATATTTCCAGTCTGAGTGCAACAGTTCTTGAAAATATTTACTAAACATCAGTGCTATCTGGAGCTGTCTGTGGAAAACCATTTCAGGCATAGAATTGGTGTTAATTTGTAGTGAAGCAATAATATGAATAAAAGGTTCCTCAAACAGGCTTTAAGCTGATGGACGCTGAATTAACTTGTCATAGTCTACTTGTAAAGTGAATTGATTTCACACTAGGAAGACTCTCATTTTCTACAATTTATGTTTCATAAATGAAGTTAGCAACCAAATTTTGAGCACAATTATTATATGGCTTATTGTGGGTCTTTTGTTCTCTCTCTCTGTCTCTCTGTCTCTGTCTCTCTCTTTCTCCCCCCAGGAGTAACTTGACTGCATGAAGTAAAATTCTTCTTTTATTAAGAAAACATCTGCTAAAGTATCATAGACTGGCTCATTCTTGCAATCCACTTCTGTACATACATGCTTTCGTTTCCATGTGGATACTGCCAATTTGTATTTCTAGGCTGGTATGTTGGGAGAACATCACTCATTTACCTGAGCAGCTATAAAGCAGTCTTTCCAGGGGGAAGGGCTGCTATTTTTACCTCTCCCAAATACAAGGAAGGGTTCCATGGAATAATAAAAGGTATCTTGTGGGCTGTACCTTGTGATTGGCAAAGACCCTTGGAAATAGTGTTCAGTGAAGAGAAGAGATAAAGACCAAGACAAACACAGCTACAAATGACTCCTGGGAAAGAGGAGATTAAAGACAGACTAAAACCTATGGAAGGGAAATTTATTTACATGCAAGCATTTCAGATAAATATTTATCACATGTAGACCAATGTGATTTTTAAGGGATTATATACAAGAGAACTGCTATTTTTATTGGAGTGATAATGGTCTAGATAATTTACATCAACATAAAGAAATGTGCTATAAGAACTGAACATTGCCATAGAAGGAATACCTGATTTGTTCCTATTAAGAGTGATACATACAAAATGAAAGCAGAAAATCAATACACTCCTGGCATATTGCAAAGCCATAGTCCCTAGTGAGGTAAAATATCTGAATAGACAGATGTTCTCTTCAGGTTATTTATTTGGAGGAAAATAATAAGGAGAGTGTTGATTATTTACATTGCAACCAGGAAGTAATACAAAAGCATTTTTTCTCCTTTCCCAGTATTAAGGCGACACAATTTTTTTTTTGCACAATTTGATGAAATCAGCAGCTGCCACACACCTTATTGTCAGTGGTCTGCAAGGTGCAAACTCAATAGCTGGTGGATTCTCTTGACAGCTGGCTCCTGCCATTTACTGATAATAAAATGTGAGACATTCTAATATTATGTTATTGCCCATAACATCCTTTGATTTTTAGAACCATTTCTTTTTCATCTCTCTCTCCCCTAGCAGCATAAGGGCTGTGCCCACATGCATATATGTATACTGTGTTCATACCTCATGGCCACAGAGGTCAGAAAAGGGGGTCCGAACCCTGAAACAGGAATTACAGATAGTTGTAAACTGGTATGTATGTGCTGGGAACTGAACTCAGGGTCCTTAGAACAGCCAGTAGAACAGCTTGTTCATCTATTGAACCATCACTCCAGCCCCAAGCTTTAGCTTTTATATATTTAATATCTAGATCTGTTTTGTTTCTTCAGTGGAGGTCTTACTAATGTGTATTTTTTAAAAATTGTCTGGATTTATCACATACATAAAAAAAAAAGTACTGCTCTCATCAGATTTACCACAGACAGTACATTATTGCAACTGCAATATCTGCATCCTTATGGAGCCAGAAGTCTGGGCCATGGAAATTTTCTACTGAAGGACATAGAGGATTCAGCTTTACATTAAGAGGTAATGGGGATCAACCAAACTGTCTTGATCACAGATACTGGATTTTGAAAAATAGAATAAAGTTCTTGACAATTGTTTCATCCAAAACCTTCTATACAACAATAAGAAATTAAAATATTCAGCAGGACTTGTGTAATTAATGGCATGATTTTCTTCTTCCTTCAGTGGCTTGCTATCTGCTCAAGAAGATGGCTAAGCCTATCTTTAAGGCTTTTGCCCTCACTTCAATAGTGCTATCTCTTTGACTATATTCTTGGCTCCTCTGTGTCAGTCAGAATCAGTGTAAAGGTCAGTTGCTAACATACGTCTTCCCTTGTGACCCAATCTAAAGCAGCCTCAGTCACCTGCTAGCATGCTCCTTATTTTAACTCTCTGAATATAATACCTCAATAGACTTTTTCTAGAGTTTGTTTTTATATTTATCATGTGTTGCTGTTCATTACAGTACATTAAATAAAGGAAGAAGCAGCTGTGATCATTTGATTCACTGCTGCATCCCTAGTGACTGGAATAGTTCATGGCAATTAGTTGGTACTCAGTTATTGTTTATTCAATAAATGAATGATGTAATCACTGTTACTTCTTCTATTTGTGTTGATTGAAAACCATCAGCAGATTAACAATGTAAACTTCTTCCAACCTCACATATGTCATTAACAAGACACAAAACTAGCTGGCCTGACCAGTAGAGTTCAAGGTAAAGTCACCATACATTTTTGATATTGTCAGTCTACTGTGTGATGAACATGTTCAACAAGATTTGCTTATTCATTTTTCAACAGCATGCATATCCCATTGCTGAGCACAGCCTTGTTTTTCTGTATCCGAGACAAGGAAAACAGTGATTTCAAATTCCTGTTGATATTTTCTTTTCTAGGAAATAATTCAGCCAAATAATTTGCGTGAGTTACATTAAAATATAGAAAATCTGCTTCATTTTTTAGTCATGAGAAAAACAAGTCTTGCTTACTTAACATAGGATTCTTGAGCTTCTGCTAGGTACCAGCCTCTCTCATTGAGCTCCTTTCTCTCCACTCTTATCTCTTACCCTTTGAATCGATGGATTGAATAGGGGCATTACATATGCTAGGAAAATTAGCCATGTGTTATTAATTAATACAAGACTTTTTAAATTGAAAATAAGGCCAGTGAGACAGCTTATCAGGTAAAGGCACTTGCCACCAAGCCTGATGACCTGAGATTTTTCCTGGTGCCCACATGTTGGTAGTGGAGCACAGACTCCTGAAAGATGTCCTCTGCACTCCACACATGTGCCCTCCCACACACACAATAAGCACATGTAAAATTTTTTTTTAAAAACATACATTTTATTCTAATAATGGCAGAGCTGAGATTTGAAAACAAACTTTTAGTACTCCAAAACTTCTTTCCTATGTATTTTATTATTTGGTAGAGCATTCTATGTTCTACAAAACATAAAATAATAAAAATCCTTGAGTTTTATAAAGTTTTAAAATAGTTATAATTGTATACAAAATTTACCCATTCAAATGGAGACATTACCTTATGTTTTCAGTCACAAAAACAAAGGAAATGCCCATTATCATATGTTACTATATGCATCTATAACATACAGCATAGTATTAATTGGACCTAATCAAAAGATGATTCAAATATTGAATTTGCCAGTTTTGGGCCAAAGTGCTCTTGGTAAGTAGATGCCTTATAAATGAAGGTAGTTAATATAGTAAATATTAAACTATGGAAGGTTAAGCCAAACTTTAAGTCACTCAAAACTCATTCTAATCCTTCAGGGTAGCTGTCTTCTCCTGAGCAGAGCATAGTGTGGACCCCAGCCTTGGCCCAGAATTCTACTGCGTTGTAAATTCTGACTTGTAGCATGGGCATGGAATCCTCTGACAGCAAGGGACTATTTGTGACAGGTGACAAGATGAGAAAGTGTTCCTTTAAGAAACCCAGTGTCTACAAATGCCATGTGAACTATCTAGTCCAAATGTTTAAAACCCCCTTGAGGCATTGAAAGCAGAAGTGAAGTGGGTCATTTCCTGAGTATGTGAACAAGGACCAAATGGGAAGACTGATGCTTAGGACTTCAAGCTTTCTTTCTGTCAACTCTCTGACAGGCCCTTAACATGATGGTGATGTGTTCATAGTAGCATTTTTTTCTGAATCAGGATCAATTCATCAGTTTAGATATGGATGTGGTTATACCTCCTTCACATGTGAAAATGAGAGAGGTATGAATTCATAAAACAAAGCAATATGTTTTAAATCATATGATGAACAAGTAAAAGTAAATGAATGCTCAAAACAATGTAAACAGCTAATCCTGTGATCATTTAGTTTTTTCAAAGCTTTGTGTTCATTGTTTGCAGGTGTTTTAGAAACTTAGTTGGACAGAAATCCAAAGGTTTTTACCCTCAGGACAATCAACAATCAAAATGCAGAAAGGAGGCATACATGCCCACAGTAGAATAGAAACGACCACTCAAGCAGCAACACATGATAATCTATCATGTGACTAGTATAAACAATACATTATATGAGTTCCTGAGAAGGAAAGATCGAGGAAGGCATCATATCAAAGCTGGCATTGCCTAGTGCTTGGCATCGAATGGGATGGGAATTGAGAAAGTGGGAGTGTTCCCTGTTGAGTAAGATAGTGAGGGGCACTCAAATAGGAGTTAAGTGTCTGAAACTCAGAGTTCATTTCTCTTCCTCCTGAAAGAGTGGGCGATCACAAAAGTGGTTGCTGGCAACACTGTGAGGACACTCGATTACTAAGACATCAAGACAAGTCTTTGAATAATGGGGAGTCCTTGAGGGTCTTCTGCAGGTGAGAGGTAGGACAAACACAGCATGTTAGAGTGACTAAGCTGATAAAAATGTACATAACTTCTTGAAAATACAGAGAGGAACAGGAAAGAAAGGAGTCAGAACAGTGGCTTTTAACTTTAATATGCTTAAGAATCCACCTAGGGAGTCTTAAAATTGCAGATTCCAGAGCCATACTCCAAAGATTCTGACTCAGTGAGTCTGAAGAGGGCCCCTAATCTCCATCTTAATAAGGATCAGTGTGATTCTGATTTAAGTGGTCTTCATACCATAATTTGAATAGTACTAAATTTGAAGACTGTCACAATAATCCTGGAGTGAAGTGGCCAAAGTTTGTCATGTAATTTTAAGGCTACAAGGAAGTCTGTAACTGAAAAGGAAAAAAAGCAATGGCTGTTGAAAAAGAGAAGTGATGAGGTCTAGGAATGTTTGGATACACAAAATCATAAAATCAAAGGGAAGAAGTGGTCTGGAATGATATTAGTGTATCTAATTCAACATGTGTTTGTTTACATAATTTGATTTGTTAGTTCCCTTAAATGTCAGTGCACATATAGATTGTGTCCAGATGAGAAATGAAAAATTATAATACGGACTAAGATATATGTAAATAAAATACATGTGCATTAATATAAATATAAGTAAAAAAAAGAAACCCTGTTTTAAAAATGACTCTATCATATTATATTCACACATATTATAATGCTTATCTTTGCACATCATGGATTTAAAGATCCTCAGTCAAGATCCCTGGATTATTTTGTAGCTAAAAATTTTCCTGTGTCCTGCTTGGCCCATGGTCAGGACAAATCTCTCTCACCTGCCCATCCCTCAACCAATCAGACCCAAGTAAACACACACAGGCTAATATTATTTTTAAACTATGGCCATGGCAGGCTTCTTGTTATATAGTTCTTATATCTTAAATTAACCCATTTCTATAAATTTATATTTTGCTACATGGCTCATGGCTTGCCGGTACCTTTACATCTTGCTTCTTCTGGCGGCGGTTAGAAGTGTCTCCCTGCTCTGTCTTCTTCCTTTCTAGAATTCTCCTTGTCTGTTTATCTCACTTATACTTCCTGCCTGGCTACAGGCCAATCAGTGTTTTATTAAACCAGTGTACAAAAGCATTATCCACAGCATCATTTTATCATTAGCTTTTCAAACTGTACATAGTTTGCTCAGTTATCAAAATCATCCCCATTTGTCCAAGAGGCCAACTCTAGTGATTGCATTGGAATATCCTGGATCTGGGAAAGAAATAATCTGATTTGAAATAATCTCTTCTACTTCTTAGCATTCTGACTAAACCTTGTATGTGGTTTGGACAATATATATATATATATATATGTAAAATATGTGAACTTGAATTTTATTTTAGATAAGAAACTTCCAGGGAAAGAAAATAAGGAGACTATTGCCACTAGGTTTTATCTTACATTAATAGTTCACCTGGAATGATATGAATGAAAACTATTAGGACAATTAAGTTTCAGTAGAAATTACAGTAATTATTAAGAATTTTTTCCATTATGGATTGAAGCAAATGTTGAGTCTGGCACATTTACTGGCTTTTATCAAACAGTAATTCATAGCCAGGAGGAACTTTTCCCAAAAGCAATACAATCTTCTAAAAGTTTCTTCTAATTTCTTATATTTCATACCCTTTTTAAAACATATGTGAACAATTTAGCTGTTCAGCTAGTAATAACTGATTATTTTTATAGATTTTCTTCATAGTTAATGTTAGGTAGCATATGTTAGTAGGAGCTAGGAATGTTTCTTGCATGTGAATACTGTTAAAAATTACAGTGATTACAAGTCCTAAGTCCCAACAATGGAAGGGAAAAGGCAAAGTAGCTCAAGAATCTTGAGCTGAGAGTTTGCATGCAGATTATTTTCTGTTAGAGTCAGTTATGATTGTAGCCCTTTATACTTTAGTGGGATACTTGCTTTTTAAATTAGACAAGAGAAGTCAAATAGAAAAAGAATGGGAAGCCAAGTACATGCCTTTAATCCCAGCACTAGGGAGGCAGAGGCAGGTGGATCTCTGAGTTCGAGGCCAGCCTGGTCTACAGAGAAGTTCCAGGACAGCCAGGGCTACATAAAGAAACCCTGTCTTGAAACACCAAAAAGAAGAAGAAGAAGAAGAAGAAGAAGAAGAAGAAGAAGAAGAAGAAGAAGAAGAAGAAGAAGAAGAAGAAGAAGAAGAAGAAGAAAGAAGGAGGAGGAAAAAGAGGAGGAGGATGAAGAGGAAAAGGAAGAAGAAGGAAGAAGGAAGAAAAAAGACAGAATAGGAATTTGGTGAACATTCCAGACATCCAGATGAATACGCCAGCCGAGTATAGCAGGTAATCATAAAGTTAAGTTGGAGAGACAGGCAATTTTTGCTGAGTGCTTTCTGTGAGGAAACCTACATCAACTAGAACTATACTAATTCAGACAGGTTCGTATCCCCATGGACCACTCTAAGACTGACATGAAGGACATTGAAATCACCTTCTAGTACAGCGACACTCAGTTTTCATGTAAACAAAACAAGGAGAATTTCATCATGAAGAGAATGTTATAAATGATGATTTGGTGGTGATAGAATTTGCTATGTAGTAATTTTAGTCACCAGTGAACTGGTTTTATAAAGATAAATTTCACAAGTGTTTTATATTTTGTATGATCTACATCATCTGTCTCAACTATGTGATCTGCTGTGGAATGTGCAGAGTTTCACAGGCAGTAAGTAAAAGAATTGAGTCTCTCCATGCCAATATAACTTCATTTATACAAACAGGTGGGGAGTTGGATTTACCACATAGCCACAGTTCACCAAATCTGATATGTTATGTCTCTTGTGAATTTTTAGTTGGATTACAATAAGTATCTTTCTTAGTTTAATATGCTATTTTTCCTAGTATCAGTCTTTATCAAAAAGTTTTAAGAGTAAAATTACATATGCACATGCCCTCAGAACCTCTTGGTGAATCCCTTAACAACATAAATGTCAAAGTGTTTCAAGGTGCTGTGGAGTACATAACATTGGTAAATTGTCGTGTGTTTGTCTCTAAAAATGGAGTTGCCTCTCATTTCTGACCCAAGCATGTTTGTCCCAAGGTGTCCACCAAGGCCCCTCATCTGGGGATAGACTCCCCTAACTCTAGAATATTAAGGGGGAAAAAAGGAAACAAATCAAGAAACTTCATGTCCTTGAGGACAAGAAGGTAGGCCATTTCCAATAAAAGTTACTATTGACTATCCTACCATATAAAAATTCCTACAATGAGAAAGGGAACTAAAAAATGAACTATAGGAAGTTCAATCTGGATGAATTCCACATGGGAAGCTCAACTGTGTAGAGAAAGGTCAGCTGGGAATGCCAGCTGATTGTCTCAACTTCCCTAGTCAGGTTCAGAGAGGTACTGTTGTTTGATGATGCCATTCTTACTTATTGCTATGTGTTCTTGGGCTTGGAAACCTCACCCAAAATGACACTCTGCCTGGATTGCTCAATGGGTGACTCCAGCTGGTTGCCTTAAAGGACCTTCTTCAGTCAATATCTGCTGGATGTTTGTAAGCTTCTAAGTTTTAGGATGCTACCATTCTTTTTATTTGTTATTTAATTGAGAGGTATTACCCAAGGTCCACTCTGCTTAATTTGGCATATCTCCCCCTCCCTCTCTTTTTTCCCTCCCTCCCTCTAAAACTCAAGGCCTTAAAGGGGTTCCCCAATCTATTTCTGCTGGTTATTTTGAGTTCCCATTTTTTTTAATGATGTCTTGCTATCTGCCAATTTGTGTCCAAGTTGTTGTAGAACTGTGCCTTGAAGCCATCTGTGAGTATTTTAGTGAGTTAGGAGCTCTTTTCTTAAAGTAAAGCTAGGTCAGTTTTCTCCTCTCCTTTGTTTCTTCTCTAATTTTGCTTCATGTATTTTCTGGAATATGGGGGAAAAGCAAAAAATTGAGTGTTTATTGAGCAATATGCCAGCTGTTTTTGCAGTGGGCATTTCAGTATACTATGACTACTGTTAGTCATGACCTTTTAATGAAAATATTATTATTATCATTATTCCTATTTTGCTGAGGACAAAAGTTTCATGGCTAGAAAACACTGGAACCTAGTTTCTAATCTATGTGCCTATGCTGTATGGCTCACAGAATAATCTATGATAACCAAATATCAAATAAACTAAACCCTAATTTTGGCTGAGTGAGTGAAATTATTAGGCATACAGTAAATCAAAGTAAAAGAATAAATGATGAGTAATAGATAAGTTGATAGATGATAAGCTGACAGATAGATAGGAGGATGGATATATATATTATACAATGAAATCGCATATATGCATATGTAATAGATACTGTGCAAAGTATTTTGCATTTATTTTTTAATCTTTACAGTAACTTTACACAGTTGCTTCTATTATCATCCTCATTGATGAATAAAATCTGACAAGGTAATGTAACCCATTCCAAAAGATATCTAGAAAGCCTTGGAAATTTTCTTCATACACTACTCATTCTCTCAAAATCCATGAAAAATGTTTCTTTAATGCACAAGAATACCATTTAATTACAATGAGATTTCAGTTCACCTATTTTAATAAATAAATTTATCTTGTGCAGATTATTTGACCAATGGCAAAGAAAAACTGGATGAACTAGCCTAGTCTGTGGTTTGTAATTGGTTAGTAAGCCCACATCTTGGTATCTTCAAGAAGCATCTTGCAAATAAAATCTAGATCTATGTTTAGCTCACTCCTCAAAACATTCTGAACAATTTAATGTGTTCAAATGAAGATGTTTCTATTATTTACGCATGAAGAAAACATGCTGTTTTTAATGCACTGAACAAAGGGAGAAACTACTCAACCTTAGCAAGAATCTACCAGGGATGCGACGTGCATCTTAAATGGTAGTGCTGTGCTGCTAAGAACAGTTGCTCATGGACTTCTTTCTCCTCCAAATACTGTGTCAAAACTATATTGATTCAAATAAATAAAACTTGGGCTGGTGAGATGGCTCAGTGAGTAAAGGCATTTACTGTCAAGCCTGACAGCCTGAGTTTGACCCATAGGATGCATATGAATAAAAGAGAGTACCAATTCCCTTTAGATGCCTTCTGACTTCCAAGTATGTGCACAGTTTTTTTTTTTGTTGTTTGTTTGTTTGTTTTTGTTTTGTTTTTCAAGACAGGGTTTCTCTGTGTAGCTTTGCGACTTTCCTGGATCTTGCTCTGTAGACCAGGTTGGCCTCGAACTCACAAAGATCTGCCTGCCTCTGCCTCCCGAGTGCTTGGATTAAAGGCATGTGCCACCACTGCCCAGCTCTGTGCACAGATTTATACACACACACACACACCACCACCACCACCATGAACAACAACAATGAAAGTAATTACATTTTTAAAAATCTTGCATCCCTGTGTAATCTCTGAAAAGCCAGAGTGAGCCCAAGTTGGAGTCTATCTGATTTATACATTGTATGCATATTTTTCTTGAAGTAATTATTTTCTAATATTCTACTCATAAACCACACCAAGATTTAAGAAGTGAATAGAAATAATACACTTGCTTCTCTTTCCTTTAAAATACTACTTCATTAAAACTGCATTTACAAATGAGGTAAATTCCTCCCATTTTAGTTGGCGGGTGTGCCCCAGAACTAATCCTAATTCACTATACTTCTGGGAAAAAAAATGCATCCCCTGAGGACTGAACATTAGGAGCTTATTTAAGGTATCAGTTACTTTAGATCTTAAGAATTATGGTACTACAGATAAGTAACATATTTGTTATCCTTTGAGGAAGATAAATGTGTTTATTTAATGATAAATGTGTTTCCATCCTTCAATTACAAATAGTTATTAGGAATTAAACTTAGTGTCCTTGGACAACTCTATAAACATATTCACACACTTCTGGTAGAGTAATGAATTTAAACTTGGAACAAAATCCAAGGACTGATTTTGTTACTGTAATGTGGTAGAGAATCTCTCTTTCTTCAATAGTTAAGGTTCCAAGTTGGAGTGCTTGCCAATCTTCCATACTTAATGTTCATCTATTCATGGAGGAAGAGAGACAAAAGTTATTTCATATATACATATATATGTATTATACGAACACAGGGTATCATTGTGTGTTACATGACATTTGAAATAAAGGTAGGCCTGCATTTATACAGATAATCTCAGTAATGACAATAGCACTCAAGAAAATTAATAAAATTATTGTTCACTGTATAAAATGGATTGCTTTATTCAATTTTTATAAAACCATATCATGTGTACTTTATCATGAATCTGACTCACATTTCAGGGATTCAAGTTATTTCCTTCTGGCACTTATTTCCTTCTTTTAAATGGAATGGTTCATTGTCTAGGGATTCAAGGCCTGTCAGTAGAGAACCAGATACTGGTACTGCAGAGGACCAAACAGGGGATACAACACAGGAGATGAGCTCTGGAGGTGGCAGTCTGAAACACAGCGCTGACTTTGCTCATGCCCACTGTGTGTGTGGTATATGATGGTATCTTCTCAGTGCCTCTCCATCTTTACTGAGTTAATTTTTGAAAGTCTGTGAGAACAATGTCTGCTTAGCTGAGATTCAGTAATTACTAGTTATCATGACACTTAGGGAGCTGCCCTGTCTCGTGCCTCTTCTTCCTAGAGCAGTTAAGAATGAAGTGAATCCTCCACCTTCATCTTTTTTTTAAAGATTTATTTATTTATTATGTATACAGAGGAGGGCGCCAGATGCCAGATCTCATTACAGATGGTTGTGAGCCACCATGTGGTTGCTGGGAATTGAACTCAGGACCTCTGGAAGAGCAGTCGGTGCTCTTAACCTCTGAGCCATCTCTCCAGCCAAATCTCCACCTTCATCCTTGTTCCTCCCTTCTCGGCAAACTCTGCTGTCTGATCATCAAGTAATTTTCCTATCCTAAGATGGCTACGTCTGGATATCCAGAGGATATAGGGAATAGATATTTAAGGATAAATGTGTTCTGGGATCAGAAGAATCACAAATGATGAGTGGAACAGGTTCTTATGCTTGAATACTACAAATTTTCCCAAAGTGTTCTCATCTTAACTTGCTATTCATTTAAAACTAAGCTTTGAAAGGGGAACAGATTCTAATTTTTAAATCTTATTTAACTATTCATTTGTTTACTTATTTATGTGTCTGAATGTTTGGCTGCACATCATATATGTACCTATCAAGGCCCTAAGACTGCGTGGTAAATAATTGTGAGCAACTTTGTAGGTACTGGGAACTGAACCCAGGTCCTATGGAAGAATAGCCAGTGCTTCTAACTGCTGAGCCATACCTCTAGTCCAGACAGAATTTATTTTAAAGAGCATGATTATTTTTGTCTTGGAGTTCTATTTGGATTCCTCACAATTTTTTATGCTACCACAGTCTGGAAAATGTGCCCAGTGGTTTAATTTGGCAAAGTGACAAAAATGGAGTGTGTATAAATGGCCTGCAGTTTTCTTTCCTAGAGATTGAGTATTAAACTTCACCAAGCATGTTACCTCTTCCTACTGCCCTCAGTTCTGTCTGTTCTATTTGTGATGATGAAAGATTTCTGCCTTTTGGGGATTCTGATGGGGACTGCTATTTTTATTATGCAATGTCTACTATATGCAAATGCATCTGCAAGATATAGCTGTGAAGTCCATAATTCATGAGCTGCAATGTTATCAGTTCATTGTCTCTACCTGCAAGCTCCTTTCTCCTTCTTCCATATACCTCCTTTTCTTTCCCCACTCACTAGTAGATCATTTGAGATTTGGTGAACTGAATAACTTTTCAATTTTTACATACTTTTTATAAAAAAATTACAACCATATATATTCTCTAAAACATCCCTCTTTGAGTATGACTCATACACCTGTCACATCTACTCTGCCTGGAATTGTCTTTGTAATATTGTACTTCAGTCTTTACTTCAGAACCACCAACCACGAATTTTAGTTTAAGAAATGAAATATTGCACCAAAATGCAGCATTGAGATTTTCTTTCTTTGTTTCTTTGTTTCTTTCTTTGTTTCTTCCTTCCTTCCTTCCTTCCTTCCTTCCTTCCTTCCTTCCTTCCTTCCTTCCTTCCTTCCTTCCTTTCTTTCTTTCTTCTTCTCCTCCTCCTTCTTCTTCCTTCTCCTCCCTCCTTCTCCTCCTCCTCTTATTATTATTCACCCTTCTCCTCCTCCTCCCTCCTCCCCCCTCCATCCCTGTTGTGGTACAGCTTTTGCATATCTAGTCCTGGTTGTCCTGTCACTCACTCTGTAGACCAGGCTGGCCTTAAACTCACAGAGATCTGCCACATTTGCCTCTGAAGTGCTGGAGTTAAATGATGTGTCAATATATCTGATTGTGTACTTGCTTTCTTGTTTTGTGTTTGAGGTTTCATAAGAATGGTATTGTGTCATCTTCTGTCACTTGCTTTTTTCACTGGGTGAAAATGTCTAACATTCATCCAAGTTTCTTTGCATATTCATTCGTGACACAAAATCTGTGTTAATATTTTTGTTGCCTCAACATTGAGTTTGTTTCCCATGTTTTGTTACAGTACTTATGGCATGTATCTTCATAGATGAGTTTGCATGTAAGACATTTTCTATGCCATGAGCTATGGAGTAGAATTGTGAATCAACTTGTATGTGAATGCTTATATTTGGAAGATAATAGCAATGTGTTTGCTACTACCCATGGATCTACATCTCCATTGTTCTATATCTTTTACAAAATATGATATTATCTAGATTTTTTGCTGAAATATGGAAATAAAAATCTCCAGTCACTGTGGCCTCTGCTCCCTGTATGATTACTGACAATATGGATCCATTTTCTTCTGCCTAATTAACATTTTCTCTCCTCTTCTGTAGAATATCCAGAAGTAGTTCACTGTTTTTCAGTTTTTGGTGATTTATAGGAATATTTATTTTGGAATAGTCCTTTGCAAACTACATGTAATGTGTAATATCATGTCCTGGTTTCTCACATTCTTGATCAATTTTGGTGAATACAAATTCTAAATGTTAACACAGTTTAGTTTACCAGTGTCTCAATGCTTGTTTTTGAATCATGTAGAAAATAAACCCTCCAGTATGTGGATATCATAATACATTGTTAATGCTATCCGTGGATGAGTGGCTTCTTATAGAACTAGAGCATAACAATATTAGCTGAAACACTACACCACCCATCCACTGTTAGCATTGAATTGCCATTTCGCTTTTCAAAGGTCTATGTTTAATTTATTCCTCTTTGTCATCAAGAAAGATCATCACTTGCGAGTACAGCTTGGCCAGGGCTCAAGTGTAGGTGATGATGCTGTACAGACATCTGACATTAGACAAGCAACTATCCCTATGAGCTATTGTTCCCTCCTGTATAAACTGTAGTTATGGCTGAATCCCTTCAATTCTGAAACATTCATTAATTACAGCACATCTCCTTTTTCAGAGGTTTTGAAACTTAGAAACATTATTTTAAATTTATGTTTTTGTGTCTGGTTAAAATGATTAACTATCTAGCTATTCAGCCCTTGGTGGTTGGTCTCAATTTCATAGCACCACCTTTTTTTTTTATACCATCTCTTTATACATCATTGAGACTGAGAGCAACATTTGAAGGTATAGCGATTCTTTTTAAATTTTTAATTGTCAAGCACCAGAAGTTAAACATCCTTCTCAAAAAGTCAGCATTTAGGAACATTTGACAGATGGACATTGAGCACCTGAGTAATTATCCTTCAAATGTCACAAAACACTTTAAATCTTCTGTAACATCTTCTGAGGGATTTGAAAACATCTTCTCATTTTAAGTGTATGCCAGCTGTACAACTGTCCATCATTCTGGACTCATTTTAGCAAGAAAATTATATACAACTTCAAATACTTGTACTTTGCTGCCTTATAGAGTAGTCTTTATAAGAGTTTTCTTGGCAAAGCATAATTTTTTCCAATAAAACATATTTTCTCCACTTATATACCTCAGATATCCCTTTTCCTCTTATTTCATATTAAGTAAGATTTTTCCAATGAAGTAATATAGTGTAATATTTTCTACACATTTAAATGAGTATTATAATTCTACCTTTAAAATCTGACAATGTGTAACTATAGAAATATTATCACAAAATCTAAAGTCTTTATCATGATTGAAGTAGACCTCCTTGATGTAGTCTAATTTCCAAACAGCCTCCACCTCACTTCATCCTAGGCTACTGGTGACCTGACTATTCTTCATCCATAACAACCTCATCAATTTTGCACTTGCTTGACCACAGCCTATAATCTTGACTTACTCCTCCTAACATCCTTCAGGTTCCTACTGTTGATGATACCCTACCATAACAGCCCTCCTTGGTCAGCCAATAGAAAAGAACACACTCACCCATCAGGCTCCAAATTCTTAATTTATTTCCATACACGTCATAGCACTTACCATCATTTTTCATATTTACTTATGAGTTTGAGTGTTTACCTGTTCCCAATGGAAAGTGAAAGGTAGAAATTTTCTCTGCTTAACTGTCTTCAGCATCCCTATAGCGTAATGTTTGGCACATAGTAAGCATTCCACAAACATGACCCAAATGAGTGAGCAAGCATTCTATTAAATGAACAGGTATTTTTCATGTAGAGTCAGGGTCACACTGGCTACACCAAACATCCACAGAGGCTGGCATAGTTCTTTTAGTCTCTACTGAAAGACATGCTGACATTTCAAACTTGAAAATGTGAGAAAAATAGTATTGTTCTAATTAAACAAGATAGTGTATGAAAATATTTGGTAGAGTGCCAAAATTGAAATGTTCAGTGAATGTAATGTACTTACTTCTGCCCTTTTTTCTTTATCTGATGTCACAAAGGAAATGCTGGCTTCTGTATAGTTGAGGCCAATTCACTCCCTCTCTTTCTTAACATCATCTCCCTTTCACTGTCTTCTCAGGAACAACGTAGTACTGTTTTCCTTCCTACTCTAATGTTTTTGATTTATCTCTACACTCATATATTTCATACTCCAACTATAGACCTTACACCCAATTTTCCCAGAGGGGCTCCTTTCAATAATGTAGCACAGTTATCCCATTGCCTTGAAGAGACACAATGAAGTGATTCTTCACTTGGTGTCTGCAAACTTGCTCATCTGAACTCCTCATAGATCTGTGTAATTTCTTCCGTTTTCAGGGTATCCAATGAACCCTTACTTCTATTATGTTTTTGCTTATATCAGTCTTTATACATGGTGTCCATATACAGTCACATGTGAGTTTGTACAGCATGAGAACAGTCTATTTCAACATGTACTTGTAGTTTTGGCATCAACTTAGATGTCATTTACTGTTTGTAAAGACTCATGAAGACTTAATAATTGGATATTCTTTCTTGTGGTTTAGAGTTGAAAGCTTGGTCACAAAAGTGACATTGAGAGGTGAGGATTTGATGATAGTGCTTGGGGGGGGGGGTTGACCACAAAGATTTTGGCTTAATCAAGGGATTAAGCCATTGATGCATTCATAATAATTAAAGGCATTACTGAGTTATTCTTGAAGCTAAACTATAGGTCCTTATTCAAGGAAACAGGCCAATGGAGGTGTGTGTTTGAAAGGCATTTCTTATCCCTGGCCCCTTGCTCCATCCTCTGCTTCTCAAATGCCCTGAAGTACATAGCTCTTCTCTTCTATATAGTTCCCATGAGGTTTTACCTGATCAGAAGCTCAGCAACAATAGAATCAAGCAACTATGAACCAAAGTATTGCAACCATGAGCCAAAATAAATTCTCCCTTTCTAAAGCTATATTCTCAGGTGTTTTTGGCACAGCAACAGAAAGTGCCTTCCATATTCCTCTATTGTCAATAGCAGATATATAAATGTATACCCCATAAATTAAAGTTGGATGCCTATTGTTATTTTTTCTATAAGAAACAAAGCTCTTGAGAGCATTATCTGTTGGTGTGTTTTCATGAATTGAACACCAAAGTATTCATGGGAATTGGCATTTACAGATAAGCAATATTTTCCATGAAGACAAGTGTCATTATTGTGTTACAAAATAGGTTTCTGGTGATACTGAGCCACAAGCTAGTTTGAGATCACCACGCTGATGCAAATTTAATACTGTTATAAGCAAAAAAAATGTACTTCAGGTGAAGTTTTTAGCTCAACATTAATTGAACCAAATGAAATAAAAATTTTAATAGTATTTATATTAATATATATCTAGATATTTCATAATCTAAAGAACACTTCCTGTATCTCAAAGAAATTCCTGATGCCTATTTCCACTCAATAGTGAGGACTTGGGTGAAATCTGAGACTATGTGTGAAAATTTTAATATTTTAAACTAGACACCAGTTTGGCCTTGTGTAACACAACCGCCAAAGAAAGGAATTTCTTGCTTCAGATGAATTGGCACCAAACGAATGCCCTTTAACAAATGAAACAACAGAGAGGTATAGAACATATGCAAAATGAAAGTCTTCTTTAAAATCTTTCTCTTGTCACCAAAATGGACATTGGCCCTTGGATGTTGCAACATGCTGTGTAATTCTGTGCTCTGGGCTAAAAGAACTGGTGCTGACTTTCCGTTAGCCGTGAATTGACATCTTTCTGTTCCTCAGAATTATTGACAAGAATGTTCTACCTTGCTAATAGCAGCACATTGAGTGATTGATTTTGTCATTAAGGAAGACTTGAAATGTGTTGGCACTAGAGGGGGTTAATATATAATCTCTATCTCATTCATGGCCATGGCACCAGCTTACCAATTAGTTGAGTTTGTTCAGGAAAATGGCACTATTTGTTCACCTGATTTTCTATTTTTTATGCAGATAAAGATTAAGGTAAATAATGATAATATTCAAGAATGCTCCAAGGTAACCAGTTCAGAAAGATCGCCCCAGACTGTGTCCTATAAAATTCTAAGATAGATGATCAACCAATAGGGAAGAAGTAACTTATTTGAGTCAGCTGAACTTCTTACATTTTTTTGTTGTTTCAGCCAGGTGGGAACTCCTCATATTAATGAATAGAGAGGTCTTAAATGGAAGATATGGAGTGCTCAACTTTGGACAGTGCATTTTTTGTTGTTGTTGTTGTTTTGTTTTTTGGTTTTTTGTTTTTGTTTTTTGTGAGCATGGAAGCAACCAGAGTAATGGATAAAATATATTTTTCCATGAGAGCCAAGCACTAAACTGTTTTTGACTGGGAGTGTTTGAGACTTGTGACAAGTTAACTAACAGCACCTACTATGATTTTGTAACTATGCAATGAAGAATTGGGATGAATGTGTAATTACCAATAAGCAAAGCTATCTGACGATTATCCTTTTGAAAGAATGTTGAGTCCTCTCCACTAAGATACTGACTTAATAATCCAAGCAAGAGTATTGGTTCACAAATTTGATTCTCAAGCACATATTCCTTGCAAACTTTGTAAAAGCATAAAGGAGCAAGTCTTGTCCTGCTTTAAGGAAGTGGTGCCTATATATTCTGAATTAGTTCTCCACCTAATTCTGACAAGGCAAAGTTTGTAAATACTGGCCGAAAAGTCAACACCCAACCTGTAAAACTCCTACAGCTGATGTTCCCAAAGGCACAGGTAAAGTTACTAACTACTGATGAAAATGATACTTGGGAGGCTTCCGTATCTTACAAGAACCATTAAAATTGCCAGCTTATATTATCTTATTAAAATCATTGTTGTATGTTCTCATTAAAAATAATCATAAGATTCTGTAAGTTAGTGAGAGTACCATTCTGTACACAGGAGGCAGGCAAATGATTTAGATAAGGCCACATTAGTAGGAACTGGTAAATTAGGGGCCCACCTGCAACCTCTATTCTATTCAACAACCCATTACAATCAATAATCTTTAGGAATTAGGGAAACCTGAACATTCTACAAGTAGAGAATAATACAAAGGGTTTCTATAAACTTAAAACAGTTCCTGACTTGTAATTAATTATATGTATTGAACAAAGTAAAGTTTTTCTAATATAATGCAATTGTAGATAAAAGAAAATGTTTCTGACTCACAAGGAAGTAGCAACCTGACAATAAGAAATGGGTCAGGTTTGAATTATTCTCTTTAATCTGGAGAAAGGGATCATAAATTACTTGACCATTTGCATCTGAGAAGTTAGGAGTTCTAGGTAGTTACAGTGCTACAGTTTGAGAAAGGAAATGGGTAGAAAGCACTTCAGATGAAAGTTGGAATTTGTATATTTCTTTGAAATGGTTCCAGATGTTAATAAGGCTAAGAATGATAGGAAAATAAAAACCAGTTTATGCTTCAGAATACTTTATTATTTTCTTTCTTTTCACATTTGGGAAGATACTGGTTCAATTTCCTCTAGAAAATAGAAAAAAAAATGCTTTCATCACTGTCACACTTGTGTCTTCCAAGAGAGGGTGTGTTTAGTTATGGTCGGTTTCAATCCTCCATGGGGAAAAGGGTGCATCAGGGAATTTTGCCTTCTTTCTCTCTGGACCTCTTTTCTCAGAATTTGTGCATGGCCCATATGTGAACGGAATACCCAAGCTAGAGGACTGAAGGCAAAAGACATGTCCAATCATGAATAACAATCACAGCTGCTCTGGGGATCTTGTGTACAGTATTAAATTGTTGCCAGGTAAAGAAGATGCTTGTATATTTCATGGACTGTTCTTACGTGTAAAGAGCATTTATTTTCACTATTCCTATTTTCTTCATAGCATCTACAGTGAACATTCACTGTGTAGAGATGATTGGTTTTTCAGCACTCAAAAGGTTCCCAATTTAAAGTACTCTTGTACATATTCAATCATGCTATGATTTTTTTGCAGAGAACAGAATGATTAAGCTGCCAATGACTTATTGTGAGTTCAAAATATCTGACAAATAACGGATGGTGTACTATGGTGACTTCCACAATGACACATCATAGAATTAATAGTGAGGAGATGGCATATGATCTTTAAGGAATATGACGGTATCAAAAAAAAGTACATGAAATGTCCTCGTAGTGCTCTGAAATTATCTTAATGTTTAAATATTAATTCTAGGAGTCACATCAAGTGTGACTATTTCTGTGGAATAATGTCACAGTGTGTTTTCAAACGCTTTGGTATTAGATCTGTGTTCTGTTAAATGTGGCAGAAAAGCAAATTGCAGGCAGGCTCGGAAGGTAGCAACTGCTGAAGATAACCAGACGTATGTAATGGAAAAGATATCCCAAGCTTAAGTGTGGCCAGAGAGCTCAGCCCTAGCTCTCTAATCAAAAGACCGTTCGTCTTTATTTTCAGCTAGCTCTCCTTGCCAGGACCAAAACACTATCTTGGAACATTTCCAGAAGGAAATAGTGAACATTCTTCCTGCTGTAGGGAAGATTCACAGAATCTTTAATCCTGTGTCACAGAGATAGACTAAATTAATCTAAAATATTAGATCTTCATGCAGATCCAATTTTTTTTAGCGACACACAGACACATTATTCCTTGCAACTTGGACAGGTTGCATCCCTTTTCTTTGGAAGCCCGCATCCTGCGGCTCATTTTCAACAAGCTCTGAGAAACAGCCAGGAATCATCAAATGCATTTCTGTGAGAGGAGAGGACCTAGTCAAGCAGCGGAGAGCAAACCTCGGGCAGCAAGGAGCAGAAAGGGAGGGAGGCGCGGGCACAGTGGGGGGAGAGGGGGGGGGAAGGATCTAGAGTGCGGGCCTGACTCCTGACTGGCTGGAGTGGTTTTGGAGAAAGTCAGAGCCCCAGCTGGCCAGTCGGGAGCTGTCCAACTTTTCAGCAGCTCTGAGACCCAGGTTCAGGTGCCCGGACTCAAGAGCGGGCTACAGCTGCGAGACAGCCTCTGTACCTCCAGCTGCCAACAGTCCCTCATCTCATCGGCAGTGCCCCGAGAAACGAAGAGAAGAGAGGGAGGAAGAAGAAACCGACCATCAGAGAAGCCGCGCATCCGAGTCTTGGTTACTTGGGAGCAACCACCGGGCGTGCGTCTCTGCCTCGTCCACCCAGCAGGGATCCCTGTGGCTTTCAGTGATCGCACCGCTAACAGAGCCCCCTCTCGGTGGCCTGGAGCCTCTGGCCACTACAATTCGGAAGCTGAGCCCAGCTTCTGTCTCGGGGAAGCAGCTGCAGCAGTAGCCCGGAGGGCGCTCGGGCCAGCACGGTGGACCCTGCGGGGCAGCGGGGCGCGGAGCCGGCCAGGATGGAGGCAGAGGGCAGCAGCGTACCGGCCCGGGCGGGCAGCGGCGAGGGCAGCGACGGCGCCGGCGGGGCCGCGCTCAAAGCCCCTAAGCATCTCTGGAGGCACGAGCAGCACCACCAGTACCCGCTCCGGCAGCCCCAGTTCCGCCTCTTGCACCCCCATCACCACCTGCCCCCGCCGCCACCACCCTCGCCCCAGCCCCAGCTGCAGCCACCGCCACCGCCCCCACTGCCGCCACCCCCGCCGCCACCCGGAGCTACCCGTGGTCGCTACGCCTCGAGCGGGGCCAGCCGCGTCCGGCACCGCGGCTACTCGGACACGGAGCGCTACCTGTACTGCCGCGCCATGGACCGCACCTCCTACGCGGTGGAGACAGGTCACCGGCCCGGCCTGAAGAAATCCAGGATGTCCTGGCCCTCATCCTTCCAGGGACTCAGACGGTGAGTAGGGAGCGTCCCCTCCCCCACTCAGGCAAAGGGTCACCTCCCCTCTTCTCCAATTCTCCCCATTAGTTGGTCACCACCAATCTTGGAATCCAGGGTCAAATGCAAGAAACTCAGGGAGGGTGAGCAGGGGCGTGTCTGTCCTTGCTCGAGAAGATACAATTCAGGTGTGAAATAGACCCCGAAAGTACAGCATGATTGTTAACTGTGTGTGTGTGTGTGTGTGTGTGTGTGTGTGTGTGTGTGTGTGTGTATGCGAATGCGCGCGCGCGCGCGCGTGTGTTCTGTTTTACTGGTTTATTTGTGCCATGCACACCTCTCTCCCCACTCGTTTCCATCCCACCCCAGCAGTGAGATTAAACCTAATTCAGTTTGTATGGAGTGGAGGGAGGGAGGGTGAAGGCGCGAAAGCTGGGGGTGGGGGAGGCTGCAGTAGAAGCCTGGAAACCATCCATCAATCTGTCCACTCACCCCAGAAAGGAGGGGTCAGCCAGGCAGATCTGCCCCGAGAGGGCACACGGGGTGTGGAGGAGTCTCGTCGCGGGATTGCAGCACAGGGATCGAGAACAACTCTTGTCAAGTCCAGAAGTAAATTGAACAGCCAAGGGGAGAACAAACACGTGGGTGACTTGGAGAGTTTGGAGCAAAATGTTCAGCAATCCTTACGAGAGGGAAGGAGGAGGAATGGGAGTGAGGATGATGTGGGAGTTACACTGCGTCGGTGTGTGTGAGAGAGAGCGTGTGTGCGCGCGCGTGTGTGTGCGTGAGCGTGTGTGTGTGTACACTCGGAGTGTGATGGGATCAGTGGTCCCCGGTGAGCAACCCTAGTAAGAAAGCACCTCATGTTAGTAGCGAGCAAGACATGGAGATTTGATTATAGTGATTTCCCCTTGACATAAAGTGCTCTGGGAGACAGGGCAGGGAAACCACAAGTCAGCTGGGGGTTTTAATAGATGCCGTGGGGAAATGAGTAGTGTAAAGGACAATTACAGTGGCTGAGCAATCACCTCATTCTTAACTCAAGTGTGGAGGTGGATTTTGGTCCTAAGGCCGTGGGTCCCTCCCCATATACACACTCATACACACACACACACACACACACACACACACACACACACGCACGGACACACACATGCACACAGGGAGGCAATTTTACTTTCATACATGCACACACAGAGTCGCACAAGTTTTTTAGGAGTAGCTAATCCCTTCCACACTCGTTGGCGTAGTGGGATAGTCATCTAGTCTCAGAGGCAGACTCTGATGCCCCTACAGCCAGCCTCCTATACTGGACAATGGGTAATTGTACATCAGAACTGGCTTGGTAAACAGGAAAACGTGGGGCTGAGATCATTTGTCTAGCTCTGACAATAGGTTGAATTAATCCAAAAATAATAATGGTTTTCAACTGTATGTTTATGTGAGGATATGCATCTGTGAGCATATGTCTCCTTGTGTGCTGTATTTCCTATAAACAAGAACATCTAGCCAATCAGTATCCTAACCTTCACATGTGGCCATTCTTCTAACTGGAATGTATCACTGTGCTCTTTTCCCTCCTGGCTTGCTTGGGTACCCTGTTGATGACACCGAATCTGTTGGATGCAAACGATGAGAATTGTAGCTAATCTCAATTCAGGTCATTTTGAAGTTTGATGATTAATACTGATTGCAGACATTAATAAATTAATATACAAGTGCCATCCACATAGCACATACTGCTCCATCACACGTGTAGTTTCACTCTTTGGTTGAAGAGGTGGTCATCCTCCCCGTGGCTGAGTGTTATACCATATAAGCCCATAAGAGCAGAATAGAGGCAAGGAAATTATTCTACACATTTGGCCTATTAATGGAAAAAATGTGGTCATGAGTCCTCAATAAATATTAAATAAATAAGCATTCTAGCTTAATATGTGGGTTGATTGCTTTTGTAGAATCTCTTAATTGACTACATTTTTTAATAAAATAGATTTGTTTTGGGAGGGTAGAACTGAGAAAAATAAGCTAATTGGAATGGAAGCATTGCATCATTGATTTGAGTTTATTTTTTGCTATGCTCTA
Source organism: Peromyscus maniculatus bairdii (assembly GCF_049852395.1). NCBI lineage: Eukaryota > Metazoa > Chordata > Mammalia > Rodentia > Cricetidae > Peromyscus > Peromyscus maniculatus. Next base: position 46,551,960 of record NC_134866.1, on the reverse strand, counting down.
TACACTGATTAATTGTTCTATCTGAAATTCCTTAGTTGAATGGTTCAGAGAAAGACTAAGATGTATAATATTTACATGTTGCCTCCATTGTGGCTCATCTGATACAATATTGCCATTCTATTTAGGGATTCATGACTTTAAATTCTATATATCACTTGCTGCATATTTCCCACATGTTCACACACTGAATGTAATCCTTTCTTGAGTAAAATTCATTTTGCAATGAATGTGCTTCCAAAAGGGCATAGATATTATTTTCATTCTTTAGAGAAAATGGTTGCAATGCTTTAAAATTATTATAGAAGTTTCACGTCTTACCTTAGTTGGCTCATCCAACAACGCTAAGATGAACTATATTATCTCCACTTTATAGACAAGAACACTGAGCCCCAGAGGATGCAAGTAATTTTTTTACCATCACATAGAGTAGAAGGGCCAGAATTGGGACTGTAATGCAGGTCTCCTGACTCAGCTAAAGCCTTCCTGAAATATATATGTGTGGTTCCTGACATAAGTTGACAGCATCAAGAATATATGAAACCATGCATGAAATTTATATCAACTTATACTACAGAGTATAAGCCCAATAAACAAAAAGGGAGATACTTAAATCATCCTAAAAAATGACAGCGTAAGCTTCTGGAAGCAATAGGGGCTTTTAACCTTTATTCTCAGCTTGTCCTCTCCAAAAAAAAAAAAAAATGGTATCAGTTATCGCAAAAGTCCAACTTTGAATTAGTTGACTTTGCATAATGCATACAATAATAAACATGAATTAGTGTTTGGAGACATTAAGGCTAATTAAAACATGTCAGTTTGTTTTCATTTATCTTCTAAAAGTGAACAAAAAGGGTACAAGTATGTATACACACACACACACATACACACACACACACACACACACACACACACACACACTTAAACACCATGATCTGAATAGGAATTTAAATTGTAACAATTAATGTATGAAAAAGGCCTCCTCATGAATGCTAGGAAGAATGATTACCTATGGATTATTAAGAAAGATATATGTTGAAAAGCTATTTCTAGCATGTACAGCAGCTGTTCCAGATGTTGTTAGCTATTATCTTGGCTGCAATTTTGAGCATCAATTATAATATGTGAAGCAATGGGAAAGAGGCATCTCTTTTTAATGTTTTATATCAACAGGAAGGATACAGATCTCAGACAATGATGGTCAGTTCCTTTGATTTCGTGGAAAATGTGACTGTGTCTAATTCATTTTCTATTAAGATGAATCTAACAAGATAGATTTGTTTATTAATATCAATATAGAATAAATTTGGAAGAATGAAATTTCCAAAGATAATAAAATAGATCTTCTCAAGAGGACTCAATGAAATACATAAAAAATATTAAAATACTCTTTAAGTTGTATGTATCAAATTTGCTATTTCAGCTAAAAATCCTTCAAATTACTGCAGCTGTTTAACTTAACTGCTAAAAGCTCTTTAGCTTCTCTCTTTATATAACAAAATGTTTTCTTTATCAGTAATGTATACTTAAAGCTTTGCAATAACTGTAAATTCTTAATAAAGAATAAGTATTGGATATTCAAACATCACAGGTGATTTTTTGATTCTATGAAAACTTTCTAGATGGCAGAGGCATAAATATCATGAAGGTGACATTTGAGTTAGGAATGGTAGAGAAAAACAGCGGAAGTCTCTCATTATACTAAAGGTAAATCTAAGTGTGTTGTAACATTAATGTGACATTAGCTTTTTAAATACGTGTTTTTAATATAGGAAAGGACATTTTACACTGTAATATTTCAGTACTATTAAAGTCAACAAGAGGACTGGGATGTAGCTCAGTGGCTGAGCACTTGGATAGTATATGCAAGGCAGTAGTTACAATCAAAGCACCACTAATAAAATATTAATCCAAATTTTACTCTCCTCTTCTGGATTAGGAGAGCTATTCTCTATTGTTTTGATTGGTTTCATCAAAGACTTCTAGGGCAGTATTTTCTTCAATGAAGTGTGTAAGGATAATCTGTTTGTGGTACAAATCTTGAGTTTCACATTACCAAAGTAATTGTTTGAGAATGTCATTTACACTGTATGTTTCAATAAATTCAAGTGTGGGTGTTTCAAGAAAAAATCTTAGTTTTAATCTCTTATTTTTTGTAGCCAGTATAATGTTGACACATTCAAAATTTAAGTAAGACACTAAATATTAATAACATAAGAAAAGCCATATTTTTCTATTTTTAATGTGTTTTCAAAATAGTAATAGACATCTTAAAAAAAGCAGATTTAAACATTCTCTCCTTGTTTCCTTCCACTGAAAGACTGTCTTGTTAGCTTTTTGAAATACCTTGTCTGGCAGTGTGTTCTGAGATGTTGATGTATTAGAAACACAGTGTGAGTCTGTCACCTTATAATCTGGTTCTGAAACTTTGAACCTTCCATCTCTCAAGGAATTAGTGGACAAGAGGAGGCAAAAAGGTAGGGGGGATTTTAAAAAGAATAGGTGGAGAGAAAGACACATAGGCATTTGTCTTCCAAAATGGAATATTTGTGCAGTCTTATCTCTTTCAAGTTGGGTTTCATTGCTCACTTAGCAGCAGTCATGGGGCGGGGGGGGGGGGGGGTACCGTTGTCCATAAACAAAGGGGAATTACTTAGAGTTAAACTAACCTACCTGAACACGCCCCCTCATTTGCCCTTGAAGAATTCTGTCCTGAGAGTTTTAATTACTCAACTAGTTAATTGGCAGAAGCAGAGGTGTAGTTTATACCTTTCATATCTCTCGATAACTCGTTCACATTTACACATTGTGGGCATCTGCTTTGCTCTGTTTTGTGTGATTATGACACTGAGTCTCATGTAGTCAGGGATGGCTTTGAACTCATTAAGTATCTGAAACTGGCTAGAACTCCTGATCCCCATGCCTGCTGGGATGACAGGCATATATCACCACCCCTGGCTCTGTGACCCCCTTTTAACAGCCAATGTTCTCATCTTCCAGAAAATTGCCTAAAATCAAAAATTTAAAATTATCATGCCCTTGTGAGTAACTGGAATTTTCAGGTGTTGGCGAAAGGTGACCTCAGAAAACATTTTTTTCACTTTCCTTTGTGAAGAGTTTCTTACACTTCAACCCACCCCATACCCCACACTCCACACAGACTGATAGATTGGTCAATAGTTTAATGTATATTTAGAGAGGTATCTTGTAAAAGATCCTTAAACATTACATGAATTAATTATCTGAATAGATTAATGCTTTTTAAATTATTCAAATATCTCAAGTCTAATATGAGTAAATCTAAGTCCATCTCACAGGCTATTACCCAAGTTCACATTTAAAAGTATATGATATAGCTTAAATGCCATAGTTCTAGTTCATATCAGCAACACTGCTAAGGGATTATAGCAAATAGCACTGTATTATATTTCAAAAGATGCTGTGGCTATTTTTACTCCAAGGAACATTTTCTACTTTTAAAAATAGGAATTCTATTTTTTTCCCAGAGAAAGGGGCCTTTTGCATTACACTTTTTAAAAGCTCATTGACTAAGTTTGTGTGACTGAATACACATACACTTGTGATGAGTGTCCTCGTACCATGTGAGAGATGTGAGACATTAACTGAGACACAGGGTTTTCTATGATGCCTGCATAATCATTTGTAATTATTGATCTATCTCAATGTATGGTGTCAACATTTATCCCATTGTCTTAAGCCAGTGATTTTTCTTGGACTCTTTTTCTCCCATAATGTTGGATGTCAGAGACCACTGAGATCTTCCAACTTGACTTCTGAAGTACCATGCCTTCCCTTTGGCGCTTCCCTCAGTGCTAAGTGAAGCACTTACCACATTCAAACATTTGTGGTAGCCTGTAAGTACCTCCAGCCCCTATCTCCACTAAGCTCTATTTATTTTACATGCCAGATAGCAATGACATCAGCTCCTTGTTTGAAATCTTAGAGAAACTTGTCTTAGCTGGGGAGATAAGATCTAAATCTTCTAGTCTGAATCTTTGAAATGTTAACCCTGTCTATCTTACAGAAAATCTTACTTTCAACCCCTGCTCCCACCAAACCCATCAAAACACTCAAATTCTTGTCAAAGATAGATTCTCTATGTGTTTAATACCAACCCCCTTTTTTTCTGAAAAAAAAAAAGTTCTTCTTTTTATTTCCTTTCCTATGGCCTGTACCACCCCATTCTTATCTCTTTTAAAGAATTAAATAATATCTATTTGGGCCACTAAGGAATACTAGGTATGAGAGAGAGAAATAGTCTTCCTCAGGGAAGGGCACACCAATCAGTTATCCAATACCAAATGCTCAGCTCTGAAAGCATACACATATAAGTAATATCATATGTGCCGGGCGGTGGTGGCGCACGCCTTTAATCCCAGCACTCGGGAGGCAGAGCCAGGTGGATCTCTGTGAGTTCGAGGCCAGCCTGGGCTACCAAGTGAGTTCCAGGAAAGGCGCAAAGCTACACAGAGAAACCCTGTCTCGAAAAACCAAAAAAAAAAAAAAAAAAAAAAAAAAAAAAAAAATAAGTAATATCATATGGACTGAGCAGGATGTATTTATATATGTATATATGTGTGTGTGTATTTATATATGTATATATGTATTTGTATATATGTGTGTATATATATGTGTATATGTGTATTTATATATTTGAATTTGAAAGTGAGAAGGGTTGAAGAGAGGAAAGGAAAAGGGGATATCATGTAACTATATTATAATCTCAAAAACTAATATAATAAGAAAAAATATAATAAAAATAGTATCTGTTTGAATTCATATTGACCACCCTTGGAGACATTCCTACAAAAGATGGAGTAATATTCTTTTGTATATTACACTTCAGTAGTTACCCATAGTAATTGAATTACTGACTGACTATATTGTCTCTTCCTTTGGGTATTTTACAACTTTGCATAAAGTATGGCTTACATGGGTATTCAATAAAAGATAAGGTTTTAATGTGGAAATAACAATGAGACCTTGCCTTTTCGGTTTGAGCTCCCTCAGACAGCATATATTTGATTTCCTTAATAATATCTATGAAGCACACCGAGCCAGTGATATTTTGCTCACTTCAGAGATTGTAAAAGGAATATTGTCTCTCAGAAAAATAGACACATATCCCTTTTCAAATATAGGATTCAGACATGAGTTTTAAAAGTCCTTGGCTGATGATATCTTCATAATACTGTAGTATCTGCAGGTACCATTGCTATCTGATAAGAAGCAGCCTATAATTTTATTTAAAAATATGACGACAGAGGGGAATTACAGTGATAATGAAGAGATACTACGTTTGGTCTACCTTTTTAATTTACACAGATGCCTGTAGATTCCATCCTTACTTCTGCATTTGAGGGTTCAGAGAATCCACTGGGACGTAGCAGAGTTCAAGGACATGTTCATTATGTTCTCAATTTCGTGCCCTGGATTCACTAAAGTTAAGACACTATGCTTTAACATTAGCTGGTTAACTGAGTTGTTGACTTAATTCACTAAGGTAATGTTTGTGAGAACATCCTGTGTACTTGGGTGATGAGTCTCACTAGGGTAGCTGAAGTGAAGCAGTATGAAATTATTTTTTAAATGTATAATACTGCAAGCAGATAAGGTTTTAAAGTTTTTTTTTAACCAACATATTCTCAATAAAATTTTAGAAAATTATTTCACTTGAAATTTGATTTAGTGTATATAAGAGTAGTAAAGAACATATCGGGGGAAAAAAGAAAAACATTTTATTCACCAGTGTGATTTCAGAACATATCGTATAGGCTAGTACGTCAAGTGGTATGGTATTACTTCATGAATAAACTACGAATTGTGGGAATTTAAAGAAGTCAAGAATGATACCCATGCATATGTAAAATTGTAAGAACTGGTTAGGGCAGCATTCCAACACAGTATACATATGGTAAGTTAATGCATGGTGTTCATTGGCTTATTGAAATAAACATTTTACATCACAGCACAAACTAGTACTCAAAATCAGTAGTAAAATTGTGAAAAGCAAAAGAAAATGGACAAAAGACATAAGATAATTTTTAAAGAAATATTACTGACAAATATATATTTAAAATTTTTTCATCTGGCTAGCTATGGAATTTTAAAATGGAAAACATATATGTTATGCAATTTTTCATTGATCATTTTTCAAGTGATAGAAAGATACACAATTGAAAGGAATTGGAGGTATAGAGAAGTACCCTTTTTTAAAGATAGTTTTAGTGTAGGGTATAAACTAGGAAAATGTTGATGAGAAATCAAACTACATATATTACTTTGTGCACATGCCTTTGCCCTAATAGTTCTAAGCATGGGAATTTGGCTTAAGAATATAATGAATGCATAAACAAGGAAGTACTCTATCATAACACTGCACATAGTAGCAAACATCAGAAAATTATCCAATTATTCTTCAATTAAAATAAGTAAAATAAAAATGATGTCATACCTGCAATAAAAGATTACTACATAAAAAAATGAGAAAGGTTTGTATTAAAATGTAGTGATAAACTTCATGTGTTGTTATATGAATGAAAATAATTTAGAGAATAGATCACAGAATATAACTCAAGTTAATCTTTTGCATTTCTGCATATTTTATATTTACATGTCTCTGTGTATGTATGTGCACCCCCTCCCTCCTCCTCTCCCTCTCTTCCCCTCTTCCCCTCTCTCTCTTCCCCAATTGTTCCAGGTATATAAAGAAGAGGTAGGAGATCTTTGTTTTATACTTTATGTTCTTTTCTCTTGCTTGATTTCCTAAAAAAAAAAAAAAAAATCAGCATAGGCTGCTTTCCCAATATACAAATACAAAGATAATACATTCCTTCTCTTCGTATTTTCTACCTATTTTGGTCGATATTTTGTTTGTAACCTCCTTTTCTCCATCACTTCTAAAAAGGAACAATGTTGCATTGTAAAACAATTTAGAGCAAAGTAAAATAAAGACATCAGAAAGGAGGAAATAATAGCATAAAGATTGTGGGCAATATGAAAGCAAACCCACCATGCCATTGATTAATGAATAATTGCCAAAAGCAACTCAGAGATTTCACTGTGTGCTTCCTAACAGTGAATTCAAAGAAGAGAACATCAGTTTAAGATGCTTATGTGCCAGTAAGTTAACAAATGAGTTGATTTAAAATATACTTTGGTGAACTCTGAGAATTCAAAGAAATATTTCCCTATGGGGTCTTACAAGAAGAACACTGTGTGATATGATGCATACAATTTTATCAGCTTCTCTACACTTCATCAAGTCTGAATTAAGTATGAATGTTGCTTAGAGCTGCAACTGTGTTTTTATGAAGCTATATATTGATGTCCTGTTGTTGAATACATTCCAAGTCTACCAGTTCTGGAGCCCCAGTTGACATTCTTTTTGTAAATCTTTCACTTATTTATTTTTAGAGCTTGATAATTTCATTCATGCATATTATGTGTTTTGGTCAATTACACCTCTCATATGTTCCTCTCCAATTCCTTAACTATCTCCAATGATTTTTTTTTCTTCTCAATTTTATGTGTTCTGTTCTTAAACCTAAGTTCAACTTAAAACTGTCCATTGGCATTCTTAACTGAAGAAAGATCATCAAACATTGAGAAGTAGTTGATGTTCTTACCACATTTTTGAAAAACAGTAAACAATATAATAGTGACATTCAAGGAGAATATATGTCTAAGAAACAAATATTTATATTAACAACTTAAACATGGTCACAAACATGAGGTGAATTTGCCAATTTCAACAGGTCATTACTGTAAATAAGAATATAGACATGGTTTCACTGGAGTAGGCATCTATTTGTGTCAACTGGTGTGTCTTCTCACACAGGAGCCCATGCGTGTTTTCCTTCACTTACTATGTTTGTGAAAACGTTCCATCCTTTAGATTTGATAACACATTCATACCTCAAACCTTACACCAAACAACATGTTTTAAGCAAAGTTTTCTCAGCTCCCCTCAAAGCCTGTCATAATACTATGTAATTCTCCTTTATAGCATTTGTAAAATTTTTAATTGTATGCTTAACTTTATGTTTGTGTGCTTGATGCCAATACATTTTAACAAATAATAAGTCCCTGTGGAAGCAAGTATCCATTTTATTTCCATCTAAGCACAACACTTTCATGTCACTTGCACTATAAGAATTATTAAATAAATAAAACTTCGAGTTTATAAGATTACCCCTTTTAAAAGTAGCAATCTATTTCTTTAAAGAGAAATAATTCCAAATTCAGGCAATCTTCCTTATGAGGTTGTTTTTTTTGCTTGTTTGTTTTTGTTTTTTAAACAGTTAAGAACTTACAACTTATTTTACAGGAAAGGCATTGAGTGCTAGCAGGGCAAGTTATATCTGATAATGGAGTCTCACTTCTGGAAAGAAGTCAGGGAAGCAGTAACACTGTAGACTATCATGACTGTGCCACTGTGGAATGAAGGTGAAAATGAGATTTTTCATAGTAATTTTATGCTGCTTTGTTTGCACAGTGATTTAACTTAGTGCTAATCATTTAAACTTTAATTATAAATTAAAAATATTTTACTTCAGACTCTTTGTTTCTGTTCACCTGGGTCAAACAAATGTGAATTATATATAACTATTCAGACCATCACCATCTGGCTATTCTTTGAGATGTGAAGATCTTATAAAAATAAAGTCTTTGTTCATAACATAAGAGCCAATCAAATTACCCAAGAATTTTCACATCAGTGGGGTAAATGAACTTTATGCACCATTATTCTGACACACTGGTGCTCCTAGCTTCACAAAGGTTTTCCTTGGACTATGTGGATAGCTTTTATTTTTGTAAGTTCAGGCAAGCAAGCAGGTCATTACATCTCTTGACATAGAGTATTCTGTAGGGCAGAGCAACAACAGTGTGTTGAAAAACCATTGGCGACAGGTTTTAAAATATTTTGTAGTCACGTTATAAAAAGATCTAATCAGTAAGAACAGTTTGGTGTTGTTTTATGGGATCTCTGGTGTGGGGATCCTCAATTCACCTGCATTACCACTTACATTATGGTGTCATACTATTCAGTTTTCAGTGAATTCAAACATAATGATGGCACATTGTGGTTGATATATTGTGTACCCCAATAAACTTATCTGGGAGTCAGAGAAAAGAACAGCCACTATATTAAACATAAGTTTAGGTGTTGGCAGCACACGCCTTTAATCATAGCATTCCAGAGGCAGTGATCTGTCTGGATCTCTGTCAGTTTAAAGCCACACTGGAAACAGCCAAGCATGGTGACACATGCCTTTAATCCCAGGAAGTGATGGCAGGAAGCAGAAAGGTATATAAGGCATGAGGACCAGGAACTAGAGCCTTTTTAAGCTTTTAGCTTTGAGCAGCAGTTCAGCTGAGAGCTATTCGTATGAGGACTCAGAGGCTTCAGCCTGAGGAAACAGGACCAGCTGAGGATGTTGGCAAGGTGAGGTTGACTGTGGCATGTTCTGTCTCTCTGATCTTTCAACATTCACCTCAATACCTGGCTCCGGGTTTGTTTTTAATTAATAAGACCTTTTAAGATTCGTACTATAACATATCTCATCAGATAGACAGAAAACAAAGAAAAATAATATACATTCTTTCATATGAGAAAAATCTACCTCTTTTGCTAGTCTTAAGAAATGACTACATGAGCACGTGGTGTTTATGACAAGCAAGTTCAAGGTGAGAAATTTTAAAGAAGTGGTGGGTCTAAGCTGGGTTATGAGTTTGAGAATATCTATTCAGCAACTCCTTTAAATGGTTATAACTTGTAGAAAGTTTCAAAAGTATTTGAACCATTAAAAAAGTTACTTGAGTACACACCATCTGTGGAAAAGCAATGTTGCATACCTGCCCCCCAAATAGTATGGTGGCCTTTTTTTTATTATTATTATTGCTTTAGATACTCTTTTGTATACTCATTTGATGTGAAAGTTTAATGTAGTTAATGAATACTTTGGATCTTCTCATTATGATTTTAAAAAACCTACCTGTAAAAATGAATACAAAGGAACTACAAGTTAGTTATAGAAGATGAAACTGAAATATAATCATTTTCTGTTTAAATGCCCACATAAGCCGTTGGTTCATAGTGAGATATCAGTATATCACTGTCAATTGACTGGGAGTTGATAGTAGACACAGTGAAGTAGATGGCTAAAGGCTGTAGGGCTCTTCTCACAAATGGTGTATTCCAATGTACCTGCCCAACTGTAGTTCTCCAAACAGTGTTCAGGATATGCTGTGTAGAACGGGCCAGGAGAGTGGAAGAATTGGTTCCTTGATTTTCTCCAAGATGTCAGCGGGGCACTGAGATTTTAATCAGGAAAGGTACATAGTTTGTTTTGAGATTTAAAGCTCATTTGACAGATACACAGAGCATCAAACGGGAAGAAATAGGAGGTGTTGTTTAGATGTCCACTACAGCAAAGTAGATAAGATGAAAGACTGCCAATAACAAGTGGAGCCAATGAACTGAACATATAGTTCTCAGAAAAAGCACACAAATGTCCCATAAGTATTTTTCAAAGTGTTCAGCATCTTTACTTGTCAAGGAAACACAGATCAAATCTACCTAGCGATTTTAACTCATCTCAGTCAGAATGACCATCATTTAAAAAAAAAAAGAAAGACAATAACAAAAAAAATTAAAAAGAAAAGCCACAACACACGCTGGGGAAAAGGCCACTTTTACATATTGTCGGAGGAGTGTGAGTTGGTGCAGCTACAATGGAAATCAGTCTAGACATTTCTCAGAAAATTAAAAATAGAATTACCATATGATTACAGCTTCTGAGCATATGCCCAAAAGACTCTATATTCTACCACAGAGATATTTGCATATCAATGTGTGTTGCTACTCTTCAGAATAGAAGGGAAGTTCCTAGAAGTCCATCATCAGCAGGTTAGACAATGAAAAAGTGGTACATACGTACAACAGATACATTCAGCCATAAAGAAAAATGAAGTTGGTAGGAAAATCAGTGGATCTGAAAAATATTAAGTGAGGTAGCCTAGACTCAGAAAGACAGATACCATGTGCTCTCAGAAATGTGTTGAGTCTAGCTTCAAATTTTTACATATGTATATTAATGGGGCAACGTGAATATAGGACAGGAACCTAGAAAGAGATAATGAGGGAGAAGGGTCATAGAAAAGGAGGTTGGGGAGAGTAAAAGTACAAATGACATGAAAATATACGGAGGCATGGGGTGGGCTGGAGGGTTCAAGCAAGGAGAAGGGCAGGGGCAGGAAGAGGAGGAGGGGCAGGGGAGGACCAGCCAAAACAAAGTATGTATAAAAATGCTATAAGGAAACGTGTTATTTTATGCTAATTTTAAAGTGAATGTATAAAAAAGAAAGAAATGATGATAATCTGGAACTAATGATGGCAAAAAGACAGGAGTATAAGAAAGATTTTCTAGCAGAAATGTTTGCTAGCTGGTGATATATTTAACACTATAAAATGAAATAATCTATTAACTGTATTGAAGGAAAGTATGATTGTGGAATCCATAAGTATCTGGACACCCAAGGAAAACATAAATTATTAATTTAGTTTTGGCTTCACTGAAGTCGTTCTAATTGCTAGTTTGCTTTAGTGGGGGCAAATCTGAAATATTAATAAAGGCAAACAATTGAAAAGTATTCAACTTAGGTTGAAATTTGCAGTGCTGTTGTTACAGATGGAAAATAATGCCATTGCACTCAGTAGAACAAATGCTGTTTTATTGTGGGCACATAGTTAGATATGTCCCAGTGAAGACCACTACAGATTAATGTGTTCCTTTCAATGGGTTTTCTGATCTCCTTTGAAAGTGGTGAAGAATATCATCCCAAATTATTTCCTGTTAGGAGAGCACATAAACTTTATGACCTGTGAGTGTTTGTGGGGGCAGTCCTGACCCTTTCTATCTGCAGCCCCAGGATTTCGGCTTTTGTCTTCTAATCATCTATGACTATACCCATTAATTCCAGGAAATCCACAGACTGTGGTACATGTCTACATGTTTTTGAAACCTTGTCTAAGCTTTTTTTCTCCTGTTGAATTTTGTTTGATGTCTACCAATGGCTATTATCTACCTCCATATAATTTCTAATTATACCACATTTGTTAGACCTACCAAACACTCATGCTGCTGACCACATTCAATCCTATGAACACCCTCTGCTTTTTCTTGGCTTTTTAGTTCTGAGCAACCATATTCTCTAGAATGACTGTTCTCATGAACCATTCCAATACGCAGTTCCTTAACTTTTCATTTTCTTAGTATTTAAAAACTCCATTAGTATGTATTGGCATGTATATTTTCATATATTTTGGTTATATGTTTATATTCTGATTATATATTTACCTTCATATCACTATTGATTCACTATAAATATACAAATTTATTTTCTGTTTTTGTTGTTTTTCTCTCTGGTCACCTATTAGTATTAAGATACATACAAAATAGCAATTTTCCATGTGGAAGACAAAAGAAATTTTACATCTTTCTAGAAAATATTAGGGGCATCTAGCTATCAATGCATATTTAAAAGACATTTTTAGAATACACTATCCTAAAGGATCTTCTTAATAAAAAATTTAAGTTAAAGAAGAACATGATGATTGTATTAGAAAAGGGTCTGTCTGGTGGGAGCATGAAGGAAGAGTGTAAGTAACTGAAGTTTAAAGATGGAGCATTTAGTTGAGATACTGGAAAAGCAATCCAGGAGAAGTGATAGGTATCAGTGTAAACTATATCATCAAAAGAAACATGACTGATATTAACAGGAAAAGTCAGTCTATTCTTCACGATCAGTTAGGAAAATGTAGATGGGTGAGAAAAAACAAGAATATTTTCAGTTATGTATACTCAGCCACCTGAGTGATATTGCTAGCCAAATCAGCTGAAGAAAATTGGTAAAATTGCCTATGAACATACAAACAGAAATGTTATGTAGATAATTGTCATCAACATCATCACTATCAATGTCAACATCATGATCACCATCTTTTTAGCATCATCATTTATTGACTAATAGGTCTGATATTCCTAGAAGCTTTATATAGATGACATTATACTTCATCATTTTAGCAATCAATCAAGCATGCACTCTTACCAATATGCCATCATGGAAACTGATACCATATACAACTTAAAGGTCAAAGCAGAATCCTTCTAATTCCAGAGTTCTGACTCTTTAATTGTGTTTGATCTCAGGACTCAGAAAAATAGGGTAATAGTATAAGTAGGTTTAAAAATTACTGGAAAACAATAGGTATCAATAAGAATTCCCAAAAAATGGGTGTCAACAGAAAGGGATCTCAAGGATGGAAGCCAGAGGAATGTCAACATTCAGAGATGGAGAGAGAAAAGAGGAGTCAGTGATGGATCCATCCTAAGGAACTTTCAAATCCTTTGTTTAAAAAAAAATGCAGGGGTCCAGAGTAAAACAAATCCTTCTTTTGGGAGTAAAACAAATCCTTCTTTGTATTCAATGGAAATTAAATTTAGACAATGGACAAAGATGAGCATATAAGAACATAAACTTTCTGCCATGATATTTGTATCAATGATAGAACAGAGGCACTGTGGATGTTTCCTCAACTACTTAGGTTGGACCTTTCATTAATGGTAGAGAGAAAGGGAAGAAAGGTAAGGAGTACCAGGAGATTCCTATGTTGCACTTTCACATTCTGCTTACTTATAAAGTTGGACTTCAGCTATGATACCCCCACAGAGTTGTTCTTTCCTGAATTTGATTAATCATCATTAAAAGTTAAACATTAACTTACCTTTCAGATTAGAGCTACATTTGCTTTATCTTAATCTCATATGCTTGACAACAGGAGGAGGGACTCCCAAAGTCCATGTAATGACTGAATTCAGGGGCATAGAGTATAATGGAAATGACAATGAGAAAAATAACTCTATCCTAGTATAAGCATTTTTGTTTGTGCATAAAGAAACGGTGTGATACTGCTATTTTTCCATCTAATACCACTTTGATTTCTCTGAATAATTTTATGCTTTTTAATTATTAAGAACTCAAACCCAGTAGAGAGAGAAAGGAAACTGTCTATTTCCTTTCACAAATATCATCATTCCAGAATTACTCTGTCTTTCTAGTCATATTAGGATTGCCTCTAGGTCTGTGTCTGTATCTGTGTCTGTCTGTCTGTCTGTCTGTCTCTCTCTCTCCTCTCTCTCTCTCTCTCTCTCTCTCTCTCTCTCTCTCTCTCTCTCTCTCTCTCTCTCTCTTCAGTTGACATTCCCTTCTGGCGCATATTGGGACTTTCCAATGTTTATGTTTCACTTTTTATTCATAACATGCAAAAGCAATTGATGTGACGAAATTTCCCATCACTTAATGGGAGAGAGGTTTGTTTTTATGTTACCTGAAGATGCTGAGGGTGAGATTGGTAAGACAGCAACTGAAACCAATATTTATATTTTATAGGACTCACTAGAAATCTTGGTTTCTAATTAATGTCACTGCTATCAAAGTATTATATTAGAGTATTTTGATTTTTTTTATTTCAACAACTTTTTTTTTTTTACTTATTTAGGAACTTTATGTTAGCTTGGACAAACTGGTGTAAGTTAATAGTTTTAAAAAACACAGAGTTCAAAGGCAATGTGAATGCCATGGTTTCCTGTTCTATCATCATTTATTTTCTTTCTTCTGTACGTATCTTGTGTATGTGTGTGATGTGTGTGTGTGGTGTGGTGTGCGTGTGTGCGCATATATATATATATATATATATATATATATATATATATATATATATATATATACATATATTTACATTATTATAGAAACATTTTAAATGATTTTCTCCTCTTCGTTTCTTCACTGTCTGCAATGCATTTTGTGTTGAACTATCTTTGTGAAAGCTTTCAAATATTGCCAGCTTTACTGTGGTTCTGCCTCATGGAGTCTCACACCCTTTTAAACCTTGGAGAACAGGAAACCCTTTATATTTTCTCCTTCTGGATTTTTGGCTCAGTCTTGGCTTCTGCATGGCTGGCGTGGCAAATCCCACTCCCGTATCTGGTGAGCTGTACAGTTAGCAGGCCTTAGCCCAGATTCCACTGCTCATCTGACAACAGTCCCCCAATGGGAGTGTTGGCCTTAAAACAAGTTATGGCATAGCACACGATCACCAGATTGCCTCCAGATCTGCTCAGTCATCCCCCTGACTGTGTTAGCCTTTAGAAAGCTGCGTCATCTGGGTATAGAGCATGAAAAGAATTGCCCCTTGATCTCTGTTTAATTTCTTGGAATTTTCCCTTTTAAATCACAGGGGATTGGAATTGGACACGTATGTTTTGGATTGAAGCAGCGTGTGTATTTCTTCTTTAAATCTCTCAAGAAGTGTGTGTTCTGTGGGAACGAGAGGAGGCAAGAAATGAAGAAGAGAAACACAGGACTAGCAATTTGGCTCCAGAAATGTCCCTTTTAGCATCTCATCTGCAGATTAGCTGCTGAGAGGAGGCCGCTTTGTTTACAGGGATATCTGAAGATGGGAGATGGTCTCAAGAGTTATTTTGGAATTGAGCTGTAGATGTAGCGGTGACATATGAAAAGGCTTTTCCTTTTCACTGTAGAGACTGGCATTCTAAGTCATTTCACACGTGCCAGCAGGGGTTTTCTCTGCTGATCTGTTTTTGGTTTGTTTTGATTTGAGGGTGGTTTGCTTGCTTTGAGACAGGACATCATGTAGTCCATCCAGGTTGGCATAGCACTCACTATGTCTCTGAGGCTGACCTTGAAACGATCCTCCTGACCTACCTAACCTCGTGGGTACTGGAATTATAAGCGTCAACCACCATGCCTGACTTGTCTCCACTGATCTGTATTACTTACTCACTTTACACAATGTGAAAATATTCCCTGTTGACAACCAGCTCTATTTTGTTCAAATCTTACTTGCTAGCTGCTATTGAGCTTCCTTGCTGCAGAAATGTGTCTAGGTTCCCTGAAATCAAGCTCACTCAGCAAGTTTTAATTCAGTATTAACGGGCAGAGAGAATACTGTTTCATGTTTCAGCAATGAGAGGGAGAAGACACTGGGTGGTAGTGGTGACTCACACCTTTACCTTTGATCCTGGCAACCAGGAGGCAGAGGTAGGCTGATCTTCCTGAGTTCAAGGCCACAAGGCCAGCCTGGTCTGAAAAGTGAGTTCCAAGACAGCCAGGACTACACAGAGGAACCCTGTTTTGAAAACCAAAAAAAAAAGGGGCGGGGGAGGAACCAGGCCTAAGGTTCATCAGAGCAGACCCCATCAGCAATTACTACTATTTCTTCTTCCAAATTCTGTTTGCCCGAAATCACTATTTTTAAATGAATAAAAGTTTTATATGTATTTTTTCCAGAATAAAATGTTAGAAAAATATAATTTTATCTAATATCTCCAAGGTGAGAGAGTTAGTAGTCAGTTTTTTTGTTGTACGAATTTTGCTGATTCCTAAGAAAACTCTCATTTCGAAATTAATAATTTCCTACATTGAAAGATGATGCTAAACTTCTTTTTTAGTGTCATTCCCCTCTTGTAAACCACAACATGGATTTCCATTGTCCCCAGGAGAATGTTCAGAGCCCACAGATCTGCAAATGTAGCCATGCTCTCCACACAGGTCTGTGGTCTCCCTTCTATCCTCTCTTCCATTTTCAGCCATCCGTTTCCATTGTTCTCTCTCTGCTCCTCTCGGGAGTACCTCCAGAGCTAACCACAGTCTTCGGTGTTGGTGAGAAAATTATGGACTGGGAGGTCAGAAGGAGGTATTGTTGATCTAAGAAGAATTCATGAGCATCAGTAGAGATGGGAGCTTTAGTGGGAATAAAACCGAGTTAAGCTTAACAGAGTTTGCTTGCACAATTTGATGACTAATTTGTTAGAAGAAATGAAGTGCACTAGGTGTCAGTGATGATTCTGAGGTATCTCGTGGACCAAATGAATGGATTTGCCTTCATCTAAGATATGTGGAACAAAACATGAAACAAATTTTGAGATGAAGTTAGTGAAAGCAAGTTTGCTCTTTCTTGATGACAGATTTGAGTAGCATGGATTTTCTTGTGTACTTGAATTTATGGATACCTTGGATTCTTGTTCAGTTATATACAGGTACGAAGTTGTATTAGGCTTGTAGCAGATGGCACCTCTTCCTATAGTGTTGAGCAGCATTATATCAGTTTTCTTAAAAATTGCAGTGCAACCCATTATCACAAAATCAGCATCTTCATCTCTGTTGCCTTGGGTCATTGTACCACACTGAACTTAACTGAGTACTCTTGGGAAATTTCACAAAGCTTCATCCAAAGTAGTAGACAAGATCGGGCTCTCCTATAAGGTAGTTGTTCTTTCAGATGCATGGTCCTTGCAACTGTGTGATTTATGGAAGCTTGCTGCTTCAAGGTCAGCAGCACAGACAGACTCTGACTCTTCCACTTTTATATGAAGAGCTCACCAACTTAGAACAGCCCTACTTAGGATAACGACAGTATGAATGAATTTAAAGCTAACCAGTAAAGGATCTTAAGTGTATCTGACCAGTCCTTTACTTTTGCCATATTCCATTATTTCCGAGCAAATTACTAATCCCATAAATACTCAAGGTCAGGAGATAAGGGTATACATCATTGCTGGGGTCACAACATTCTGTCTCACCACAACCATACTGTATGTTTACATATACAGAAGTGAGTGAATGTTGAGGTATGTAAATAACAAATTGAAAGGTTCCTAATGATGTAGTAACGCTATACTTCTTGCCTGTTCCTTGTAATTTTTTTTCCTGAAGTTTCTCCAGGCTCTTCTAACCTCATTGTTAGATATCCATCCTGTTGTCCTGGCTTCACCTTTCTTAGACAAGAGACCATTAAATTTTCTCTGGAATATACTTTTCAATATAATTTCCTCATCTTGGCAGTAACGGTGAATGAGCCTTTAGTAAATCATCTGTGATCCAGAATGAGCTTTGGCAGTTTGGAGGGAGGCCATGGCCTACATGTGGGATGCCACGAACCTGTATTTTGTAATGTAAACTATATTAATAAGATAAATATAAAATCTCCTCTTAGGCATTCATTTAAACAAATGAATAAATGTGTGATGTTTATTTGTTTCTGCAGTGGTGCAAGTAAATATTAACCTCCTCTTGTCTGTTAACCCTTTAGTGAGATTTAAAAAAAAAAGGTGTTGGTAATAAAATTTTCACAAGGACTTATTCTTAAACTCTTATTATAGTAATTAGGCTTCCTAGAACTAAAAAGTAAAAAATTTTCCATTTGTGTGTTTTTCTATGTATCAATCAATGAAAGAATTAGAGGTGGCTTAAGGACATACTTTTACATAAGCAAAATATTCAATGGCATGAAACAGGAAAGGAAATACGGAGGAGTCACCACAGTTAATGCTACTGAACCCAAGTTCTTACTCAGACAGCAAAGATTAGGGCATTCTGGCAACTTAATTTGTTCTCATGGATGCAAAAGAAGAACTGTATCAGTTCTTTGGGGGGAAAATGTTGTGCTTGTGAGGACTAAATAGCAACACACTGCTTTCCACACCTGACTTGTGTGAGAATTCTAGATAATAAAGTCAGCATTGTTCTCGTAGCAGAGCAGGTTGGCAACAAATCCAGACACATCTGAGTTGGGATTTTTTTGTTGTGTTAACTTTCTTAGGGACTGGAGCATAAGTGCTAAATGATGATAGACCTTGTACAGGAATTTCTGACTCATAACTGGTTAAACATAACTATCAGCTCAAGCATTTATCATTGATACTTTCACACTTTTATTAGCTGGTAATTTTGTGCATTTTGATCATATTTGCCCTCCCAACTCCTCAAAGATGCTTTCCCCCTTCCCAATCTACCCAACTTTTTATCTTCCCTTTTTTTAATCCATCAAGTACAATGTGTGCTGTTCATACACTCCTGCTTGTGTAATCAACCTACCAGGGGCCACACCCTTACACAACCTGACTCCCTTTCCAGCCCTGTCTTCTACAATATTCTCTGAGCCTTGGCAGGAAGAGAAGTGATATTGATGTCTCATTTAGGGCTATTCTCTGCACCTTGACCAGTTGTGGGTCTCTGTGTTCTTTACCATCTACTACACCAAAAAGCTTCTCTAATGCGAGTTTAGAGAAGCACTAAATTATGTCATTAGGAATCAGTGTAGTATTATTCTCAATTAACCAATTAGCCGATGCCCTGTCCCTCCACAGGTTCTTAGCCCCTGTATTGGTGCCAGGCATGGGTTTCAACTTGTAGGGCATGCCTTTAGTTCAATCCTAAAGTGACTGGTTGCTCCCATGATGTTTTTGTCACTATTGCACCAGGGGACATGTCTTAACAGGAAGGCCATTACTGTAGTATGCAGAGTTTACAGCTGGGTAATACTGATGATTACTTTTTTCCTGTAGTAGTGTGCATAGCATGTTCCAGCAGTATGAAAGTTAACCAATCAGGATGAAGCTTCCAAGTCAGTACCAGCTTGATTTCTCTGTGTCCTATGTATGACTCAACACTGAACATTTAAGGAAGCCAGAAATGATTTAGAATGTTTTAGCATAAAGAATGCCCCTACTAGACACTGCAGGACAATGGGTTACTTCTTTTAAACTTACTGGCTAGTGAGGTCCCCAAACATTACAGTTAATAGTCATTACTCTTGGTTACCCTGCAGAACATTCTGAATCATTTCTGGCTTCCTTAAATGTTCAGTGTATTATCATTATCTCTAGTCATCCTACCATGCAATGACTGGTAGGTAACTTACTACCTTTTGATCAACCTTTCCTCATTCCTTTTCTAACCAACTAGTCTAATCTCAGCTTCTTTTTTTTTTCCTTCAAGACAAGGTTTATCTGTGTAGTTTTGGTGTCTGTCCTAGATCTCACTCTGTACACTAGGCTGGCCTCACACTCACAGAAATCTGCCTGGTTCTGCCTCCTGGTTGTTGGGATTAAAGGTGTGCACCACCACCACCTGGCTGATCGCAACTCTTATATATATGACCAACTTATCACATTGTACATACAAGTAATACATTTTGACCTTGTCCTTTGTCTAGATAATCTATACAACTACACTTAACATAATGTCCTCCAATTCCATCTCTGCCACAAAGCACAAGGTTTTTTTTTTTCTTTTTATTACCAAATAATACTTCATTGTGTATTTGCATAACATTTTGATTATCTCTTCTTCAATGAGGGACACAGGTTGTTTCCATTTCTTGGCTACAGTGAATAAACATGTGAGTTCAGATGCCTCTTCAACTTAATGATTTCATTTGGGAATATGCCTAAATATTTAGTAGTGGAATTTCTGGTACTATGGTTGTATTTTTATGTTTGAGGAACTTCCATCCCATTTTCTGTAATGGGTCTAATAATCTATGTTGAATCAACAGGGCTCAAGATTTCATTTTCCTCCCCAACCTCATCAATACTTGTTTTCTGTAGTGGTTTTGATACTGACCATTCTTACTAGGGTGAGGTGATATCATACTCTGGTTCTGATGTGCATTTCCCTGATGGGGAGTGATATTGAGCACTTTACCATATGTTTGTAAGCTATGTGTATGTCTCTCTCTCTCTCTCTCTCTCTCTCTCTCTCTCTCTCTCTCTCTCTCTCTCTTTTGATAAGTATTTCCTTAGGTCTGATATCCATTTGTAATTGGGTTATTCGGGATTTTTCTTTTCTTTTTGTTCTTGCTTGCTGTTGGGTTTTTGAAGTTCTTTATGCATTATATATATATGTGTGTGTGTGTGTGTGTGTGTGTGTGTGTGTATACACATATATATGTATATTTATACATATATAAACTGTCAGCTGTATAGTTTGTAAAAACTGTCTTCTATTTTGTAGGTTGTCTCATCGTTTAATTACTTCCTTCATCGTGCAAAAATTTTTAGTTTGATACCATCTCATTTGTCTCATTTTGCTTTGATTTTCATGTTTCCAAGTCTTACCCCACCCCCAATCCTTGCCCATTCACATATCCCAAAGCACTCTTATGGGGGTGTTTGGTTGTTTTATATCTCATATGTAAGTCTTTAATCCATTTTAAATTTTGAAGACAGTGATCTAGTTTCAAGTGTGATCATGAGTGACAGCAACATGTCCTTTTCGTTCCCACTGTGCATTTTCTCAGAGGACTTAACCAGAAAATAATGCACATCATGTTGCAGGAGACAAAATACAAATGCAGTTCTGACCTAGCTGTCTTCTGTGAAGCTAGCAAAATAGGAAACACTGTCAGTTTTTTTCACTTTTTGTTATTTTTGGGGAAAGGGTTTTGTTTTGTTTTGTTTTCTTAATTGTGGTTACAATTGGTTTTGAGAAGGAATTTGGAAATAATTGTTCTTGAATTTCCCAGATTTTAATGGTAAATATTTTATAGAAACTAAAAGTTTCCAGTCTTATATAATTTTGAGGGTATAAAGAGAGTCAGAGACCAAAATGATTGACAAATACTTTTCTAATTCATTTCATTGACACAGTTTTTCCTGACTTTGTTATATAAGTGTCTTCTGTAGCTTTTTGTCTCAGAGTTTCATAGAAGATCTTTTGGCCATTGTCTTGAGTAGCTAATACAAGCATTTGAATAAAAATCTCTTTGCTATCAATAGGTTTTTCATGCACAGTAAACTCTCTTCCCAGCTCAGTCTCTCTGGTCTCCAGTTCCCTTTCCTGGAGACAACTGCTATTCTTGCGTTTCCTGACAAGAGAACATTTGTTTACTCAGATCCTGGTACATGATCCACCCTGTTTTGCTATTTGCTCACTTCCCTTAATAACATAACAAGAGGCTGTTTCCTGTATGTAGATCCATCACAGCACTGTTAACAATTGCAGTGCGCTCCAGACATGGATGTGACTTAATTTCATCAGTCTCCTCCAGGTGGATGTTAGCTTATTTCTCATTGTTGATATTACCTACAGAATTGCAGTGACTAAGCTTGTACTTAGTTATCTGTCCATATAAAATAAGTGTATCTTTAATTAGTAGCAGAGGAAATATATATTTTAAAATTGAACTGAGCCTTGCGGTATCTGCCCTGTAATCCAAGTTTCTGGGGCAACTAAGACAGGAGAATCATAAGTTCAAGGCCTGCTTGAGCTATAAAATGAATTAAAAGCCAGTCTGGGTTTCATGACCCTTTCTTAAAACAAGAAAAAAAAAAGGTAGGTGGAGGGGAATAAGGATAAAGCTAAGTGATAGAATGCTTGCCAAGTTCACATTTCAGTAACACCCAAAACGACTTTTCCTTAAGTATATAAACTGTTCAATTAAAACACATCAAGTTTACCCTCCTGTGAATACTTACTTTCAAAGTGTTTCATAATATGGCACACTACAGAGTATTTAATATTTGCCAGTTGGGTCAATGACAAATAATGCCTGATTTATTTTCATGTTTAGCTCTTCTTTGTTGTTGTTGTTGGGTTTTTTGTTTTTTCAAGACAGGGTTCTGCTGTGTAACAGTTCTGACTGTCCTGGAATTCACTCTGCAGACCAGACTGGCCTCAAATTCACAGAGATCCAGCTACCTCTCCTTCCACAGTGCTGGGATTAAAGATGTACACCACCACTGCCCAGCATCTTCTCTTTTTCATCGAGGCCAATTAGCTTCCAAAATCAAATCCTTGTGTTTAGTATAATAAATGGAGTATCTTGAAACACTGTTAGGTCCCAGAAGTACATCCTTGAAGATCATCCCTGGCTGTAGCAGTCTCATCTCTCCTCTATCATTCCATACCTTCCTTTCATTATACTTCAGTGAAATCAGCTTCATTTCCTGCCTCTGAAATCAAAAGAGTCCTAATATTCCAGATGTAGGTGTCTATGTCGTTGAATTGTACTCACTTGAAAATTGACTTTAAAGAGTGGAACCATCTGTCCTGATACCTTGCGGATTTACATACACATGCTCACATGCTCTAGGAGACTTTTTTTTTTAATCTTAGTTTTTTTTTAGGATTAGGAAATACTGCTTGGCTGGCCTCTAGGGGAGAGTCATAATTAATGAAAGAACTCTGTGTCAGATGGAAACCTTAGTCTAACAAATCATCCCCAAACCTTATTAGACATTGTGTACTCCCCATGGACACCATGGAAAAGATTTGATTAGGGGGATGGTGACAACTTCAGTGTCATCTGTCACAATTGCCCCTGAGACTCTTCAAAACTGAGAAAGACTTTCAGAGGAAGGGATGACTGTTTATATTTTAGAAATATTGTCAATAATTTTGACATATTCTTATGTACATTTACATAATTCTCTGATACTTTCTTCATTCTTGGCTTTTTTGATGATGAAATCAGCATCGCTGCCCTTGACTTTATCACAAGATACCTTTGGAATCTGGAGTAGGTCAGTGAAAGGGCTCTTCATTTGTGATGGAAGCACCATTTTGCCTTTAACTAGAGTGTGGGGTTTTAGGTTGCAGCACCAAACGGTTGCAAGTTTTGGTGAAACGTTGGAGTGTCATCAGACAGAATTCGGGTAACAAGGTTTTCAGTAAACAAGCTGTAAATGAACCCTGCCTACTGCCGAGCTGATAAGTGGTTTTTCTGGCAATGCATTGCTAACCATCATTGCTTTAATCAAACTTCTGTGAACAAAAGGCGGGGTGGTTATTAACAAGACAGACAACACAGTGGGATTGGAATTGTTGATTGCATAGGCTTTCTGTTCACAGGCTTAATGCACAGTAAATCAGTAGTGAATGGTATCTTTTTATATCTTTCAAGATTAAAAGAACAGAAAGGACTTGAAGGAATCTCTTTCTTCCCTACCAGACCCAGAGGCCCAGTGCACTGACCCCTGACCCCAGTGGTATCAGAACTGCTCAAATTTAAGCTACCACGGTTACTGGTTGATGTGGGCTCAGTGTTCAGCTCTCTTGCCTGTAGGAATGGGAACACTTTACCTTGGGGCGAGATAGTGGGATACGTATGGCTGACAGTCCAGATGAATTCACACACCAAACAGCATTCAATAAGCAACAATGTATCACCATTGCTATGGTAGTGGCCGTCATCTCAAATGGGATATCACAAAGCGGAATTACCGGAAACAAAGGGCCTGTTAATTGCTGCATGGTATACTCACCCTGTTTCAAAACAAGAGTGTATGGTAAGTTTTATGAAACATCATGGCACCATTTCTGCATCTAGCTGCCTTGGAGGGAGCAGAACCCAGACTACATATTCTGGCTTTATAAAAGGCTAGCTTATAGGCCCAAAGAAACTATAAGAAGCCTCCATGGTACCTCAGGATTTTAATTAATATCTTTTGGCTATAAATGGAATTCAATCTTGGATGTAAAGGTTGTACCATAGAGCCTTTAAATACTTGGTTATTACTTATATTGCATAAAAAATTGTCAAAATACAGTCATCATTGACAAAGTGTGTTTTTAAGAACAGCAACAGACAAAAATCTTCAAGTTAAATGCACCTTGGTTTTATGCTCCCTCCCCCAACTTTTTTTCTATTGAAGAAGCATAAAACATATTTTGCAGTTAGGTTGCTTCCTTTAGGTTTAAAGGACACCTAGTTTAGTCATCAAACATTCACCTTCATTTCTGCTTGGGTCTTTCAAACTGGCAGCTCAGAAATAAATGTAAAGAATATTAGCCCATTTCACAGAAGTGGCAGCTCACTGCTCTCTTCTGATAACAAGGGAGTTATCATTCTTGGTTGATCCTACCCCAAAAAAGAGTGTTAAATGGCCTGATACTGGGCTGGCTAGATGATGGATCACTAAAACAGATGTTCGCTACTATGCTTGGCATGACAGCCCTGGAGAGCAGGCCTGTTGGTTCTGAATGAGTCCACAGGAGGACATCGTAAGTGAGGTCAAGTATCAGCAAATCCTACCTGCTGTCCCCACCCTTCCCCTGGAACCAACAAAGCAGCCCCTACAGGCACAGCTGCAATGATTATCCATGGGGCATGCTCTGCAGGCATCTGAGAGTGAAAAGTACTGCCAGTGTGTTGAATTTCCTATTCCCATGGGGCTATACAGGAAATAATACTGCCCAAAATAACACATTCAAGCCCAGAGCAGCGCCCACAGAGAAAATTCATAGACACTCGTCACACATGCTATACAGACTCCCAGCTGTTTATCAAGCACACTGAAATACCCTTTTGCACTACAATTAATTATCAGCCGGTAGTGAATAAAACAGTGAAAGGGCAAGTGAAATATGAGGTCGGATCTAGTTTATTTTTAGAAAGCCAATACTATAAAGTGTTGATTGATTGGACAGGTGTGTTCTGAAGCATTTTTTTTTTTTTCTGAATCGATTCACAGGAAATCTCTTCTACATTCAGGTTACAGCCACAGAAGAGTAAAAATAGCCTACACATTTTACAGTTTCCATTATAAAAAGTCAGGGGCTTGGACTTAGGTGGGCATTTGAAAATAGGAGATTCTGCAAGATCCAATTAAAGCTTTTAATTCTGGGAAGTTTCAAACTGACCACTGCTTAGCATCCGCTGGACGCCAGGGGCTTTGTCTTAGACATCTAAGGGGAATGGCTGCCTCACCTCTGCAGAAGCCTGCGTAAACCCTTCTCTGAAGAGTCTCCAAGGGGAGGATATTTCAGTTAAGTTCAGCTCCCCACTAGTTCAAAAGAATGATGGCCTGTAAGCCATCCCCAGGAGCTCTGCATGCAGAACCCTGCTCCATGACTCACCTTTCCAGGGAGCCTGTTGGGGTTTGAAGCTGCATCATCCTTTTCATCCTTGGAGTTCTTTTGAATTTCATCAATGGCACTAAGGGATATTTTTGAAACAATGGTATTTCATTTTCTTTCCCTTTTTTTTTTTTTTTTTTTTTGAGGATCAGAAGAAAGCATCCCCTAGACACAATACCCAAACTATCACAAGCATCAGTTATGTTAAGGGAAGAAAAACATGTCAAAAAATAAAATCTGATGTTTACAGAACTCAAAGACATTTAGCAGTTGTTATCATCCCCATGAGAACTCAGATCCATGAAAGTGTGGTGAAAAAGGCAGCATTTATAGTTAGGTCACAAATGGAGGAAAAACAAGAGTGTAAAGATAACTTCATTTTTAAGGCTATTTCCGTGGGATGACAGGCCTTCATAAATGCTGTGCTATTCAAACTCAAGTCTAAGAGATACTAGATATAGCATTCAAAATCCTCAATTGGTGGTACTTCAAATAAAGATTTATAACTCTTTAATATGACAATAAAGACTATATTGAAGCCAAAACATTCTTTCTTTTCAACTATGGTTTTAGACCTAAGTTAGGAGAAATATAATAAGTAAAACAAAATTTATATCATTACTGATACACAAAAATAAAAATAAAGAGCTATTATTAGATCTTATTTTGAGGAAATAAATAATCCTATAGGGGGCGAGGCAACTACCAAATTCTAACAGTCTATTTGGAAGCACCCAAGCAAACACTATTGCTTTAAGCAACTTAGTGTTGGGAACACCAGTATTGAGTTTTGTTAGGTGTCATTCAAAAAGAAATTAATAGAGGATAGATTGTCAAGACTGGTTATAAAAAAAAAAAGTCCAAACATTTGATGAAGAACAATCATATACTGATTTGGCAATCCTTAACATTTCTTGGGTGATGGGTCCATTTGAGAACCTAAGAGTTTGGCCTCTTTGTCCCTGTAAATTGCAGGGAGATACAGATTTTAAACTTATATAACCAAAACCACGTTGTAGAAGTTAATCTTAGCTTGGAAAGCTGGTAGCCCACGAACAGAAAGGCTAAGTTCATCTCAGACCATCTGTTCATAATTGCCCTTGCCCTTTCAGTCCCAACACTACAGACACTGTGAAGTGGCTTTTATTTGTCATTATCTGATTAACTTCTTTGATGTTACAGATGAGGAAATTTTGGCACAGAAAACTAAAGACACATTGTCATAGTAATAAAGCAGCTAATGATAGAACTGGGTTCAAATCTAGGCAGCTGGTGCTATGATGCATAGCCTCTAAATCCATAGCATACACTGTAGCTAAGAATACCCACATCCATGTTCATAACTCCCCATAACTATAAGTTAGTACCCTTACTCTGTGGATGTAGAGCCCACACCATAGAACAGTCAGATAACTTACCCAAAATGGTCAAACTAGGATTCAAATAAGCTATCTGTTACAGATTTTGTTTATACATGCCTGCACACACACACACACACACACACACACACACACACACACACACACCATGTGCATAGACTTACTTACATGTCATGGGAGTTAAAATAAGTCCAAGAAGTTCATGACTAGTGTGATTATACATGATTACTTTATTTTTTTGTTTCCACTTACTTCAATTTAAGCAAGTATCACACACACACACACACACACACACACACACACACACACACACACACCATGTGCATAGACTGACTTACATGTCATGGGAGTTAAAATAAGTCAAAGAAGTTCATGACTAGTGTGATTATACATGATTACTTTATTTTTTTGTTTCCACTTACTTCAATTTAAGCAAGTATCACTTCCATATAAAAATTTTATATGTTATGAAAATGTAATGAACTCTTTTGACAGCTTAAAATGTGTCAAGTGGCCAAGTCTCAGCCTCACAGATCAGGGCTTTGAAGTACAGAGGCAACTCTGTGGGCATAGGATATAAATCGGGTTAATATCTGGGCAGAAGGCATGGCCAGGCGGAGACTGTGTCAGTAACTGGTACTTAGGTTCTGCATGGCGTTGCCAGATGAGGCCTGGTTGGGCCTATGGGCAGTTAGAAGAGAAGTCGAGAGTGCTGGGCAGCTCAGGTCACAAGAGCTTGAGAAAGCTTCTCTTAGCAAATGAAACGGAGCCGTAAACTCCAGTCTTGGGCAGTTTCACGATTCTGAAGGCTGACCTTCAGTGGGCCTTTGCCGACTGTTCTGTTTTGTCTTTTAAACTCATGATTTGTGAGAAGATAGCTCTGGTTCCATCAGACATTAACAGAAAAATTTTAAATTCAGACCGTGCCCCTATTCTCACTGAGTTGCCTATACTCACAGAGTTGCCTACACTCACAGAGCTGGCCAATTTTAATTTTAAGAATCTGCTTTGTGACATAGATCCTCCCCCAAGGAACTGCAATGCCCAAGTCCATAGACAAATCTTAGGTGTTAGCTGTCCTCACAGGGTAAGATTAGCACCCAAAACTCTGAATGAGAGCTACAAAAAAATTAAAAAAAAAAAAACCCTTAGTTATAACATTAATACAAAAGAGAGAGTTCCACAGCTTCAGAATGGCTGGCTATTCTAAATCTATAGAAATTATAGAAATGCACTGAAATAGATATGCTTTATGAAATATGTATCAGTAGATATGCTTGGGAGGCCTGCTCTTTTCTGAAAGGCAGTTGAGGAGGAGTGCTCTGGAGGTTGGGGAGTGTTGGGAAGAGTAGAGGGAGGGGAAATCAAGGTTGGGATATATTGGATACAATAAACAAGAAAATAAATAGAAATATATATGCTTTGGTTCTGGCTAATTTTGGAGAGGTTTTTTTTTTTTTTATTTGTAAGGTTTTTTTGAAAGTGAAGTTTAAATTTTTAAGGAAATAAAGACACACAGAAAAAGTAGAACATGCTATACTCCTGCCTTGTTTTCCTGTGTAATTGAAGAGACACTCAAATTGATTATTCTCATTGTTTTGAATGGTTGTTTGATTTAAAATTTGCTGAGCTGAATTGGTAGTTTGAGAGAATCTGGGTAGATTCAGTGGCCTTCCCATGAACAAGAAGTACCTGATGGCCATCTTAGCATTTTGTCCTATTTACAGACTGACTTGAAAACTCTTCCACATGGGGTGACTTCAGGCCTTCTGAGAAAAAAATTGGGTGACTCAGTAATTTTTCTGAGTCTGAATAATACACTAGACTGCTGGATCCCTAAATCTCCAGTAAAAAATGTTGCTAAATTAAACATAGGTTATTGTCTTACTTCAAAATAACTAAATAACCCACAATTTCTCTATTGCTTTGTCTGTGTCCAAAAGACTGAGCAGCAAGGTTGCATTAGCATTCATGAGAAGCTAATGCTAATTTAGGTCGTACTAGAGAGAGCAGTATCTTGAGAGAGAAAGAAAGCTGTATTTCAATTCCTTAGTGGACTCTGTTTTTTTTTTTTTTTAATGTTTGGATCATTATTTCTTTTGTTGTGTTATGTGCTGATTACGTATGATTCTCAGATTTCATTTACAGATTTTTTTATTAGAATGTGGTCCTTTAATACTTAAAACTACTTTTATTGTGTTATTACATACTCTTAAAGTGATCCATTTTAATGCTATGGTCAGAAGTTAGCATAAATTCTATTATATTAACTAGTTTCCCTTCTGTAGCTAAATAACTTCAATAAATAAAATAATTTTTTCTTGTTATATAATTTATTTAGTAGAAATCACTTAGGAGTGTGTGGAACAAAAGAAAGACTATCTTACTATAATTCCTCATTCAGAAGAAACTGTTCTTAATTAAATTTCTTAGTAGTATTTAAGTGAAAGCAGATCATGGTCTCAATGTTTCCAGGTTTTTCTTTATTCTTTTTCTTTTTTTTTTTTTTTACAATTTATACTTTCACTTTATTTTCATTTTTTAATTTTATAATTAATTTAATTTTATATATCAGCCACAGATTCCCCTGCCCTCCCTCCCACCACCCCCTCCTTGCCCTGGAGGAGATGAGAATTGAGGGGTTCCAGGTTTTTCATCCTTGTATTTCACAAATTTTTTCCATGGGCTTCCCAGACATACTCTTGTTGGAGCATCCTTTGAACATGCAATCTGCTCTCAAAATGAAAATACACTAGAATCTTCTATATCTTGGAAATGTGATTCAAATCACCAGAGATATGATAGACTCCTTATTTGATAAGGTCCTTATAACTGTATACCTTTAATTTCTTAGGTTTTCACTTCATATGCCTAGTCAATGAGTCAAGAGGCTATAACCAACCTATGCAAATCCCATCTTTCCCAAATGCTGCTCACGATTCTGGAGCTGCTTCTAGCCACACTCTCTGAATGCCTATTTTTAACATTAGACATCCAAGTTTGTAAACTTGAACTATGTTTATTTTAGGAGCCCAGAGCCCAGCCTGATGGCCTTTTGTACCCACACAAAAGAACTCATGTTCCTTGATTACTTTGAAGACTGAAAGCCTTCTCTGCTCATATGTGTGCATTTATGTGTGTGCTCTCTGTAGTTTTACAGATCATAGGAATGTACTGTCCTTATAAAAATGTGAGTTCACACTCTTAATTTACACTCACTTGAGGAGTTTGTTTCTGTTCATGTTCAGGAATTTTGGGTTAAATTATCTGGTTATTTGTCATCATTTTCTTAAAAACAAAACAATGAACATAGCACTTAACAATAACCAAACTTTTAGAAAATCAGAAATAGTCTTACCACATAAAGATAAATGATTATATTCTTAGTATGGCTGGTTGAAAGTTTGTTAATTCTACTGTTGTTGGAACTGTTTGAAATTTCTGTTGAACCCTCATAAATTGGACATTTTGTCTAAGGTCTAAGAATTCCTAGTCAGATTGAATGGGAAGGACATAGTAGAAATAAAATGAACGAATGATATTTGTCCATTAGAAATTGTCTCCTATTTATTTCTTTATGGTATATCTTGACATCAAACACAGAACTGTTCTTTAGAAAGCAGAATGTCAAATCTGAGGAGGTGAACATTTCTCATGTCTCTAAAACAATGCCTAAATGGCAATTTCTAGAAAGTAGATGTTTGTATTAGTCTGAAATTTGGCTTGATTTGTTCACCCCAAGAAGTGAAAGATACTCTTTTCTTCTTTGAGAAACACAGGTCTTATTTAAGATGAAAATGGCTATGGATATAAACAGGAGCTTTCTGTTACCTTCACTGACATCATTAATGAATTCACAGCAACTGTTGCTTACTAACAACTGTATTTCAGTGTTGTTTCAGTACTTGTACAATGTTTAGAGACTCTATCAACTACCATATAGTAGTTCTTCAGTTCTCATTGTTTACTTAAGTGAATATTTGACAACAATACCTGTCTTAGTTAAGATTTCTATTGCTGTGAAGAGAAACTATGATCATGGCAACTCTTATAAAGGAAAATATTTATTTGTGGTAATGCACTTATAGTTCAGAGGTTTAGTCCATTATCATGGCAGGGAACAAGGAAGCATGTAGGCAGACATGGTACTAGAGAAGGAGGTGAGAGCTCTTACACCTTGACTTGAAGTCAACAGGAAGTGGTCTGAGACACAGGATGTAGTTTGAACATATACGAGATCTCAAAGCCCGCCTCCACAGTGACACACTTCTTCTAACATAGTCACACACTCTGCAACAAGGCCACACCCGCTCCAATGAAGTCACACCCCCTAATAGTGCCATTCCCTTTGGGGGTCATTTTCTCTCAAACCACCACAGTACCCCTGGGACTGACACCCATTTTCTCTAATTTGAAAAGAAAAATTGATTTTGTTAGATTCCAAAGGAAGATGTCTTAGTTAGGGTTTCTATTGTTGCGAAGAGAAACCATGACCATGGCAGGTCTTATCAAGGAAAACATTTCATTGGGCATGGCTTACAGGTTTATAGGTTCAGTTCATTATCGTCATGGCAGAAAGCATAGTGGTACACAAGCAGACATGGTACTGGAGAAGAAGCTGAGTTCTACATCCAGGCAGCAGGAAGATGGTCCTGGCTTGAACTTCTGAAATCTCAAAGTCAACCCACAGTGAAACACTTCCTCTAACATTGCCACACCTACCCCAACAAGGTCACACATCCTAATAGTGCCACTTCCTAAGAATTCAAATATGAGTCTATGGAGCCATTCTTACCCGGACCTCCACAGAAGGCATTATATATGACTGAACTATTATTGTAACCAGAAACAACAATTATTTATTATTTGTATTTAGTCCAAGGCCCAGACCACTTTCATTGATTTATGGTAAATGTGGAAATATATAGTTCTGAGTCAAATATTCTCACATTTGTATAGGCTAAGAGGGGCTCCACTCCACATTCTCTGCCAGCTTTATTCTGGGATAGATGATTTCCTACATGTGGTCTTGGGGAGATGTAAGAGTTGGACAGAATTAAGAACAATAAATATGCATCCTTTTCCACCTCTTTCGTTACATTCACTAACACTCTGTGGCTAAGGGCAAAGTAAAGATATAAGGAGATTTTTATGTTTATAACTCAAGAAAATTACACAGTGAATAGTGTAGATATAAGGCATAAGACACTGGGACCAAGTCATGTATCCTACCTCAAAGAGGCAGAGAGAAGGAAATTCTGGGCCTCTATTTAATTTGCTTCAAATAACTACCACAATCCAGACTTCAAACATGAGAACATCAAATAGAAATGTCAAAGTCAATTTCAGCTATTGAGTGTGTATACAAGTACATTTACCTCCCCTAGGTATCCACATACATATAAAACGTATCACTTTCATATATGAGGCAAAGTAAAACCCAGATCACTGGGATATTAGTTTTTTCTTAAAATAGTATCCAAATAGTTATAAGCCAAACAGGTAACCCCTTCCTCTCCTCTTTCTCTTACTAAGTTCTGATACTTTGGTTATCCAGTTAATGAAGATGCATTTGATGTATATGGATCCTTTAGACAATACTCACTTATGCTTCAGTATAAATTTGGGAGGCTTAAAAACAAAGTCTATATGATATGTTATTGGTGAATCCAACTCATTGAGAACTGACTTTAACATTCCATCCTCTGAAATCTTATTTGTTCTAAACTTAGTAGTTGATAACTCACAAAAATAACTGTTGATTCAGAAATGAACTTGCTCATCAGAGAGCTAGAGACCTGGTAGCTTTTAGTCATAATTTATTTATAATTCCTCCCCAGTGGTGCTTAGAGATGAAGTTTAAAAAATAGAAAAATTCAAGTATTCTTTTTCATATATTTTAAAATATAAGAGACTTTGATGTGTTCTGGGAGCAGGACTAAAAAAAAAGAATAGCAGAATTGAAAAGAATGATTTTAGTGGGATTAGAAAGGCCCAGTAAATCATTCAGAAATAATTTAAAAGATAAATGTAATTTCCCACTATAAAAACATTACAGTTATAACAAATTATTGTTTATCCTTACATGTAGATTATAAGTGTTCTTTGCTCTGGGACAATGCACATTTTTTTTTATCACCCAAAGGTATAAGAGCCTTCTTAGGTCTGAATGCCAAGAAATGGTCTTAAATACAACCCACTTTGTATAAACCCCAGCCTTTGGCTGATGTTGTGCCCTGACTTGGCCTTTCTTTTTTTTTCAAATTTAATTTATTTTTGAGAATTTTATACATATATACGATGTTTGATCATACTCACCCCCTCAACCTCTTCAAGACTACCACAACTTGCCCCTGACAACTTCATAGTTTCTTCTCCCCCCCATCCTCCTCATATTTCTTTTTTTTTTTTCTTAGTAACTCACAGTTTCCAGTTGGAACTTCCCATAGGCTCATGAGTATATGGTCAACCTCTGGTACTTGGGCATATATCAGAGACCACCCCCCCCAAAGAAAGATGTTTCTCTCTCCTTCAGCAGTTGTCAATTGTCAAAAGCTCTTAGCTAGGGCAGGGCCTTGTGGGTTCCTCCCCATCAGTGTTGGAAAGCTGACTGACTTGATCTTGTACGGGACTTGTGCAGACAGCCACACAGCTGTGAATTCATGAGTGCAATAGCTCTGTTGTGTTCAGAAGACACTATTTGGCACCAGTCTATTCCATCTTCTCACTCATAAAATATTTCTAGCCCCTCTTCCGTGGAGTTTCCTGAGCCTTAGGGGGGGGGGGAAGTTTCTATAGATGTCCCCTTTAAGGCTGAGCACTCCACAGACTCCTGTTCTCTATACTTGGTCTAGTTGTCTCTGTGACAATCACCTTCCACTGCAATTCGAAGCTTCTTTGATTAAGGGTGAGAGTTTTACTGAAACCAATGGGTACAAGGGTCAGTATTTGGAACTCAATTTGATGCTATGCCCATTTAAGAAAATAATAATAGGTTCTCTCCTAGGGCATAGGACCTCTCCAGTCATAGGTTCTTAATCAGTTTTACACTACCAATTATTAGTTCCCTCTTGTGGAGAAAATCCAATCAGAGAGCAGTTACAGATGCCCATAACACCCATGCCATGATCACATAAGAGGACACACCTTTCCAGGCTAGTCATTATTGTAACTCAGAGTTCACCCCTGGGTAAGACAGTGGGCGGCTTTACTTCCACAAGAAGCCTGCACATCACTTTAAGGTCTGAGAGGAAACCTGCAGGGAGGAAGCTTCCAGTTCAGTATCTGGGCTCCTCTTGGTTCTTAAATTCAGAAATGAGAGTCAGAAGCTGACAGTTCGTAAGGAGAGTGTGAAGGCAGTACTACTCTTGTTCATGACATGAACAAAGCTGAACAGAATGAGTCATCCACTTCCTTCTATTTCCAAATCCATGATTCTAAGCAGCTTATCTGGTGTATAAAACGATATGATAAAATAGACTACGTTTGCCTTTTATGAAGTGGGTGCGTTCTAGAGAAAAGAAATCTTATTAAGATGTATTTTCACTGAAATATCCTTGTAAAGGAATATTGTGAAAAGATGACTGATATTTCTTACCAACAGTTGAAGGCAATGGAATTTTAATACTCAAAGATGAACACTTTGAGACTTGATCGCAATTCCTCTTTTATTTCAATGTATTTCCAGGAATATGCATATTCCTGTACGTTTTTTTCTCATGATTTTCTTCACTTGAAACTTCAGCTAGATCTGTTAATTTTGTCCTTTGTCACATTATGCAAACTCAAGTTTAGGTCAGCGACAAGAGGAAAAGGTCCCTGTATAATGAGCAGGTGCTCTGCAAGTAACCCAGTGAGCACAGCAAGTCAACCCTAACTTTTAACTGCAGATACAATGACTGTGCATTGCACATTCATGATTCAGAAGAAACGCTTCTATGTACTCATCACTGCAAGATGTGTATGGAAAATATATGCATCAAACTGTACTTCTCATTAATGGGAGAAACACACACCTATGTAAATACATTTTTCATGTTAATGTGATGACTAATCCTGACTGTATTTCTCCATTAAAATCAAGTCTTGTGAGAAGGCAGTCTTTCACCTATGCTATAGGTACAGTCGGTCAGAATGACTCCAAAGGTTGGAAGAATAGAAGCCTGTGTGGAATACTAAGGTTAAAACAGAAGTGCAATTTTCTATTTTCTGTTTTTGACAAACAAAAGCATTCAGTAATCAAGCTATTGTAAAAAGCAAGGATTGAGTTAGGCGATCCCTAAGGTTTCTTCTAGCTTAAAAAAAATGCTGGGTTCTGTATCAGCTACAGGAAATAGTAATATTAAGCTGGGCTTAGGGGCTCTGCATTAAACCCCATTCCCTCACAGGACTGCATTGTTATTTAAGGAGGAGAATTCACACTTGAGCCTCTAGTCTTAAGATTTAATATGTTCTGTGCTTGTCACATTTTACTGAAAATAAAAAGGAAAAATATTGTCCAAATCATATGCAACTCTTTTACAATACGAGTGCAATAGCCCAAAGCACTTGACTCATAGTTTAAATTAATTATTTTTATCAAATTCACATTAAGTCTTCTAAGATGATAATTTCGTGAACAGAAATTGTGTTTGCATAAAACAAATACCCTTCCTTTCTTGCATTGCTATCCAAAAAATATGATAGTCTTAAAATTGAATGGCAGTAATTTCTTCTTCCTGTCTCCTAAGAGTACATTGTGATGTGAAATTGTGGGAATAGAATGTTCTCATCGCAAGAAATCCACAATAGACATTAGCCTAGCAATAATTGTGAATGTTCCATATCTAAAGAATGGCTAGAGTATAAAATACCAATTATGAATATTTCATCCTTTCTGGTTTAGTTTGAAATAAAATTCTCTTCAAAAAAATTTGAGTGGTGGGCTTTAATGGGGTCCTTCAAAAAGTGTTTTTGTGACTTCTTAGAACACATGTTCCTGAGTTTTCTGTCTTCTGAGTTTCTTTGCATTTTTTTCCTTTTGCATTTCAGATATTAAAGTGTTTACTTCTGACAAGTTAAGGCACTATCTGAGAAGCTTGTAGCTCATGAGTCATCATCATTAGCATCATTCCCACAACACACACACACACACACACACACACACACACACACACACACATGCATGTACACACACACACACACACACACACACACACACACACACAATGAATGAGCATCTCTATTTCAGTGTTCCCAGGAACTCATTTATACACACACACACACAACACACACACCAGATACTGAGAAGCTTAATCTACAATGCCTCATCTCTCCACATCTCTTCTTCCATCTTTAACATAGAATAATTTCCTTGCTTGAAAAGTAAACTCAGAAATACACAAAATCACTGTGTTTGGGTCTTGTTACACATTATAGGAAGTCTCCCCTCAAAATATAGGTGAAGTATGAAAACCGCATTGGGACTGGAGAGGAGAGATGGTAAATGAGGGAGGGTGAATAAAATGTTAAGATTTGGATTGTAGTTGGTGCTTTTCCCCCCTGACTCTTTCACTAGTGATGACAGTATATTGATTGTATAACTTTACTTTAAAAATGCTGCTAGGACAAAAAATCTGGCTCTGACCTCACATATTACTTAAAAATGGGGTTCAAACACAGTGTTTTAAAGAACTACAAAGATAAAATTCAGAGAAATCCAGATCTAAATATTCAAAATGTTAAAAAAATGTTGGATATTTGAGGGTAATTATTTCCAAGTACAAATCAAAAGTAGAAATCATAGTGGGTGGGGGAAGATTGATATTTAATAATGTTTGACAATGTCATGTGCTTGGCAGAAGTGAGGACAAGGAAGGCACCACTGACTGGATGAAATGGGAAAACAACATGAGAGACATGGTGTTGGTTACCTTGTAAGATGCAATAAAAGTCTAAACATTTTAAAATGTAAATGGTTGTAAGAGTTTAACCAGTAAGCATATACAGCCTGAGACAGGTTAAGCATGCAAAGATTAAGTGCAGTACTCAAAAGAATCATGAGAGAAACAACCAAAATGCCATTTGGGGATGGCTTTTTAAAGTGGAGTAAAAAAAAAACTGTAAATTTTTAAAATTTTAAATGCTCCCGACACATACAGAGACAGGGTAAGGACTGCAACCAGGTCTAACTTCCTCAGAGCTCACTGCTGCCAACAACTCTGAAGTTTTGTCTTCTGCTCAACTTGCCCATTTGCTGCCTAAAAAATTCAAACTGCGTTTATGTGTTTTTTGACACTTTGATCAGAATGAAAACACAAATCTTTGTATGAATTATAGAGAATTCAGAAAATTTGTAATAAAATTTATAATGTCTTGAACTTGTATATAATACATTAATAAAATATTATTTATAATTTTAAAAATTGGAGTAAAAAATCACCATTTCACCCTTTGGTCAGCCTATGAGTTTCTAGAAGATTTATTGAAAATATTTATATCTATTTCTTTAACTTTATTTTTACATTATTAGGTCAATAATTATATTTTGAAACTTTATCCTAAGGAAATCAACGAAATTTGAATTGTGTATGTTCACCATTTTTACCAAATAAAACAATGGAACTATATCACCATTAAAACTAGCCATCAATGTGTAATTGTATCCATAGGCTAGAATACTAGGCACCCACTAAAACATGTTCTTCATATGTGCTGAAACACACCCTCTCTATTTCACTAACAAATGCCAATCAATATAAAAATAAGGATGCCAAGCACATCATTTTTGTAAATGTATATGTATACATATAAAGGCCTTTCAAAAAAAAGCTTAGAAGAAGGGCCCCTACAAGTAAGTGATGACCCCAAGTGTTACTTTCCCTTAGATAATGCCCATTTGCTTTTGCTTTTTGTTTTTTCCTTATTGAGCATACATTTGTAGTTTTAACACTCCTTTTAAAATAGCTGTTAGATATAGCTGAAAATAATTTTAATGGCTTGAGCAAATCATTAATACTGGCAATGTAAAATATGCAACATTTCTGTGACAAGAATGTTTTAATTTCATAGGACACTCATAAAAACTTTCAAGGGCTATAATTATGAGGTTTTGTGATAAATTTTATGTTCCTTTTATTTTACATTTTTATAGGAAGCATTTATGACAAATACAATCAGAAACAAATTGCTTCTAGGGTTCTCCTCTAACCTTGATTCATTTATTGTTTTTCACATTGTATATTGATATGGCCTCAATATTTCTAGTCTATTTTACAAACATTAAGTTTCTCTTGAAATTTGGTGAAACATTATCAGTTTCACTGATGTTACCCACCCTGTGGCATTTAGAGTCCATGCCTTTGGATGTAGCCATGGTTCTGAAATGTCAAAGGGTCCTGCTTACCATAGTTTCTACTGTGTCTGAAAAATCTTGTCTGTTTTGTCATCATTTGGCTCTACAGGAGTTCCCCTTTATTTTGTTATTCTTTTGTTCAAGGCATAGAACGGTATTAGCAAAATGTGAAAGATATCAGGGTATTAAAGAGATGAGCCAGGGGAGAGATCTCTCAATCTTTTCATCTCATCCAGTTGCCCACATCTTCTGTCTTTAGTTATCATTGTTTTTCATCAGATAATCTATTAACCATGGGAACAAAAGTGGAGCCTCTGCTTGTGTATAAATGTCCCCTTAAAGGCTACTGAACACACACACACACACACACACACACACACACACACACACACACACACTGTCTTTTCTACTGCTAACTGACTGTCCACTGTAACCTAAGCAAAGGGCTCTGTCTGTAGTTGGAATTTTCTCCAGTCCCAATTGAGCCCAAGTAAACACACAGAGACTTATATTACTTATAAACTGTATGTCTGTTGCAGGGTTCTTGCTGTCTAGTTCTTATATCTCAAATTAATTCATTTCTACCTTGCCACGTGGCTCATGGCTTACCAGTATCTTTACATCTTGCTTCTCATGGTGGCGGTTGGCAGCGTCTCCTCACTCAGCCTTCCACTTCCCATAATTCTCCTCTCTGCTTATCCCACCTATACTATACATCCTGCTTGGCTACTGGCCAATCAGCATTTTATTTATCAATCAATCAGAGCAATACATTCACAGCATACAGAAAGACATCCCCAACACTTCCCCTTTTCTTTTTTTTTTTTTTTCAAAAACGAAGGTTTTAACTTTAACATAGTAAAATTACATATAACAAAAT
This sequence comes from Peromyscus maniculatus bairdii, assembly GCF_049852395.1. NCBI lineage: Eukaryota > Metazoa > Chordata > Mammalia > Rodentia > Cricetidae > Peromyscus > Peromyscus maniculatus. The sequence continues at coordinate 46,512,626 of NC_134866.1, read as the reverse complement.
AATTACCAAGGAAGAATTATAGTTATAATATCTAGTCTATTTGTATTTGGCAAAATTAAATAAGATACCCCCTTTATCCTATATTTTTGAGTCTAAGGTTTTATATCTATCTTATCTTTTATCATAACTAAGGAAATTATAACTATCTAGTCTTCAGCTACATCAAAGACCTTGGCATCTGTCTTAAAGACTAGCCTATTAACCCCTTAGTAGTCTGTTACGAGCATCCCAAAATTACCAGCATGAAACAATAATAGCATTCTTTATACCCACATTTTCTGTGACTCTCTCACTTGACTTGATACTTCTCTATGTGGTTTTAATCGAATCTTTCATGATATTGCAGTTAAGATATCCATCAAGATTTGAGTGGGGCATAAAGGCTACCCTTCAAGATGATTTTCTCACATGGCTGGCACATCAGTGCTTGTAGTTGGCAAGAGGTTTGGTTCTTTTCCAGGTGGACTAAATCTAGAGGACAGCTCAAAATACATTTGTGGCACAGAGGCTGTTTCACAGCAGAGATTGCTCCATTAAAAGATTAATGTGGAAGCTGCAGGGTCTTATTTATTTTTTATTATGGAGCTTTAGAAGTCACAAAGTGTCACTTCCTTTGTTCATTCAGACCAAGCTTACTCAATGTGAGTTGGGGGAAAAGGAACTACCCAAGAGAGTGAATTACAGGAGGCAACAAGGACAACAGGGTACCATCTTGCAGGCTGGTTACAAGTGAAGACTGTTACTTGACCCCAATGAATCACTTTCACTCATGTAAAACGTACTCAGCTCTTTGTCACGGTTTCCAGTCTCCCTCTCTTATGATATTATCTTGTATTATTTCATCATCTAAACCAAGAGTATTAGTTTTCTACTGCTGGGCCACAAATCTAGCATCTAGAAAGAATACCCATTCATTATCTTGCGGATACAGAAGTAAGTAGTCTGGGGACAAAGTTCTTTGCTCATGGATTAAGAAAGCTGAAATCAAGTTGTTAGTCCTAGCTGTGGTTTATTTTTATTTATTTATTTATTTATTTATTTATTTATTTATTTATTTATTTGTTTGTTTGTTTGTTTGTTTGTTTGTTTTTCAAGACAGGGTTTCTCTATGTAGCTTTGCTCCTTTCCTGGAACTCACTTGGTAGCCCAGGCTGGCCTCGAACTCACAGACATCCTCCTGCCTCAGCCTCCCGAGTGTTGGGATTAAAGGCGTGCACCACCACCGCCCAGCTCAGCTGTGGTTCTTGGGTAGAGCTTGGAGTTCCTCTCCAGACATATCCAGGTGGCTGGGGAAGAGTCCATTACTTGTGGCTGACAGATTGCAGTATTGAGAGACTACCTATAGCAGTGGCTCTCAACCGTCCTAATGCTGTGACCCTTCAATAGAGTTCCGCGGTCATGACCCCCCCCCCAAGAAAAATTTTTTTTGTTGTTACTTCATAACTGTAATTTTGCTATTGTTATCAATAGCAATGTAAATATCTTATATGCAGAATACCTGATGTGTGACTCTTGTGAAAGAGTCATTTGCCCCTTGGGGTCAGAACACACAGGTTGAGAACCACTGGCCTATATGCTCTTCTGTATAGCATTTGCCACCGTGTGGTAGTTTTCGATTTCAAGGTTAACAGACCAATCTCCCTTTTTCTTTAAATTTCTGATTTGCCTTTTATCTCTACTGCCAGAGGTAATATGATTTGATCTGGTTCACCAAAAGGATAGTCCTCTTAATTAAATCAGTCTGCTCATTATGTTACATTGTATCTTCATGGTCCCTTTTTGCAATGCATGGTAACAGAATTGAGTGTTAACAGACAAGGAGTGGCTAAATCCTGTACACAAGGAGACACAACAAAAGTATTATGCAGGTGCACATGGGGTAAGTCTATATTAGTTCATGATTACTGTGTAACAAAATTCCCCAAAAGTTAGTGTCTAAAACAACAAACCTGGCTAACTTCTCACAGCTCTGTGGTCTCTTGAGCTTGAAGTCAAGAAGTCATGAAGGGTTGCCAGTGATTGAGACAAAATGTGTTTCTGAAGTAATTCACTCATAAGACATTCTACAACATCCTAGCTATTTATTACAGAAGGCCTTACTTGTTCTAAAAATGTGACAGTCCCCAGGCAGCATGGGTGTCTTCATGACTTGAAGAGAATGTTCACCAGACTGAGCCAGAAGAAAGAACAAGAGAAAAGCAGCTTCTTCCGTGTGGGACCTAACTTCAGCTGTAACACATCACCTCTTTGACTACATCTACTGGTTTCACAAGTCAATCCTGATATAACATAGGAAGGGCCATTGGACAGCAGGGATGAAGTACCCTCTTCTAGGGCATCTTGTAGACTGACCTTTGCAATCTAATTAACAACAAAATAAACAAATCTTTTAAAGTAAAGGGAAGGGAGTCTGAAATCTGTGTTTTCTCTCATGCTTGCTACAATAGTCTTTTCAGGTTTTCCTCTCTGCTCAACTTATATTTATTTTCATTGCTTAAAAAATTTAAGCACTTTAAATGGCCTAATTAAAAGCCACACACCACCTTGAGCTTGGTGGTGGTGGTGGCGGCGGCGGCGCACGCTTTTAATCCCAGTACTCAGGAGGTAGAAGCAGGCAGATCTCTGTGAGTTCGAGGCCGGTCTGGACTGCAGAGTGGGTGGTGCAAAGCTACACAGAGAAACCATCTTGAAAAACCAAAAAAGGAAACAGCTACACCACCTCTTATTTTATAATCCATTAGGTAAAGCCTCTAGCCAATCACTCTGACATGTGACATGTGCCAGAATCTCTTACTACTGTCCCGACCTCCCTAACCACTGTTACCTTTGAGACATGCTTATTAGCTTCTTATTGCCAAGCAAGTGGAGAAAATGTATCAAGTGTACCTGTCAAACACAAAACATGAATATTGAGTTTTTAATATTAGCACTATATCATAACACCTAGCTAAATTTAAAGAATTCTGCAATGCAATATATCATCAAAACCAAACTCAAGATTTAGATTTATGGAAGAGTTCTTAAACTATTTTTACACTCTAGATATCTCAGAAATGCTCCAAAATTAGATAATTAGAAAATTGAAAATATATCTGTGTCTATTAACTGTGGTATTGTTTTTTAAAAAACTCATTGATCATAACACAAGAAATTTGACATTCATAAAAGTTAGACTGAGCAGCTTCTTTGTACTTTCTGAAACAAGTGAATTTAAAATACAAATAGAGTAGATGAGGATTTATATATTCTACAGCCTGTGTGCATAAACAATCAATTTAACAGGCATAGAGCCAAACAAATTCCTAATCTTCTATGGTATTTTATTGTCTGTATTAACTATTTTTGTCTTCTTGCTGCTTGAAGAGTATTTAAATTTTTCATTCTTACTTTAAATTCACACTACAATAGTTTAAAATTATATAAATAAAATAGTTAAGCCCCTAGTCCATACCATACAATGCTCTGGACTAGCTGGTCTCTATTTGATAAAGACTTGCTTTTTAATTATTATTTTATTTTCTGAAATTATAATTACATCATTTCTCACTTCTATTTCCTCCCTCCAAACCCCCGGTGTACCCCTTTGTTTTTATTCAATGTCACAGCCTCCTGTTTTTCTGTAATTGTTGTTGCCTTCAGAGAGAGAGAGAAAAAAAGAGAATGAGAGAGAGAGAGAGAGAGAGAGAGAGAGAGAGAGAACATCTGTGTGTGTCTATGTGTGTGTGTTTCTGAACATATAAATACAACCTGTTCAGTCTGTATGTAATATATATGTATGGTTTCAGGGCTGACCATTGATTGGTATTAGATAATCAATTAATATGCTCATCTAGAAAGACTACTTTTCCTGCTCTCAGCATTCCTTTGCTGCTTGTAGTTCTTTGTGTATGGCCGAGACCTCCCTTGAGAGCTTTTTCCCATTCACATTAGCATGTCTATTGTTGTGTTCTTATTCAGGGTATGTTTAGGCAGCCATGTTGGTGAGATTTTGAGGGTGTAGCTTCTGACATTTCTAGGAGACATGGTATAACAACACTCTTTGTGCCTCTGGCTCCTACAACCTTTCTGCTCCCTCCTTGGTAATGATTCCTGAGCCATGGTGGTGAGAGTTGTTTTGTAGATGAAACCACTGGGACGAGGTTCCAGAATTCTGCATTTTGATAGAATTTGATTTTCTGTGATAGCATCCATCTATTGAAAAGAGAAATTTCCTTGATAAAGGGTAAGGACTACACTTCTCTGTGGGTATAAGGACGACTGTTTAGAGTGTAGTTGGTGATTATGCTCGTTCACCCATGGCTTCACTACTCTTGAGTGATTGGCTAGCTTTCTAGTGCCAGGCATGATTTCCCTCTTGTTGAGTAGTTCTTAAGTCCAGTTAAAGAGATGTTGGTCACTGTCAAGGTAAGTGTGCCACTAGAGTTACCCTGCCATGCTGGTGGTGTTGTGGTTCATAGGTATCATAGCGGTAGAGGCATATATGTTGCCTTCCTTTGGAAGCTTGTATGAAACCTTCTGGTGCCATGAAAGCTAGTACTTGTGGAGGAGACTTCCAGGTTAGTTCCTGCTCAGTGGTCTCTTGGGCCTATATCCAAAGTACAGTCGGGATTTAGCTTCCATCTCTTGGGGTCAACAAGGGCAATAGCAATAGCCCATCATGTTTTGGGACACACACAACCCAGACCAACAACTCAAAAGACAGCTACTCATGCCTGGTGTTGAGGCTCTTGTTAGATGATCTATGACTCTTGGGGGTGAGGTGCATTGTCAGCCCATATTAGAAAATTTCATGTCAATGAAATCTGTATATTTGTACATTAACATTTATATAATCAGTATTAATGAATTCTTATGACATTATCAGACATTCTTACTGTAAATTTTCTCTTCTCCTATATTATATAGTTATCTCCCCCTCCATAATTAAAGCCTCCTGTTTTCCTATTTCCCCTTGCAGATGACCTGTAACCTGATATTTATTCTCCTCTCTATTGCTTCCCAATACCGCTGTAATGATCCCTTATTGCTTTTAAAGATTGTTTCTTGAAAAATCACTCTCAGCTCTAAAATTCAATTTCCCAGATGAAAATGACAATAGTTTAAATGAATAAGTGATGATTTTTTTCCTTAACTTAATTCTTCCATCTGCTTACCGATCAAAAGAATAAGTGTAGCATATTTTAAAGTGTTTTTGTGTGTGAGTATGTAGATGCCTGTTCATATATGTGTACATGTATGTGGAGACCAGAGGTTGATGTCCAGTGCCTTCCTTAATCATTCTCCACATTATCTTTTGAACCATTGGATCTCACTGAACCCAGAGCTTACTAATTCAGCTGGACTGGCCGGCCAGAGAGCTCCAGTGATCCTCCTGTCCAATCTCTCCAACACTGGAATTACAGCTAGAACATTACTAGAATTACAGCCTGGCATTTGCATGTGGGTGCTAGAAATCAAACCCAGGTCTCCAGCTTGTATGGTAATCACTTCCTTAACTAAGGCACCTCCTTTGCCTACATTTTACAATTAAACCTGCAAGTGTCTTCTGCTCTCAAGATGATAATTCTATTCATCCATTATCTTCCCTTAAAAACACTTGGGTAATAGCCACCCTAATGGGTGTGAAGTGGTATCTTACTGAAGTTTTATTTTCCTTTATATACTCTTAATCCTGTCATTTGGTATATTTCCCACTTTTATGCATCTTTTTCTTTGAAAATAGAATCCTAGGGTATAAGCAGTTTGGTAATCTGCATTTAACAGGACTCTGCTCTGTCATTAGAAATTCTCTGTGAACATCATGTTCTGTGGCTATAAAAACATACAAAAGGAAAAAGATAGCCTCCTGCATTATGTGCATTATGTATCCATGCTAATTATGGCATACCTGAAGTAAAGGACTTTAATGCAACTTACAACTGTACTGTATAGAGTGCTTGCAGACTGTGACATGGGTGAGTTTTCATAATACCTTGTCATGACATTAAATTTTGTAACATCAAATTCATTTCAAATTACAATAAACAAAATGAGAACAAGCAGTCAACACCCGTTGCGTATACCAAAGCAATGCTCTGTCACTGGAGCCTTTTCTGTGTTTGGTTAGGCGATGTCCAGTATATCATATTTTTCACATAATTTTTTTTTAGAATAGGAAATAGCTTTAGGGACAAAAACTCAACCAAATTTTGGTATTAAAACCATACTTGTAGTTCAGATTTGCTTACAGTGGGACAATGGTTCTTTGTTGTTAAAGATGTATTCATTTATGTCTATGTATATTTACCTACATGACCTTTTGAGTTTTTGTGCACCATATGCATACAAAAGTCTGTGGCGACCTGAAGAAGGAGGGCCTGGGATCCCCTAGAACTGGAGTTACAGGAGGTTGTGAGTTGCCATGTGGGTGCTGAGAACCAAATCCAGGTCTTCTTCGAGAACACCAAGCTATCTCTCCAGCAGAATCACTCTTCTGTATTTTTAAAATTTAGTCTCTCTTTCTCTGTGTCCTTATGTTTGCCTCTCACTCTATGTGTGTGTGTGTGTGTGTGTGTGTGTGTGTGTGTGTGTGTGTGTGTGTGTGTGTACACATGTGCAGGTATACACAGGTCAGCTTGCAGTATGGAGGTCAAAGGACAATTCTTGAGAGTTGGCTTTTTCTCTCTCTGACCATCTTGTGGAATACAAAGATTAAACTCAGATCATCAGGCCTAGGCAAAAGGGCCTCTACCCCCTGAGCCATCCTGTCAGGTCAGAAGAATTCTATTTTATGAGGCTCACCAGCAGGTCTCAAAAACATCCGTGATTATCATCAACGTTCCTCTTATATATTATGAAATGAAAGGCTAATTGTGAAATATTTGAGCCATTCTGTCTCATACGCAAGCTTATTTTTGTATATGGTGTTATAATTAAGAAACTATGTTGAGAACCTCAACATATTATTTGATCATACTGATTTGAGGCAGAAAGATTGGCACTACCTTGGTTGTTGAGCAACTTGGCACAAGCCAATGGCTTCAGGAGAGAATTTCAGTGTAGACTTCTGTCAAATTTGCCATATGGAGATACTGGGCTCAGATCGTGGAGGTTTTTCTGGTGATTTGCCTGGTTTAGGAATTACCAGTGCTCTCCAGGATTTTTGCCTGACAGAGGTAACTTGATTTAAAAAGAACCTGACGCTTCAAGAAGGGTAGTGGTTTATTATTTGGGAGTTTAAAATGATTCCAACATCTCCAAGAGTTATCTACCACAGACTTCCCACCTGACTGTGTGCCTTCTCTGTCACTTCAGCCAGAGAACCCCCCCCCCCACAGCTCAAGTCTTCCTCCATTATTGAGCAGCCCAAAATGTTGTGCCAAGTCCTGAGTGGACAGAGAAATCTATAGCTCACAGCACTATGGATATAACTTTGAGTTGACTTCGTCCACAGCCTCATGAAATGAATGGGTTATATTTAGAAATATAGAATATGTGCACTATACACACATATGCATATATGGGAATAACAACTAGTGGGAATATATGTGGGAATAACAATTAGTGAAAATAAAGAGGCCATGAATTTGTTGGATAGCAGAGAGGGATATGTTGGAGAGCTTAGGGGGAAGAAAAGACAGGGAGAAATGTCTTAATTATATTATAATCACACACACAAAAAGATACACAGTAATGAAACCTATTTCCAAGCAAGAAGGTGAGGAGATTAATCTAATTTTGTGTTTTCGTGTTATAGACACTGGAAAATCCTTTCTCCTGTCGATGTCAGTCTGGTACAGGCAGCCCCTACCTTTTTTTTTTTTTTTTTTTAAAGTAAGCACCTATTTTTTTTCCTTTTATTGATTGTTTGTGGGTCTCACATCATGCATTCTGATCCCACTTACTTCCCTGTCTCCTTGAATCTGTCCTTTGCCCTTGCAACTGCCCCCCTCCCCAATCAAAACCAAATTTAAAAAAAAAGACAAAAACAAACACCTCTTTTTAAGCTATGTCCCTGTTTGGATAAATCTTCCTTTCTGTCTCTGAGCCAAACCCAGTTTCATGTCATCACACTGCCACTGTTGTCTCTGAGATAGGTGCTTTTGCTTCTCAAATTCTATACTCAATCTGAGGAACTGGCATCTCAGAGTCAAAGTACCGATTTTCTTGTAAGAGCCCAGCATTAAAATCATATGATTTTATACACAAATCCAGACTTTTCTGTTCCTCCTGAAACACCTTCTATGTATGACCCCACCTGCTGAGCATCCGGCACCTGCAGTTTGAACAGTCGCCTCTCCTCTGGCTAACAATTTCTGCCTGGGTGAGGCCTCTTGGAGTAGTCTTAAGAATTTGCATCCCTGCCAACTCCCAAGGGCATATCCTGGCTTTCCTCCCTCACATCTGCACTAGGGGATGTTCCTGACAAGGGAGCTCCATATATACTAAGAGTCAGGAAAATGACAGCACATCGGAAAAGCACCTCTGGTCATAGGGGAAACTGGTGACCAAGGCTCTTATAGTCTCCACCGTCACTGTGTGAGCGAGCTGGGTGCCCTGTGTCATAGTCATCTCTTGGGGTTTTCTTTTGTGTTTTACTGCACAGGTCAACCAACCTGAAGTCTTAGCTGCTCCAAAGGCTAAAGCAGGGGGATAATAACGTTAAGGCCAGACCAGACAACTTAGTGAGACCCTGTCACAGGATAAACGCTAAAAGATGTGGGTACATTGCTCAGTGATTCAGTGTTTACAGTATGCAGGGAGGCGTGGGGTCATTCCCCAGTGTGGAGTGGGGAAGAAAGGGGAAATGGAAAGAAAACCATGAAGTAAGTCCCTCCCCGACACGCTCAAGCAGAATATTGAGTGGGGAGGGCTGGGACAGCTAAATATCAGAACAAGCATTTTGGGTGATTCTTTTGAAACTCAATTCTTGAATTCTTTCTGGATCAGATAGCCCTCCTGCTACACAGCTCCAACGACAGGAAATTGCTTTGGCTTAGACAGAAATTCTAACCCCCTTGTCCAGCAATGGAGAAGACACAATAGTCTGCTTTATATAAATCTCATTGATGCTGGCTTTGTGTGTGCGTGTGTGTGTGTGTGTGTGTGTGTGTGTGTGTGTGTGTGTGTGTGTGTGTACATCCAGTTTTAAATCAGGTATAATAGGTAAGGAAGATAATTAAGCATATTTGCCCATGATTGAAAGAAAGATCCAGGTTTGCCATTTTTTCCCCAGAGTTATCATATGTTTATTTTTTGCTGAATTATTGTTTTAAATGTGGAATTAAAATACTACACATCAACTTGTTCTATTTCTAGTCAATGGGAGGTTTCCACTAGATGTCATTAGTATGTAGTATGTTCACCGCCTGCAATCTCCAATCATGCAACTGCATATAACTGTTTGTAGGAGCCTTTTGGCTAACCAGGCATGAAACCCAGGAAAGGATTGTGTTTCCTTCAGAGGTAATCAATAACTGACAATTACCATAAATGCGCAATTTTATTCACTCTGAGTTTCACATAAAAACTGACAAGGCTATGTAACAAATTGTGTATGGATGCAGGTTCTGTACCCACACAAGTAATGCATACATGAATTATTCAGTGAAATTTACTTCAATAGGCCTTCTGTGTCACTTTGATGTGTGACCAGTTTCAGATAATATGTTAAATGTTATACGTTGTGAGACACTCACTGGGTTTTATTCAAACTACATCCTGTGCTGGTAAATCTGGTGCAGTTCTCACACATGGCAATTTCTGCAAGTTGCCTTTCTTCAGATTTCCCTATGTATTTTAGCCGTTGAACAAATACAGTTTCACCTCTCTGAGCCTGGCTACTCACCATTGTTGACTATGCAAACAGAATAAGAAACAAGGGAACTATTATTGTCCGTGTGGTTGCCCTTGGTGGAGAAAAATAAAATGAAGCAGGCACCAAGAATGAGAGGAGCCAGAAGAGTCCCGAGGACAGGAGTTCATGGCTCAGGCAGGAGAAGCTGCAGGAAGAGAGGAAGGGAATGCTTGGGGTTTCCATAGCTGAGTAGCAAAAGAGCACTGTCCCTAGGACTTCAAGCATCACTCATTACCTCAGTTTCTCGGATTTGGGAGTCCAGCTTAGGTGAGCCGGCCCCCTGCACGCAGGGCCTGATAGGTTGCAGACATGCGCTTGCTCTGCTCATTCACGATATCATTTCTGGTTGAGATTTCTTCCAGGCTCCTCCATGCCACAGGCAGCAGTCAGTTCCTAGAGTTTTAGGACTGGTGTCCCCTTTCTTGCTACCAGTCCGCCTGGGGCTGCTGCTGTTCCTGGGGCCATCTGTTGTCCCCATCCTCTTGTTGTTCCTCTCAAAATCAGAACAGACTCCTTCAAGGCCAGCAGGAGAATACGCCCCTTTAGGAGGGGCAAAGTTCCTTAACTGTTATTGACTTTCTCCTAATTAAGCCAGACCCACCCAAGATAATAAACCTTTGATTAACTCAAAAGCACCTGATTCAGGACCCTTGGTTGCATCAGCAAGCCCCCTTTTCCACCTCCATATCCTGTTAAATAACCGAAGAGGAGGGAATTATATAGGGTATATACATAGGAGTCCAAGAATGCTAGCGGGCCATTGCACAATTCTGTCCAGACAAGGAAGCACATTCCAGACAGAAAAAATATAACAGGAGTCCTATATAAAAACATAGCACTTTCCAGTATTCCAAGGTCAGACTGGAGTGGCAAGCCAACCAGACCATAAATGTATAGGTTAATGTCCTGTGCATATTCTATAACACAATTATTAAAATCTGTTTTCAAAACGTATTTTGAAATATGGAAAATCATACTCATAAATTACTAAAGGAGAAACTTGTTATCTATATTTAAATAATATGGAATGAGTATTGAAAAATACACACACACACACACACACACATATAATATACATATCATGAGGTACTATAAGCAAATACATCTGTTAGCCTTAACTATTTCTAGGTGGGAAATTGTGGGTAATTTAGACAGTCCTTATCCTTTTTCTTATTTCTCACCTTATTCACAATCAATGTCTCTTATGACAATTTTTGGTCAGATATGGAAGTGGAGACTTGTGATCCCATCACTGGGCAGGCTCAGGGATGAGCACCACCATGAAGACAGTGACAGCCAAGTTTTCTAGTGAATTAGTTCAAGGCCAACCTGGGCTGCAGAATGAGACCCTGCCTCAAGAACATAGCACAGAACAAAAACAACTTACTTGTGGTCATTATAAAAGCACACCTGAGCAGAGTTGCCTTCAGAATCACTTGTGAGTGTGTGCCCCAGATGTTTCGCTAGGATGAAAGCAAGCTAAGGAGTTGTCAGCATATTAACTCAACAAATTCAAAGACTAGTTGGGTAGAAATAAATCCCCGATTCAGCCAAGAATGCCAAGAATTTAGGAGTGCCCTGGATATATGTCTGAGGACTAAAGAATGGGTAGAAAACCTAGTCTTTATATTCTGCATAATAACCTCTCTCTACCCCAGTTTCATTATATCTGGAAATGCAGACGAGTAAAATCACATAGTTAACCCCAGCCCAGTTACAAGCCATATGAAAAAGACCTGAACTCTCACCTGTCAGTCAAATCCGCTTATGGAATAGATATTTAATTATTTCTAATGGTCAGTATTCACTGGATGTAAGCTGACAGGTAGGAAGAGATGACTGGCCAGGCTCTCGTGGTGAACACCTTTAATCCCAGGACTTGGGAGGCAGAGGCATGTAGATTTCTGAGTTCAAGGCCAGCCTGGTCTACAGAATGGGTTCCAGGACACCGAGAATTACATTGAGAAACCCTGTCTCAGACCAAAAAAAAAAAAAAAAAAAAAAAAAAAAAAAGAAGAAGAAAGAAAGGAAGAGGTGACTGATTGCTGGAGAAATGGCTCAGTGGTTAAGAGCACTTAATGCTTTTGCAGAGGATTTGGGTTCTGTTTGCATTACCCACAAGATGGCTCACAATTGCATGTAACTCCACTTCCAGGGAATCTGGTACCCTCTTCTAGGGTCCATAGGTAGCAGACACATACATGGTACACATATAAACATCCAAGCTGTGGTAGTTTGAATGTAATTACCCCCAAAACTCACGGGGAGTGGCATCATTAGGAGGTTGGAGTAGGTATTGCCTTGTTGGAGGAAATGTGTCACAGTGAGGGGGGGCATTTAAGGTCTTATATGCTTAAGCCAAACCCAGTGTTTCAGTTCACTTCCTGTTGCCTGCAGATCAAGCTGTAGAATTCTCAGCTCCTTCTCCAGCACCGTGTTTCTCTGCATGTTGCCATGTTCTGCCATGGTAATAATGGTCTCAGCCTCTCTAACTGTAAGCTGCCACCCAGTTAAATATTTTCCTTTATAAAAGTTGCCATGGTCATGGTGTCTCTTCACGGCAATAAGAACCCTAACTAAGACACAGGCATCCGTGCAAACAGATAAACGAACAACAAATAAAACTTGTTTTCAGAATTTAAAAAGAGGAAAGAGATGCCTGGAGGGAGCAGACTCTATTCCCTACATGGTATCTCCTGTCCACCAAGAGTTTTAGACAGAGGTGGCCTACTCACTGTCACATCCAGTACAACTCTCTGAGGTTCACTGGGGGAAGGAGGAAAGAGAACCAGCAGGGAGTTTGGGGATCAGGAGCATTGGCCACCAAGTCCTTCAGACACAGCTTCAAGTTTCAAGAGAGCAGTTAACAGCAAAGGGGAAAAAAGTGTTTTTAGATATTGTTTGGGAGGTGAAAGGATTTTTCTTAGGGGATGGGGGGCAGGAAATAGGCAAATGAAATTTTTTTTTCTGGCACTGCAAAATCTCAGAGATTTTTGAGTTAAAATATGACAAAATGAGGTTTTCATCTCTCTAGCTTAAAAAAGAAAGAAAGGGAGGGAGGGGGGAGAGAGGGGGAGAGAGAGAGAGAGAGAGAGAGAGAGAGAGAGAGAGAGAGAGAGAGAGAGAGAGAGAGAAAGGAAGGAAGAAAGAAGGAAAGAAGGAAAAGCAGGCACACTAGAAAATGTCAGTATGGAACATAAACAGACCACTTTTTTTAATCCATGGCAAGGTGGCTAAAATAAAAATTCTTAAAATACATATTTTAAAATTAGATTTTTGACCTTCGATAGGGCTTATCATGCTATTTATACTGTGACAGTAGGAGCTGATTCTTCAGTCGTTGCCTCATCAAAGGCATGACTCACATTTCCTTAAGCATTTATGCCATATGTTTCCTGGGGTAAAAGAAAAAAATGCATATTTTTTATACAATTACTGAAATATGAACAAAAATACTAGGAGTCATTTAAAAGACGCTTTTGGAAGCATGTCAAAAGTTGATTTGTGAAAACTAAAATTTCATTAAGCATTTGTCTGGAACAGCCATTAGGTAACTTATGAATCTAAGCAAGAAGCAATTATACTGCTAGTTTTATCATCAAGAAAAGAAGTGTATTTAAAAAAATATTCAGCAATGGATACAAGGAAAAGATGTTTTATATTCAGAAATGTTAATTGAGTTTTTAAAGAAATATTCTCTTAAATTCCCCGAAGTGAATCATTTCAACATTTAAAAATAAAATAAACAAACAAAAAAAACTTGGGTTGATTGGCATTTAGTGGCATTCTTGTGTGTATGCAAATCATGACGCTAAGATAATGAGACATATCATTTTATAACCATTGGAAATGTAAATGAGTGTAACGTGATTATTAGCCTTTTGCTCAAATATCTTTAGATAATATAAAAGTACTACTGCAAAAGTCCTAGGGAATTTATTTTTATTTAAAGGTTGGGGAAACTTCCCTTTTTAATACAGCATATAAATGCCAGAGTCCCAAATCAAGAATCCCAATTTTCCACTTGCTGTTCAAATCAGTTGTCATTTTGTTTTGTTCTACACATGTCATATGTTCCCTATCACAGTTACCTCTTCCCTGGGCTCTCTATCCCAAGCTGCACTCAGATTGTCAGGGATGCAAGACACCACTGTCGCTGGAAGTCTGGGGACCACTTTTGACTTCTCCTGTGGTTTTATATGCCTACTGATTTACTCCTGCTTTCTTAACACTTTGCAGACAGTGTCTAACCACCCCCTCCCACAATATATGGCCCATCTCTTCCTTCTCTCCTGCCCAATGTCTGTCTGCTTTATAGACGGGTATATCAAGATCTCTGAAGAACCAATCAGTTGCTTCCTTGTGTTTGCAACTTCAATAGCTTCCTAGCACCCATTTCTAGATACATCCCCAGGACACCACTTGGGTAGAGCAGGCTCTTCTTTCTTTCCTGGCTTGGCTCATCCCTCCAAGGCTTCCTGTATCTCTCCCCAGTTCCTTCATACTATACATAGACTGAGCTTGTCTTGCTGAATTCCATGTACCTTCTCTGTGTGCCTTCTTCTCTCCATCACAATCTTCAAATGCCCTAAAGTGTTTTGCCCCAAACCTTTCCTTCTGCTTAACTACTACTCCTCATGGAAGACTTGGCTGCAAGCAAAGGCCACTTCAAGGAATCCCTCTTCTCCCTGTCTTGTTCCTGAACAACTTCTCTGTTGTCTTGAGCATTCTGTCAACGTCTTTATTTCATTGGCTTAACATGATGTATTCGCTCATTTCTTTTTACTGTATACCAGCATTCCCTGCTCTCACCCCGGCAGTCTTCAGATCCTAGCAATGTCTGGATCACAGTCGACACTTAACACTAATTACCAAGTGAATGTGTAAGCAATGGCATAGGCTTTGTCCCTGAGCATTGTGAAATATAAAATTAAACACAACTCTGTCGCTTTTCATTGTATCTGGGTATCACACAGGAGAGCTTTAATAGACAAGAAAACCCTGCAAACATTTTCCTAAACAACTAAGGAAATCACAAAAACAATCAGTGGCTAACCAGGTCTTAGTAGGAGGCTAGAACTGGCTTTCTGTGTTTCCCTTGGCTACACTAGTTAAGGTAACTCTGTTCCTTTTATCCACTTTCAATTCACGGAGGAGTGAGAAAGACAGCAATGGCCATTCCATCCCTTTTTCAAGCATGCAAAGGTGCATCATTACAATCATACTTTATGATTCACTGGATAGATCAGACTCAAGTGGCCACCTCAACATCAGGGGAAACCAGAGTAGCTAATCATTAGAATATCTGGCCTCTATCCTAGGATGAACAGGAGCCAATAAATGAAGGAACAATGTGTTTTATGCTTTGGGATGTTACCTCTCCTAGACTTTCATTCTTCTTTTCCGAGAGAAGTGAAATAATTTTTGTTCTATGATTTTCATATATTCTCTTGACCGAAGTGTACTACCTCGTACACAGGCAGTTGCTCCATGTATTTCTTGAATACTGTTTACCAAAAGAAAACCTGGGTAAGCAAAGGAACTCATCCTTTCTATGAGACCCCAGGTAGTGTTCTCCACAGCTAGGGCGGCCCAGTCAGCAACTTAGATCTCCTTCCTCTAACTGCTCTAATCTTTCACATTGACCATGACAAATATAATGACTTCTTCCAATCTTTTCTCTCCAGGGATCATATCACTCTTGCTTAACTAGTTTCCTAATAACTTCTTCATGTTCCCCTGGAAGCCTGATCAGTTAACACTAGACATGCTCTGCTAAATTCTTTATGATTGATTTAACAGATACCTTCTGAACCCCATGGAAGCAAATCAAATGAAGCATTTCTTGGCATAAGCTGTCAAACAAGTAGAGGGAGGAGAACATAACACACACATGCACGCATGCCCACATGCACACGCAAATTGTTTTCAGATAGTGATTCATTAGTGCCAGGATAAGAATGTCACGGGGATGGGTGATAGAATGACAGGTGTGTGTATGTGTCCATGAAGATAAAGGTCAGAGCTTCAGATTTGGGGAGTTAGGAAAATTCTTTTTTTAAAAAAAAAAAGAAAGAAAAAGAATGAATAGGAAGGTACCAGAACGGAAGAGGAAGAACTTTGCAAGGAAAGAGAAATGTAAGGGAAAGACCTTGAATAAAATGATCCAGAGCAGAGTAAGAAATAAGAAGATGTTCAAAGAGGTAGAGTGGCCAGAGATGATCCTGATAAAGCATTCTGGAGCATATAGGGCAGACAAAAGAAAGAGTATTCGAAATGATCGTAGTTGGAGTATATCTTGAGATGTGTCCAGAAGGAAATGAACTCAGTGATGCACATGTACCTCAACTAGAGCACTCAAATTTATAGCCTCTGCTTACGCTGGGCATTGTAATTCTAGCTAATGCAGGCTACATTTACAGGACTTATTTTGGAAACTGTTATCCCTCCTATTCCCACTGTGATTTCCCATACACTGATGCTCACCGCTCACATGACGAATATGACTCGCACAAATGGAGAGCGTAGGTAGACATGATGCAAGGAGTTATTAAAATGATTCACATTACATTTCCACAGTAAGAAAAATAATATATAGTCAAAGGCAATGTGGCATCACAGCACCAAGCATCTTGAAGACGCCTAAATTGTGTATTTGAAATTCAGTCAGTCGTTGGAATGTGATCATCTGGACAGGACTGAAAATGTATTTCTTGAGTCCCTCCCCACCCAAGCAAAATTGAATGATAAGAACAAAATGAAGTCTAGAAAAAAAAAGCCAGGGGGTGGTGGCATACACCTTTAATCCCAGCACTCGGGAGGCAGAGGCAGGAGGATCTTTGTGAGTTTGAGGCCAGCCTGGTCTACAGAGCCAGATCCAGGAAAAGCACAAAGCTACACAGAGAAACCCTGTCTCGAAAAACCAAAAAAAGAAAAAAGAAAAAAAGAAAAATCTCTTGATAACTCCAACTAGACAGGAGTTGAGTAAAAACGAATTCTAACTGTTGGTGCTTAACTGGACGTGAGCCAATTAAATGCTGGATTTCTACCTCCTGGAAACTCTAATTGCCTTTTCTATAGCCGATGCAGGCCTAGAGACTCCCCCTGGGCTGTGCAAGTCAGGTATCCACACTGACAGCGCCTGTGATTACTGGGCTCTATTTTAATACTGAGCTTGGAGCAGGTCTCTCCAAGCTAACCTGGCCAGCTCCTTCCCTGCCCTGGCCCCACACTCGCCCTGCACATAGCCTCTGCTGTTCAGTCACGCAGGCAGGGCAGCAGGGATCCTGAGGACTCTCCTCTCCCATATGGCACCGAGTTTTGATTCATCGTTTTCCTCTTTCCTATCAGTAGGTATTCTAGAAGACAGGTTTATGATGACGTTCGCAGCTAACACGAAACCCAGATAAAAATAAAACAGGATGTCAATAAAGACCTAATGATGTGTGTCTATGTCAATGTATAATAATAATAAAAAGGATAGACATCCGTTTGCAAAGGTACAATTTTAAGCCACGGGGCTTTCAATGAAGCCACTTTATAAATGGACCAACATATGTGAATGTTTGCCTACATCTTTCAGCCATGAAAATTGCCCCATAGACAGCTGAGGTGGAAAGCACTTCATAAGCACTAGATAGTTTACTAGAACACCTTTGCTAAGTGGTAATCCAGCTACCTTCATGATGGAAGGTTCAGTGGACAGCTGAAAGCAATTCAGAGGTCAGGGTTATGTAAGGAAAGTTTTAAACAAGTTGGTAACCTGATGTTTCCATAAAATGGATTCAGAAGTCTAAGGGAATTAGGGGACAAATCAAAACAAGCCCCCTAAGAGGTAAGCAGGCACTCTTCTGGGCATGCAGAAGCACTTGGAAGAATTTCACTGAGAATGGCAATTGTTGATGATGCCCATAGTTGGGGCAGTGTTACGTGATAGATACATCTCAGGGACGCCTGCCAGGAACCCATCATGGCCTGCTCTCTCACCTTTTGCAAATGTTTCTGTCCACATTAAGTCAGGGGCTGGTCCTCAGGCTGTGACTGGACCAGTAACTCAAACAGCCTTTCCTTAGGAGCCTGGAGGAGAAGATTCCAGGGATAGGGTAGGGTGAGGGTACAGGGAGCAGAACAGGACTTTCTCCACTCTCAGTCCTTCAAGATCACAAGAACAACTCTGCTTTTCTACCATTATGCCTTCAGGGTTTTTTTTTTTGTAAGATTCTAAGTTTGTTTGTTTGTTTGTTTGTTTTTTGTTTGTTTGTTTGTTTGTTTGGTTTTTCGAGACAGGGTTTCTCTGTGTAGCTTTGCGCCTTTCCTGGAACTCACTTGGTAGCCCAGGCTGGCCTCGAACTCACAGAGATCCGCCTGGCTCTGCCTCCCGAGTGCTGGGATTAAAGGCGTGTGCCACCACTGCCCGGCTGATTCTAAGTTTTATAAAAGAGTTTAAATTGCTTTTTAAAAAAAAGAAGCTTGAAGATTACTAGATGTTAGGTGAGTTCTTTTCAGCTTTAAAATAGTATAATTTGGCATTCTAATTAAAATATGTAAATGATATACAACTATCTTTGGAGGTTATTGCCAGCATTGCTGAGCCATGACAGCAACAGAATCAACTACATCCTGGAAAGCAGAGTATGTCAATGAGAGATATATACTACTAAAGTGCTATAAATAATCTACAGACCCAATTAACAGAGTTGCTTTGGTGATTATTTGTATTTTCCTGAAGATTTTTGAACTTCATTTGTAGAAAGTTTTTCTCATACTTCTTCTCACCACAATTGCATGCAAGCTATGGAATTTACTAACATGTCATAATTCTGTAATTTTTAAAAATTCTCTGAAGGATGCATTTGCTTTGAGGACACGAGGAAGGTGCTCACATTTAATATCAAATACTCTGTTATCTGGGTAGCGATCAAAAGCACACACTGTGTACTTAGCACCCATTTGGCAAATATTTGCTGGGCATCTTTTGTGTGACAAGCATATTACTGGCATTTGGTTTCATCAATAAATAAAATAGTACCCTGTAGATGTAACCAACCGTCTAATTAAATAAGAAACACAGAACCAAAGCAAAGAAGAAAGCCAAGAGGTCAGAGCTAAGAGCTAAAACCTTACCCTTCCTCCTGCGGTGGTCCTACCTCTCTGAACCAGAGCTACTTCCTGTGTGTCTGTCTTTTCATAGTGTTTCTGTTCTACCTTCTCATTGGTTGTAAACCCAACCACATCACCGCCTCGTCACAACCTGTCTGTATAGACCTCCAGGTTTGCTATGATTAGTATTGAGATTAAAGGCATGTGTATCCAATACAGGCTATATCCCTGAACACACAGAGACTTACCTAGCCCTGGCTACCAAGTGCTGGGATTACAAGCATATGCCACCACTGCCCTGCTTTCCTATGGCTTGCTAATAGCTCTGATTCCCGGGCAACTTTATTTATTAACATACAAATAACACTTTAATACAAATAAAATATCACCATAGTACCCATCCCTGCCTTGCTGTTGTGTGCATTATAGATAACAAGTAGCAGATTTAGGTATAGTTAGCATAACTCTTGAAGGGAATTTGGGGTTCAGGTGGTAAATTTAATTGCTAACACAACAGTTGGGAGGTAAAATACCAGAAATGGACCTGTGTTGGGTAGTTTTATGTCAACTTGATATAAGCTAGAGTCATCTGAGAGTAGAGTACCTGAGAAAATGCGTCCATTTTTCAGTTGGGTTGTAGATAGGCCTATTTTCTTAATTAGTGCTTGATAGAGGAGGGTCCAGCCCATTGTCGGTGGTGCCTTCCCTGGGTTGGTGGTCCTGGGTTTCATAAGAAAGTAGGCTGAACAAGCCATGGGAAGCAAGCCAGTAAGAACCCCTCCATGGCTTCTGTATCATCTCCTGCTTCCAAAATCCTGCCTGCTCTGTTTGTTCCTATCCTGACTTCCTTCAATGATGGACTACATTTTGTAAGTGTAAACCAAATAAACCCTTTATTCCCCAAACTTGCTTTTTGGTTATGGTGTTTTGTCACAACAATAGAAACCCTAAGACATGACCTTAGCTGCGATGGCAATTTCAAAGTTGTTAAGATAGCTGAAGTTGACTAGACCTTGAACATGGAGCAGAACTAGATAGATAGTACCTGACTGAGTGTGTGGCACATAGTAGCAATCACCTGATACAGATATCCTGAGTAAATGAAAACTGGGAGCAACTGGATGGGCAATTCACATTTTAGCTAGCAGAAAAGTAGCTGAGGGTAAATGTCAGAATGAGCCCAGGTGAAGGAATTACTGAATGAAAGGTAGAGAACTATGGATGGTAAGGGCTGTGTGACTTGTGATAGCACGTTCATGGAGAATGAAGAATATGAATATTTTTCCAGGGTGGACTAATTTCATGATGGATCTGTATTTGAGAGAGAGTATAGGAAGATAATAGATGAGAGAGAGCAAAGCTGCTTCTGGAGCAAGAGGACCTAGACAGAGAAACAGGTGTAATGTGGGGATTTCATCAAGGTGCTCACTTTGCTTCCACACACAAACATAGAACAGCAAAATCAAAATTTGTGATGCTGTTTGCTCCCTCTGTCCCTTCCTTCCTCTTGCATCCTCACTTCTTTATTTTCTTCCTTCTTTTATTCTCTCTCTATCAGATAGACATACAGACAGATAGACAGACAGACAATAATAGACAGATAGTTAAGTAGGTAAGTTGATGATAGATAACAATCTCAGAATTGGCTTGACCATAGCCAAGTACTGAATTGGGCCTTAAGATGGAAATAGGCAAGCTGTTCAAGCTTACAACCCAATTCTCCAGATCAAACTCTGTTTATGATATTACTCTCAATTCACATATTTATATCCTTGGTGGGAAGATTATTTCTGTTTGTGTTTATTATTTTATAATATCTTGTTTGTATTGTTTATAATTATTTGTGTGTATTTCTCAAAACCAAAATAATTTGTCATTATTTTATAATAATGGCATATATATATAATTATATATATATATAATTATATATAATGTCATGCCAAAACAATGCATACTCATTGTACAAACCTTAAGACATATTCACAAACAAGGAAAATCATGATATGAAAATTAGGGATTATCATTCAGAATAAAGCCACAAAATAATAAGTAATATGCTAACTATTTTAATGAAGTTAATGATGATTGTATGAGATTATGATACTATTGGTGTTGATAGTGATGATAGTTCCCACAAATTCTGTCTGACTGTGTTTGTTCAAGGCACTATTCTAAGCATTTTTACATGTCCACAAGTGAAATCTGCAGCATGGCTTCAAATCTCACCTGTTTTATTATGCTTTGAATTATTGGATAGACAAACCATCTGAGACTAAGAGATAAGTGATGTGATCAGAGTAACAAAAGAGAAACATTGGTGAAATTATTAAGGCCACTCCACGTAGTTAAAAGGGAGGTTTATTTAGTGGCGTGACTTACAAATGAAGGGATAGGTAGGTGGCAGGGTCTGGGGAGGACGTAGCACAGTCCGGCGGCAGCGTTCTCTGGGGAACTCTGCTCAGTCTACCTCTAGCGTCCAGGGTCCAGGGTCCAGGAACCAAGAGAAATCAGCGCATCCAGATTTCAGGTCTTCAGGGCCCTCTCTTGGCCCTGCCTTGTAGGCATGACAGTTACCGAAGCCTCAATGGGGGTTGGAACTTCCAGATCAAAGCTGGAATGGCTACCCACTACAGAGAAAGTTGTAGAAATGGGCTAGTGAGATGGCTCAGCCAGTAAAGACTTTAAGGACTCTGACGACTTTGAAACTGTCATAGTCTCTAAGCCTGATGACCCGAGTTCAATCCTCAGGACTCACATGTTAAAAGTAAAGAATTGGCTCCTGCAAACTGTCCTCTGCTCTCCGTGTGCATCCAGTAGCACGCGCGCGCGCGCACACACACACACACACACACACACGCATGCACACTGAACAATACTGAAATGAAGATACTTTTAAGAGAAAGTAGCAGACTGAGTATGACTAGATGTCCCACCAAGTCACACTTCAGTCTCATAAGCACTCCTGAATTATAACCCTGCAGTAGTTTGGAACAGAGGTTCTGCTCCCCAGTTATGGAATACTGTTCAAAATCTGTCATCCCCATAGAACTGTCTTCTCTGGGTGGGAGCTTCTCACCTTAAGGATCCACTTCAGATAATCAGTGCTAGCCTTAATAAGCAACTTGCACTCGTGGCCAACCCATCCAGAGAAACAAAGTGTAGTCACCTTGATCTGTAGTGCAGGGCATTGTGAGGGTACAGGCTGTTATTACAACCAACTATGTCTACCCCATGGGCATGACTCCCTTATTAGAGGATGATGGGAAAAGATGGTCCAGAAGAGGGGAGAAAAGTTTTATTTTAGTAATGTATGAGTTCCTGGTATGGTGGCCCTCTTAAAGCACCAGATGAACAGTGCACATTAAACTAATTAGAACTAAGGATCTCTTCATGTGATATAGCATGCTATTTGGCTCCTCCAAAAAAATGGGGGGTCTTTTAATTTGTAGGATTATAAGGTACCCTGGGACAAAGGAATATTCATAACTGGGTGACATGTCAGTCAAGAAAAAACTAAATCAAATGAACAGCTTTCCACACTCCTTGAACATTATCAGTTATTCAAAAAACCCAGCTTTATTTTTAGATCCTATGGTGAGTGTCAGTTATGTTGTTTCTGAATTTTTAGTTAAAAATGAAGCCCTTCAGTTGTTAAGAATAATAAAAGAAGGCTCTGTGTGGCTCCAGATGGAGCATTTTGTGGTAGGCAGGTTAACTGTTGCCTCTAGGCCCAGCCTGCCCATGAGGATCTCTACAAGCCAGGGACCCCTAGGTTCTCACTCCCACTTTGTGCGTCCATTTATCCCCAACAGAGTGATTCAAAAACTAAATATCTGTAAAAAAAAAAAAAATGCACACAGTGTGAAAGGAATACTAATTCATTCTGGTAAATGATCTGAGACCCCATTTCAGATCAATGATAGACAAAGAGAGAGAATCATTATCATTCTTGGGAAAAAAAATGAAGCAGTTTTCAATTTAAATGTTACTAATGCATCTGCTAAAGCCTTCACAAAAGGCCATTCATTGTGATTCCAGCATGTGAATTTAGCAAAGCCAATTATACAAACAGATGAGTGCTGAAAAGAAGGACACAAATGTGTGTTAGAGTGATGTTTCTTTCCCATAATTCTTTTCTATTTGAAATACAATGTTTTATTTCTACAAGTTGACCTGAGGCAAAGGTCTGGTGACACCATTACTGTGACAAGGTTAATTTTACCAAGGCTCTTTCTGCAGACTCTGGTGCTCAACTCGTCATTTGGTTGACAAGGAATTGGCAAAGTTGAGTATAATAATTTTCACTTATCACATGTAAGTGGTTTCTGAATTCAAACACTATTACGCCAGTGACATCATTTCTCAACATAATGTTTCTTTTGTAATTAAAAGCATACTATTCTTCAGCAGTGGGGTTTTACTGTCAGTTTATGGAGACTAACCAATAGCTCTGGCAATAGTTTTCGATGTTTGGATGACTGGGGAGGGTTTACAGACCCCGTTGGCCAATGACTCAACAAGATGTAACCCATCCCTGGCATTGAGATTTTACTTGGTTGCAAAAGATGTATACTTGGGGCATTGTCTTGTCAATTATATTTTGATTCCATTTAAATTCTCTCTCTCTCTCTCTCTCTCTCTCTCTCTCTCTCTCTCTCTCTCTCACACACACACACACACACACACACACACACACACACACACACACACATGACACACACACACACAAGGGAGAGAGACAGAGACAGAGACAGAGACAGAGACAGAGACCGTATTATGTTTCTATATGGCTTTTCAAAAGGCCTTTAGTGTTATCCTTCCCCATATTCCCTCTCTACCCTGCCTTCCCACCCTCCCCTTTCAATTTCATCCTCATAATCTAGCTTCCCCTTTATCTTTTTATAACACCATGTTCTATTTCCTCTTCCTTGGAAGATTCCCCCACCCCTACCCCCTGGTCCTTGCCACCTAACCTCTGTGTTATTCTGATTGAAACACACCTATCTAAAACTTGAAATGCTAACACAAACACACCAGATAAAAGTACAGTATTTGTCATTTGGGGTCTGGGTGATCTCACTCAGGGTGATTACTTCTAGCTCCATATGTGTACCTACAAATTTCATCGTATCGTTTTTTAACAACTAAATGATATTTTGTTCAGTAGATGTACCACATTTTCATCATCTACCTATCAGTTGATGGGCATCTAGGCTGTTTCCACTTTCTAGCTATTATAAGTAGAGCAGCAACGGATATGGATGAGCAAGTAGCTCTGTAATGAGGGCTTTTTAGGTATGTGCTCAAGGGTCGGATAGTTCCTCTTGTGGTGTATCAGTTTCAGCTTTTTGAGGAGACTCCACACTGATTTTCACAGCTACTCTAGAAGTTTGCATTCTCACCACTAATGTTCCTTTTCCTGCATCCTCGCCAGCATTTTATTGTTTCTTTTTTTGATCTTGGCCATTCTGACCAGGGTAAGATGAAATCTTGAGTTAGTTTGAATTTGCTATATATTTGAACAACTTTTAAGTGTTTCTCAACCATTTTTTTTCATCTTTTAAGAACTCTCTATTTAGATCCCACTGAAATTGATACCTGCTTAGAATGGGAAAAATCAGTTTTCTCCAATAGAGTGTCACTGAGTATATCAACCACATTCCAGGACAGTCCTCAGAATCTGGAGTGGTTGGTCAATGTAAAACAGACTCTGTTTATTTTTGTGTCCTTTTTGTCTTGATTTAATATCATTTGTCTTACTGGGTTTTTGTTTGTTTGTTTATTTGTTTTGACTTTTTTCATTTTTCATTTTATGTTTTTTTATTTTTATATATAGAGAGAATATGAAGTTATTGAGGTAGAGAGGAATAGAGTTGCACATAGTTGGAGGAGGGGAATGAATATGAAAATATACTTCATGAAAAAAGGTTTTTAAATAAAAACTTTAAAAACACTTTATTTTCCTGTCTGATTTATATGGTATTTGGGGATTACCTTTTTAAAATATTGATAATCATGTTGAAGACCTTTCAGGAAGAAGAAGCACTTTTATGTGTACATAAAAGCATGATATAGAAAATGCTAGTACGAGGTTAGGACAATAGCTTAGTGGATAAGTCACACAAGCATGGAGACAGGAGTTAGAATCTCCAGAATCCACATAAAGCCAAGTGTGCTTGTACCAGTCTGTAATCTTAGTCTGTATACTAAGATGGGAAGCAAAGACATGGAAATTCCCAGGAGCTTGCAGACCAGCTAGCCTGGTATACACAACCATGAACAGCAAGCCTTGTCTAAAAGTGGAAAGAGAGGACCAAGACCAAAGGTTATCGTCTGACTTCCACATGCACACTAAGGAACTCCCACCAGCACTAACATGCACATATATTTACACATGCCATACACATGTTATACGCAGAGATACACAACCAGCCAAGGTGACACAGTGAGACCTTGTTTCAAAGATAAATAAATATATAATAAATAAATCAATGGAAACATGAGTGACGACTGAAAGACAAGCCCCGAGATAGATAATATTATGCTCCAATGAGCCATTGCCTTTATTTGCCCTATCAACCTTGTAAAGTAACCTGCATGGGGCTGTCATGTGCTGTGGTAAAGTGTGTGCATGATATAAAGTTATTTAGGATAGGGAGAGAGGAATTCTGAAGTCTGAGCTTCACTCTTCTTGGAAGTCTGTGAATTCAAGATGTTCCTTCTGCAGATTCAGAGGGAAGCCTTTATTTTTGCATATATGAAGCTCCCACAGGTAATGCTGTTCTGGGCATGATGATTTACATTTCATCTACACAGAAATTAAAGATAGCAAAGACTAAGCTATCCCTGACAGCATGTATACAGCAGATAATAAAACAGCTCTCAACCCCATGTCAATATGGATGGCTAAAAGTCCACCACTGCTCCTTTTCACTGAAATGCATTTTTTCATTTTCTACTACAAGGTTTGCTGTGCCATTTGAAATGTTAGGGAAAGATAGTTGCTTTAGACCTGTGTGTGGTGTGATGTGTGTGTGTGTGTGTGTGTGTGTGTGTGTGTGTGTGTTCATGTGTGTGTGTGTGTGTTCATGTGTATGTGTGTGTGCATGTGTATCCTATACATGTGAATATGGAGGACAGAGGTCACTGTTGGGTGTTTTCATCAACCCACTCTCTACCCCACCTTTTAAAGCAGGGTCTCTCACTGAACCCAGTGTTCACAATTGGCTAGACTTGCTTGCCAGTGGATTTTAGGGTTATGCATGTCCCCTGTGTCACTCTTCCAATGCCATGTATACCCTAAGATTGCAGAACCATACATGCATCCCCATGTCTGGCACTTTTATACAAGTACTGGAATTGAACTTGGGTCCTCATGCTTGTCAAACAAGTATTGTTCCTACTGAGCCATCCCCATGCTGTGTAGACTCTTTCTTAAAGGCAAATCTTTCTTTCTTTCTTTTTTAAGATTTTATTTATTTATGTACATAGAAGAGGTTGCCAGATCTCATTACAGATGGTTGTGAGCCACCATGTGGGTGCTGGGAATTGAACTCAGGACCTCTGGAAGAGCAGTCGGTGCTCTTAACCTCTGAGCCATCTCTCCAGCCCCTAAAGGCAAATCTTGATGAAGCTATTGATAAACGTGAAATAAGAGGTCATATGCTGTAAAAGACATTCAACTAAAAGAAGCTGAGAACACACACACACACACACACACACACACACATATATATATATATATACTTTGAGGAGAGACCCTAGTATGAAGCTCTTGCTGAAATTGCAAAGTGTTTTATTTACCTGCTGGACTATTCATTGACTATAAGTAATTAGTGACTATTAAGCTATGAGAATGTATTTACAGTCCATGAGTGAATTTGATTTTCACAAGCCCCATTCATTTTTACTAGGGAATAATGCCCTGTCAACATTTTCTCTACCTGAAGAGTGTCATCAGAGAGCATGAAGCATGGCAAATGAATATTTAGCCTTTGAATTTGCAGTTGACAGACGATAATAATTCACAGGCTGTGCACTCATCTCCCCCACTACTCCATCCGGCCTCTGAATTCCACTCACAGCCTTGCATGATCAGATGTCACATTAAGACATAATGTTTCCTCTTCGAATGATCCTCTGTACAATTATCTCATCTGTAATCTTTCCCTAATGTGGTCATTCTGGTACAGATTGTATAATCATTTCACATGTGCAAAAGGGTCAGATAGGGTGGCATCTAGGCATCTGCCCTTAATCTCAAGCATATAGACGCCGAGGTCAGAGGATTATAAGTTCAAAACCAGCCTAGACCACACAACAAGTTCCCATCCAGCCTGGAAAACAAAGAGAGATTGTAGAATCAGAACAAAACACCTCACCCTCTGCAACCAGTCACATTGGCTAACAATAGATATCAAGACACGTTCCCTTCCCACAGTGCCTCATACCTGTGGTAGCTACTATGGAAGCGGGAGCAGAGGAACAGAGAATGCTTACACAGCACGTAAATACCACGGGGACTTGAAGAAGTCACCGGGTTTTAATGCTTAGAGTGCAATTTTTTTGTGCTCTTCATTCATTTGGCAGTGGGAAATTTTTTTGTCCAGAGCAAATGAGCAGAAGGAGATGGACTCCGTGTTTGCAACATGGTGTGATGAGCATGAAATTTCAAAGGCAGACTCTAGATCATTTTGAGATGGAACTTGGTCATGAAAAATGACTGATTTATTTTGCCCAATTATACACACTCACTGATTTGTCAGTTTTGAAGTGTTTTTTTGCATGTGTTCTCTTAGACTCCAATGCCTGTCTCTGTTGAATGACACTGTTGACTTGAGGGCATCAGCTGGCACACATGAGAGCAAGGCCAGGTTGTCTCTACTGTCATATGCTGTCCTGAACACCCATGCATGTAAGGCCGGTCCTCATGGGTTCTGAAATCCCTCTAGAGGACTCCTCCAGAAGACTACATCTGACCTCATCCCTCACACCTGTCCAGTAACACAATCACACTTCACAACTTCACACAGCCTCCGCCACCATGACCATCATCCTGGCTGTGCAGCATGGTTCTTGAGCAAATGGATCAGGACCAAGCATAGATCTCAAACTCATGAGAGCTGCCCATTGCCTAGAGAATACTGCTGCTGCCCATAGCATAATCGCAGCAAAATCAGTCAGCTTATCTCCATGAAGGAGAAGTCCTCAAAGACTTCTTGGAATTTTCTCTGAATACTCTTCTTTGAAATTTGAAACCCACCTGAAATTTGACCAACCCCAAATTATCTGCCTTCCTGCTCTAGATTTTTCCTTTGATCTCTGCTTATTCAGGTCAAATCTTACTCACTTCAAGATTGGGACTTGAGTAGCAATTGACTTTGCCCTCAGCTTTCATTTTTTGAGTTTTATTTACTTCTCAGTGGGAGCAAAATTTATGGGAGCTAAGTTGGGCACTTAGATCTTATTTCCATTCTAGAGTCTTCCTTACCCATTCAGCCTTCTTTTCCAACTTAATTCATCTCACTGGTCAACCCACTGATCACTAGAGCCCAGGCTACCTAAGTCTTTCACATGAAGAATCATCTTTTACCCTCCAGTGCCACACAGCTCAGCCCTATCATACTGTTATAATACAAAATCATTTTGTTTCAAAAACCCTAATTCAGATATCCCACTCTCTCGTCACCACCTCTTTTTTTCCAGTTCAATTCTGCTGATATTTTTCTGTTTGTCTAGACCTAAATTGATATCTCCCTAATCCATCTATATCATCTTTACTAGCTTTAGTCCTTGGGCTCTGCATCAATTAAATCATGTTGTGATTCTGGTCAAATTTTCTAAGAATTGAGAGTTCCCTGAGTAAAAATAGTCTGTTTTTCATTTCAGAAATGAAAAACACTGGCATGGAAAGGTGGCCCTTAACTAGTGGCAGAACACCTTGGATAGTCAGTGTGTATTCTTCTCACAGTGGTACAAGCTACCAAAGTTTAAAGGTGAAGGAAGAGTTCACCTTGACAAGCACATGCAAGCTCTGGTGTTTCAAACTTGTTTTTATAACATTCACGGTTTAGGAATTATTATTAAATCTCATTAATGATTCATGGGTATCCTACATATATTATCTATAAGTATTCTATAGATATAATCAAAATTCATAATTATGAAAAATAATGACCATTTCATAATTGTGAAAGAGAATAAATCTTCATTGTTTAGGCAGAATATAAACCTAGAGTTTGGGACTGGGGATGCTGACATTCTACTATGACTTTGATTCTAGTATCAAGTATCAAAGGGAATTTTAATCATTCTCATTTTCCAGTTTCTCTATTCTTTGATGCCAGTGTCTTCCTTCTTAAGGAATCCACACTGTCCTGAGTTTCTGTGTGGAACCCAGGACAAGAGGAGTAAGTTATGGATCTGCCAGAATGTAGCAAAAGCTGTCTTTGCAAAGGTGCTGAGCACATACCTAGGGATCTATGCAAGCTCAGAAACTTTCCTTTGAGCAAGGGTCATAATAAATGTTATGACCTAACCTTAGTCTTTATCCTTGAAATCTAAGATGTACCATCTAGTTGTCAGCTTCATAGTTTTCCCCGATAGACCAATGTTCTTTTCTAGCAGTAAAATCCATAGAGTAGGAAGGCTGCTGTCTGTCTTTGGGCATCTGCATTGTTTTCTGATGTTGACATTTAGAAATATAAGTCTTTCTGCATGAATTACTCTGGTTGACACCATTCATATTGGCCCTGTATTTTTTAATTTACTGCACTGTGTCAACTCTGCTGGTTTGCTTTGAGAATAGCAGGAAACCTGTGACTTCCTCTTATACTGCATTTGGCAGGTGTACCTTCAGATTTCACTGTCAGCTTTAGCCATGGTACAACTCTGAAAATGTAGGAAATGTGCTACAAAGATTTTTGGAATCAAAGGTAAGTTCAAATTCTGTCTCTGGCACTTAAGGTGTGATCAAGGTCAAGTTACATAACCCCACAAAGGCCTGATTCTCCTGTATTTAAAAGATTATGATATTTGCAATTCTACTACATCAGCCTGATATAGTGGGAACATGAAGCAATGCTTATAAAACCTTTGACACTGAGCCGGTGCCTATGAAACACTTAGTATAAGTTGTTATTATTAAAAAAAAAAAAAAGCTGTTCCATCAAGGAATATTGCCTTAGGCCACCACGCCTGGGAGTCAGTGATGCTGTTTATCTCATTTGCCTAGTTTTATGACTAGCGTGGCCAACCCTCTGGCCTCATCTTGACCATTCTGTCTGGCCACTTAAGTTTTATTGATTGTGTGAGTTTTCCCTCCAGTAAACCCAGAAGTGCGATTTTTCTAGTCTAGTGTTTTGTTGGCAGGAAGTAATAATTCCTATAAAATACTTCTTCTAAACCAACCCCATAAGAAAGAATTATTTTTGTTTCTCATATTTCCTCATCCCTGTTCAGAAACTAGACTCTTCTCCTTTTGAAGGTGATGGGGTTAGAGAGATCATCTCATTGTGTTGCTCAGGCTAATCTTCACCTCATATGCAGTTCAGGCAATGCTTGAAGTCACAGTGCTACTTCTCCTTCAAAGTGTTGGTGTTACAGGAATGCACCACCATGACCTCAACTCAACCTTTCTACCTGTAACAAGTTATAAAACCTCCTATTTTCAGTATGTTGGACCCTCTTAGTCATTGCTGTTGCAGAAGGAAATTCCTTTTAGCACAGTCTTTTCAGCATCTCGCCATGACTGGATCATGCCACAGAAAGTGTTCCTTAACCATTGAATAGATGAATGAACAAAATGGATGTTAAAGAATTGTTGAAAAGCTTAGCTTCATTTCTATAGCTGGAAAATAAAACTGTTTAATTCCAGCTTTCCTCACTGAAGTAAGCAGTCCTCCTGTCCCCCATCCCACCCTGCAATACTTTCCTATCTATACATAAGATGGATTCCTTGATTTGGGTTTATAATTTTTTTCCTTATTTCTCACCAACTTCTTTGTTTCTTGGCCAGTATGTTGTATTCTCAATATTGCCCAAAGGACAACAACTACTCTTAATGAAATGTGCAGAGAGGTGTTTGGTAGCTACAACCTGAAGGTGACCCAGAGACAGGGACAAAGTCAGGTGTCTGATTTGCAGCAAGCTTTACCCCTTAACCTCTCAAATATCTTCTGCTAGATGCTCCAATTTTTTTTAAAAAATCAAAGCTTCGGACCTTGCTTTATTAGATGATCCTTGAAAAGACGAGTTTGGAATGAGTAGATTTCTTTTTCCGTGGTTGATTTATTGATTTAGAAATCCTTAATTTTGAAAATCCAAAGCTTGTTTCTCCCAGCATTTCATTTTGAGGTGTGCATTTCTTCATCTGAGGAGCAAAGAAGTTACAGAAAGCTCAAGACGTTTAAATCCAATCAGATCTGCAGTGGTCAGGAGTGAAGTGGCTAACGAGTGTTCTGGAACACCAGCTGGGAAGCCTTCCTCTCGGCTGGTCCTTTTCCAGTCCAATTACAGGTGAAAAGATGCCATCTTTCAGCTTGTCATTTAAATTCAAATATAAGAAAGGGTCTGCTGATTCTCTTTCATGTGCTTCTTGCCAAGATGAGAGAGTTCCCTACTGAGACGTATATTGATGTTTCCACAGTAGCTCACAGTACTTGTAAACAGCGAACTTGTCAGGGAGCTGAATAACACAGGGGTCCAGTAATGTGACACTGAGCAGTTCAGATATATGTTCTCTTAACCTCAGGACTTCAAGACAAACCACACACATACCAAAGTAGAATTCTGAAATTACCTGCAAACACTATCTTCCCAGGGTTTAGAAGATTTCTTCCAGTATGGTAGACAGAGGGTTATGAGCAGTAGTCTCATTAGCCCTCAGAATTTTTAATCAATAAAATAAACACAAATACATGTTAAAGCTCCTTAAGTAAACTATTCAAAAATTGAACTATTAAAGGATGATTGGGTTATTAGAGTAAGATGTCTTAATGTAGGCACTGGCAAAATGTTTGTAGGTATAACTGATGGTTTTGGATTCTTTTCAGGGAAGTGTGCCTCAAAATAGGCCATTTGTTTCTGTGGTTAGCCCGGACCTCAAGATTTCTTACAGAGAGACTTCCTTGTCTTTCTTTGTGGGGTGCCTGGCAAACGAAGCTGGAGCCACTGAAATTTGGGGGAAGCAGCTGCGGTTGAACAAGGACTGCCAAACCCTCACAGCTGGCTGCAGAGATATTAATTATGAAGATAGTGAACAAGTAATTCACATAATTATATAAACGTTAAGTAATTTGCATAATTGGGCATATATACAAATGGATTTCTTCACTAAGTTATTATTTTAAGAGGAAAAAAATCCAACCTACTAGTGGTGGACTGTTTAATAGAATTCCTAAGTGTAAATAAACCAAAAATGTGTATATTCTTAGACTAGAGATGTAATTTGCTGATGTTTACTTAGCATATATAAAGCCTTGAATATGTGCACACATACACACACACACACACACACACACACACACAGTACCAGAATGTATACTTTAAAAGTTTTTTTCTATAAATAGACCCTCCATCTCTAGTTATGATTGCTCTCCCTCTCCCTCTCCCTCTCCCTCTCTCTGTGTTCCTCATACTATATGCTTAGTTTAATCTTTTGTTGCACTTTCTTTGGGGCTACCCTATGAACAACAGCACAAGAAGATCTGTCTAGGTAAATATTCAATGTGAAGGGTGACAAATGTATGTTAAATGTGACTTCTCTTAGCACCACATTTATGTATTCAGCATGTCTTGCCTCTCCTCCAAGACTTAGCCTAGGAATCTTTCCCAAAGAAGTCCCCCACTTCGACAGCCGCCTGGATGAATCACAGATAGCACTTGAAAACAAGCCTGTTGGCCAACGCTTTTTTAGACAGAGCTTACATGTCAGTCCACACGTATCCATGCTGTATTGCTAGGGCTGGTGAGATGTAACCTTCTCTTCTGTTTTCTTCCCTAGGGTCTGTGTCAGGGTCTTACTCTCCATGTTGTACATGATAGATGTGGGATGGGGCAACACCAGAACCTTTTGTCTCTTTAAAAGACTCTTGGCCAGGTCTTCACACCCACATGTGCCAACTAGTGAGGGGAGCTTTGAACAAGCCACAAATTAAAGTGATGCAGAGGAGAGGAGAGGCTGAAAGGAATCTCCAATGTGACCCCCCAAACTTTTCTGGTGTATAGAGACTTAATTAAAATCGGGGTCTATCCTCTCTAGGTCCTTCCTGTGGAAATTTTTTAAATGTATCACTAAAGCTGTCTTTTTATGATCTCCAGTCAGCTTTGGTTTTGTTTAGTCAGATACCCACCCCTAACTTCCTCAGTTCTTGCCTCTGGGTAAAGAGGAGACATGTAGCACGAATCTTAGAAGGTCTTATTAATAAAAACAAACCTGGAGCCAGATATTGGGGTGAACGCTGGAGATCAAAGAAGCAGAACAAGCCACAGCCACCTCACCTCGCCAATTCCTCAGCTGATCCTGTTTCCTCAGAATGGAAGCCTCTCAGTCCTCATCTAGAATGAATCTCAGCTGAACTGCTGGTCAAAAGCCTAAAAGCTTAACCAGGCTATGGTTCCTTGTCCTCATGCCGTAAATACCTTTCTGCCTCCTGCCATTACTTCCTGGGATTAAAGGCATGAGTCACCATGAACTCTGTGAGTATCCTTGAACACACAGAGATCCTTGCAGATCTCTGCCTCTGCAATGCTAGGATTAAAGGCGTGTGCTACCACTGCCTAACCTCTATGTTTGATGTTGTGGCTGTTCTGTTCTCTGACCCCAGATAGGTTTATTAGAGTGCACAATATTTCGGGGAACACAATACCACCACAGAGACACATGTTCCCATGACCTCAGTTTGGAGGTTTTACTTTCATAGTTTCACATGTTCCAGTCAGTATCTCAATAGTTGCTCTGATTCCAGATTTTTCATCCTTCTGCCTTTTGCACACATTTTTAAATTGTTCTAGATCTAAAAGAATTTTAAAACAAAACAAACAAAAAACCTTGTCACCATGTCTTCTTTGGATTCAAATCATTTTTCTGAAATATTTTATTTTGTGTACTTTTTATTACCTTTCCTCAGCTCTCCTGTCAAGAAACACTTATATTTTCTATTAGCCACATCATTTCCTCTAATCTATATAAGCGTTATGTGAAAATCATAAGCTAATAAATACAACAAAAATCTCAATTTACTGCCCTAGTACAAGTGGAAATTACCTGACATTATTTGAAGAGCATGATATTTATTTTCACTTGTTTTCCATATGGCCATTTCAGTAGGGTCTTTTGTGGTATTTTTTTTTTCTACACTATTTCAAACAAGAAATCAGGTGCTTTGTGGAAAAGTGAGGTCCAGGTTGGGCCACTTAAATGCCCAGCTGCCATGGCGTTTTCTCCAGCGCTCCTCATGAGTGTTCAGCAGCTCTCTCCTAATGAGATCTCCACTGGACCTCATCTGGCTTCCCCCTCTGTCCCTGGACTTCTCTTTCTAAGTCATGTTTCCCTAATGAGCGTTTTCTGTCTTTCAATTAGCATGCTGATGCTGAGCAGCAAAATTGAGTGAGAATCAGACAAAATGTGAAATGTGTAAATAGACATTGGACGGCTTAATTAATCAGCAAGGTGCTCTGTGTGTGTGAACTTGAAAGTCAAATGCATGCATGATAACCCTGAAGATTAATTTTAGAATCTTGTGAACAGATAGACATGTTTCAGAGGGGAAACAATATTCAACACTTCTAAGTTTCTACAGTGGAATACTTCTTTGGGATACTAAAATCATTCTGTTTGCCAAAACATGGATAGTTGAATGGATTGGGGACTTCCAGCTTAATTTAACTTGTACCTCATTCATTTTACAGAATTGACATCTGCCTTTAATTAAACAGGCTACGGTTCACCAGTTTTAACTGCCATGGTTCACCTCGATTTACATTTTTACTGTGTGTGTGTGTGTGTGTGTGTGTGTGTGTGTGTGTGTGTGTGTGTACACATCTTGTCTGGCAGAAACTGAGCCTTAACAGCAAGAACAAAAGCAAGAGTGAGTGGTTAAAAACCAAACTACTATCAAAAACCTTTTCATCTAACCTTAACTTCAAATTCTAATCAGGTAATTTACCTTAAGCCTAAACTGGGAATTATCCAAGCCCCTAACTTCCATTGGGTATTTGTTTGTGGGCATGAGTGTGTGTTTGCTTGCTTGTCTGTTTGTCTGGTTTGGCTCAAGTCCCCTAGTCCCTGTCTTTGCTGTCTGTGACATTCCTATAGACTGGTCCTATCCGGTGGAGGATGTTGGATGTTGGACAGTGTCCTGTGAGGAAGCACTCCTACCAAGACTTTCACATAGTCCGACAACTGCCTCCTTGTTTATTCTTGTATGGCACTAATCTGATAACACCTTTTCTTGATTTGTGTCTTTTTAAATGATGTGTCTATGAAAAATAAAAAGGCTTGTGATTTCCATTTTTCCAGCCCCTGCTCCTAGGCTTGCAACTGACTTCTTTGGCAAATACTGTACAGAGAAATTGATCTGTATGATTCTGCCAGCATGAGACTTTCATGTGACATGTAAGAACTGATACTAGTCTCCATTGATATTTGATACTAAATGGTCTCAATTCCTAACACTGGCTGTATTTCTGACTTCCAAAATCAGTATGCACATGAGTGAGATTAATTTTGTATGAATGTTGCTTGTATATGTAAGTTAGATGTCTTCAGAGAAAAGCAATATAAATATCAGATTCTATACATACTATTTGCATGACTATATGCAGTAAAATCTGAGAAAGTCTATAGCTTTTTATCAAAATATGTATAGTGTAGAGACTGAGAATAGATAATAAACTAATCATTCATTATAAATTGGCTTATTTGTTGAAATTATTCCTTAAACTCTTGGTATTAACATCAATACCTGAGGATGCAGAAGTATACATATATAAAAAAAGCCTAGGTTTTCAGGGCTGAGCAATTTATTTGGAAGAGAAACATACTCATAAAATATTAGGTGTTCAGATATCTTTTTTCCCCCTAGATCTGAGGACCGAACCCAGGGCCTTGCGCTTGCTAGACAAGCACTCTACCACTAAGCTAAATCCCCATCCCCAGGAGTTCAGCTATCTTGTTCCATTTATTTTATAATTAATATCAGATAAACAAAAATCCTTCCTACAATTGAGACACAGAAAGGACTCAT
This sequence comes from Peromyscus maniculatus bairdii, assembly GCF_049852395.1. Lineage (NCBI taxonomy): Eukaryota > Metazoa > Chordata > Mammalia > Rodentia > Cricetidae > Peromyscus > Peromyscus maniculatus. Next base: position 46,476,446 of record NC_134866.1, on the reverse strand, counting down.
TTAATTAACTACTAAAGAGATAAAAATGTTACGCCCATTGACTTAAGCCTCCATATGTGTAAAGTTGTACCAGAGGTGATGTGCACAGTGGGCCTCAGTTTGATTGTGATGACCTTTTTATGTGTGGTATTTGATTTGATGTGGTCATTTTGATACTAGAGGAGATTGGTCTATAATCTTTTTCTCCCGTGTCTTTATCTGATTTTTGGTATCAGCATAATGATTGCTTTGTAATAATGGTTTCAAAGTGTCCCTTCTTTTTGTTTTTATTGGGTGATTTGAGTAGGATTGGTGTTAGTTCTCCTTTGAAGGTCTAGTAAAGTTCTACAGTGAATCGATCTGGACCCTGTTTTTTTTTTTTTTTATTGTTGGTGGTGGTGGTGCTTGTTTGTTTTTTCTTTTTTTGAGAGGGGGTGGAAATTTTATTTTATTACTGCTTTAATTGTTTTTTTTTTTTGTAAATCTAGTAAAATCATTTTTACCATCTTGCTTTGATTTGATATGTCATTTCATCTAGAAATGCATTCATTTCTTTTAGATTTTCCAGTTTAAAGGACTACAGGTTTGTTTTATTTTAAGATATAGCCCTCTGCTTTTATAACTTTCATTAGTATCTACCACAATATCTCCCTTTCTGTCTCTACTTTTATTAATTTGGGTTTTCTCTCACTTCATTTTAGTTACTTTGATTGGGGATTTGACTATTTTTTTTTTCAGTTTCAAAGAACCTTTTCTTTAAACAATGTATTAGTTGTATTTTTAATTGATTGTTTCTATTTAATATTTCTGTATTTTTCCTAATTATTTTTTCCTATCTAGTGCTTTATGCTTCATTTGTTCTTGTTTATCCAGTGCTTAAAGATGCATCATTAACTTATTTGAGTTCTCTGATTTGTTTCCCTTTAATTTAGGCCCTTACAGTTATAGACTTTATTTGTAGAACAGCTCTCATTGTATCCCTCAGATTTTAATACATTGTATTTTCATTTTCATTCAGTTCCATGAATTGCTCTACTTCCCCCTTTATTCCTTCAGTGATCATTGAATAGTTTGACATTTAATCCCCGTGATTCAATTGCTGTGAGGAAACACCATAACCAAAAAGCAAGTTGGGGAGGAAAGGGTTTATTAGGCTTACACTTCAGCATTGCTGTTCATCAGGGCTTCCCATGGCTTGCTCAGCCCACCTATTTATAGGACCAGCAGCTCAGGGATGGCACCCACCCACCATGGGCTGGGCCCTCCCCCACTGATCACTAAATGGGAAAATGCCTTCCAGTTGGATCTCATTGAGGCATTTCTTCAACTAAGGCTCCTTCCTCTGATGACTCTAGCTTGTGTCAATTTGATGCAAAACTGGCCAGTGCAGTAGTGATGCCTGGTGGCTTCCTGGTTCCATTTGCTTTACATATCATGTCTATCCTTTTACCCTAAGGTTATGGTATCTGTCTTTGTTGATGAGGTATGTTTCCTGGAGGGAACAAAGGGATGTATTCTGTTTTCTAGTCCAGTCTTCTAGTCCATGTCTTTTGCTGGGGGCTTGAGGCCACTAATATTCAGAGTTTTAATAGAAAGGTGTATATTAATTCTTTTCATTGTGTTGATTTGCGGTGGTGTTTTTTTTGTTTGTTTTTTGTTTTTGTTTGTTTTTTTGTTTTGTTTTTGTTTTGTTTTGTTTTTTTTTTTTTTTTTTTTTGGTCCTCATTTGCTTACCTATTTTTGTATTGTTCATCGTTTCTTGTAAGTTTCAATGTGTTCATTCTTTTTTTCAGGACCACATATCTCTTCTGGTATCCTTTTTAGAGTTAGCACAGGAATCGTACATTCCTTTATTTTGTTTTTTATCATGGAATATTTTTGTTGCTCCTTCAATTATGACAGATAATTTTGCTGGGTATAAAAGTCTGGGTTGGCAACTGTCATTCTTCAGAACTTAAGACATCTCTTTCCAATTTTCCTGGCTTTGAATGTTCCTATTGAACAATTAGTTGTAATTGTGATTGGCCTATCTTATATGTGACTTGACCCTTCTCTCTTGCAGCTTTCAATACTGCTTCTTGGATCTGTCTTTTGAGTGTTGCAATTATGATATGGCATGGGGAGCTTCTTTTTATTCCTCTGTTTGGTTTTCTGTATACCTTTGTGCTCAGAAGGTTATCTTTTTCTCTAAATTTGAGAAATTTTCTTCTATAATTCTAATGAAAATATTTTCTATGCCTATGGAACTCCTCTCTCTCTCTCTCTCTCTCTCTCTCTCTCTCTCTCTCTCTCTCTCTCTCTCTCTCTCTTCTAGACAGGGTTTCTCTGTGTAGCCTTGGCCATCCTGGATCTCACTCTGTAGACCAGGCTGGCCTTGAACTCACAGAGATCCACCTGGCTCTGCCTCCCAAGTGCTGAGATATAAGGTGTGCACCAGCACCACCCAGCAACTCATCTTTTGTGCCCATAATTCATAGATTTGTTATTTTTATGGTTCCCAAAGCTTTCCCATGTTCTCTCACATTTTTTAAAATTTATTGTTGATTCTCCCTGAAAAGTCCCATTCCTCTAATTTGGCCTCAAGGCCTAATATTCTGGTTTATACATGATCTTTTGTAGTGATGAGACTTCCATTGATTTATTAACCTTTTCACTTCCACCATCATTTTGGTTAGACTTTTCTTCTGTATTTCTGTTTCTTTATTGAGTTTTATTTTCATATGTTTAACTGACTTCCTTATTACCTTCAGCTAATTGTGTGTGTTCTCTTGAAAGCTATACATCACCTCCTTGAATTCTTTGAAATTATTTATAATTATTATTTCAAATTATCTGTAATTTCATCTAAATTATGCTCACTGGAAGCTATTTCTGTGGGCTTGGTAGTTTTGGGAGAAGGCATACTGTCTTGGTTTTTCATGTTACTTTTGTTTCTGTTAGGATTTGCACATGTGGAATGAGTTTGTGAATATATATATGTAATATTCCAAGTCATCTTTCTTCTCACAGTGGAAGTTGGTCCAAATTATTTCCCTCAGTGAGATGCAGTGGTTCTTCTGACTCCCAGAGTTGTCTTTTTGTGGCAGTTTGCTCAGATGGGGCAAAAAAATTACTCAGCGGTCCAATCAACTGTAGCCTGTGTGCGTTTTGATCATGGGATACTAAGCTACCTGCACTCTTTGTAATTTGACCTTGCTTCAGTTTGTACTTCATTTTGCTTCACCTCTGGGTGGCTCTCCACCTCTGTTACTGTCTCATATGGGTCCTCACAATTATATGTCTTAACCTGAGTCACCTTTGGGCTGGTCCCCACCTCCTCCACTGTCTATTGTGGGTCCCTATTCCTGTTCAAGATAGCCTAGGTGACCTCTGGGCCAGTCTCTGACTTCATTACTTCCTAATATCACTAGTAACATTTTAAATTACATTTATTGATTGATAGATTATTGATTGTGTGGGCATGTATATGTGTATATATGTGGAGGGGAGCATGCATGTGCCACACAGCATGTGTGTATAGAGAAAAACAGACAACATGGCTTTGGGAGTCACTTCTCTCTTTCCATCATAGGAGATTAGGAATTGAACTCAGGTCATCAGGTTTGGCAATAATGTCTTTGACTAGTAAGGCATCTTGCTGGCCCTAGTAAAAAAATTTAAGACTAATTGTATACTAAAAATTTTTGGTTTTATTGAGCTCAATATAATGAATCAGAAATAAATGAATATCATACACATTTAGACTTTGGGTCCTAGAAGATGTATGATCTCACACTTAGCTCATATTCCTATTAGACAGCCCTTATCTTAAAAGAAAAATGGATAAAATGTTTAGCTCACCATTGGTGGTTTCTTGGAGAATAGGAGTTATCACATTCAGTTGTGTGCCCATTTGGAGATTCCGAGGTCACCCTCACAGACACCTGATTATCTTGGGTCATAAAACCAAGCAAAGGGCGTGACAGAAAAAGACCTATAGATGTGGGTCTCTGTATCTGTTTCCATCAGTTTCTGGATGAAGCTTCTCTGGTGACAATTGGGCTAGGCACCAGTCTATGAGTATAGCAGAATATCCTTAGGTATCATTACATTGACTTTTTCTTTTTCTTTCTTCCTTTCTTTCTTTCTTTCTTTCTTTCTTTCTTTCTTTCTTTCTTTCTTTGTTTCTTTTTTTTTGCCAGCCCTGTTTGGGTCTATCCTAGGTCTCTGGGCCAACCAGCCTCTGGGTCCTGTCACTCCAAGCAGTGTCAGGGATGGCTCACTCCTGAGGCATGGGTCTCAGTCTAGACCAGTCACTGGTTGGCCACTCGCACAATTTCTGTACCACCCGGCACACCTTGTAGGCAGGACAAATTGTAGAGCTCAGGGAATCCTGCAGAAGTGGGAGAGGAATGATTGTCAGAGCCAGAGGGAAAGACATCACAAGAAAACCCACAGAATCAACTAACCTGGGCTCATAGGGACTCATGAAGTCTGAATGGACAACCAGTGAGCCTGCATGGGACTGTAACATACATATATGTTACAGTTGTGTAGTCTACAGTATAATGTTTTGTTGTGTCTTCTCGTGGGACTCCCAACAGTGGAAACAGGGGCTGTCTCTGACTCTTTTGTTGGCTTTTGGGACTGTTTTTTTCATACTGGGTTGTCTTGTCCAGCCTTAGTATGAGGGGAAGTGCCTAGTCTTACTACAACTTGATATGCCATGTGTTGTTGATATCCATGGGAGTCCTGCCTTCTTCTGAACAGAAAGAAAAGAGGAGTGGATTGGGGAGGCAGAGGGTAGATTGGGGATGGAAGGGGCTGGGAGGAGAGGAGGAAGGGGAAACTGTGATCAGTGTGTAAAAAATAAAATAATATTAATAAATCTTTAAAAATGACATGTAGAGAGGAGGGGGTACTGATAGAAGTGAGGGAGATTAGAGGGAATTGGGGTGAGATTAATCAGAATACAGTATATACATATATAAAATTATGAAAGAGCGAGGCAGTGGTGGCACACCTGTAATCCTGATGCAGGTGAATTTCTATGAGTTCAAGGCCAGTCTGGTCTACAAAGCAATTTCCAGGGCAGCCAGAGCTGTTACAGAGAGAAACCCTGTCTCAAGAAACCCAATTAATTAATTAATTAATTAATTAATCAAAGAACAAGTTTAATTATTTAAAAATTAAGTTCACAAATAAACCAGCTGTGTCTTCAACCTGAGAATTTGCTGAGAGAAAAATGAAAGTTGATGGTGTACTGGAGAATGCCTGAAATAACAAGAGATGAATAGCCAAAGAATGGCTTTCTGAACTCAAATTTTGCTGGCAAAGGAGTGGATGCAGGCGCCAGCCCTGTGGATCTCTGTGGGAAGACAGAGATGCTAGGTGAGAAACAGCAGAGGCTCCAAAGAACAATCTCAAAAACAGGAAACCCTCCAATAACAAAAAAACCTCTAGTGAGGTTGAGTAACACTGAGCCTGAGGAGGTGTGGCGGCGGGAGGTGAGGTCATCAAGGTGGGCCAGCAGGCTCTTCAGGGAGACCTGGAAACAAGGCAGGGCGAGTTTGAAATGTGTGGAAAGCCACAGGAAGTTCCCAACACAATGACACGGACTGATTTGCATTTTTTAAAAAAGACCCCTTTGTCTGTCTCATGGAGGACCGAATATAAACGGGCAAGATGAGGAGCAGGCAGGCCAGCAGCGATTTTTAGTAGTACTGGCAAGAGCTGGGGTTGAAGTAGAGTTGACCTTGAAACGTGCGTGCTGTTCGCTATAAGCTTCAAACCTTCATCTCTCACAATCCTGTAAATATTTCACATACGAGAGAGAAAGAGACGAGGTGGCTGTGTTTCTTCCCAGTTTTTGCCTGAGGTGTCTGGATTTGCGGGACGTTTGTCATTTTGGTGACTGGAGAACTAATGTCAAGATAAAAAGTATTATAAAAAGTTGCTAGGTGTTTTAAGTCTATGGTTTGATGGAGAGATCGGGGAAGTCAATCTAAATTGGGGAGGCAGCCTGTGTGACTGGAGAGAAAATCAACACAATCTTGTGAAATAAGGTCAGGAAGGTACAGAGAGTTCTTGGGTGGACTGACCGACAGGCTGGGAGACTCTCATCCCACAGGGAGGAGACATTATCCAATGCAGAGATACTTCTGCCTGAGGCTTTTCTAGAAACTTCTGTCACTTCCTCCATTCTTGCTTTTTTTTTCTGCAGGCAGTCGGAGAAAACATAAAAATAAAAGCATCTTTGTTAGTGTTGTTTTTCAAAAAATGGGATCATTATAGGCAGGAAATCATAAAATGCCGGGGAAATTGCTTCATCAACCCTTGGCTGGAGTCTACAAATCAGAGAATTACACAGGAAGACATTTAACAGGGGCGTGAGAGACATCAGTCTTCGAGGAGAGATGAACTGTGTTTTGAAAGCTCCAGGAACCTCTGAGACCCAAGTTGAAATGCAGTGCCGTAGGATGCAACACAGACCAGGGAAAGCTCCAGTCAGTCATGGCGAGAGTGGGATGTACTGCAGCTTTATGGCCGGTAGAGTTAACACACTGTTCAAAGCATTTGAATTCTGAGGATGGTAGTCCATGCTTAATTTAAACCATATAATCTGATTATATATTTTATAATATATCATATATACTTTATAAACTGATTAGCATATTTTATTTTATTCTTTATCCATGTGTTTCTTTTTTTATTCAGTTCAGAATTTTTCAGGTCTAAAAATATTCAGTAACAATAAGAGGAGATGAAATGGTGAAATGGTATAATCAATCAATTTGATTAATAAAATTTTAAATATTTGTATATACATCTAATTTAGGTGCTTATGTTTTAAATGCATTATTAAATTATTGTCATTTATTTTATATCTATGAATATTTTTGCCTGCATGTATGTCTGTGCATCACATGTGTGCATGGTGGCTGTGGAGGCCAGAAGAAGGTGTTGCTGCCCCTAGAACTGGAGTTACAGACAGTTGTGATCTGCTATGTAGGTGCGGGGAATTGAACCCAGGTCTTCTGGAAGATCAGTCAGTGCTCTTAACTGCTTAGTCATCTTACCAGCACCAGGTGCCTAAGTTTTTAAGTGAGGAATTTGACATAAATAAGCAATGATTGATCCAAAATGGAGTTATAACTTTTATGACATCGTCAACCAACTTGGTATGATGTGAGTGTAAACACACAACTTTTCAAATTGTGTATGTTTTGTGTTTTTTGTGTTGAATGCCAAATGTTCTTTTCCAAACAATGGATTCTATATGAAAGAATAATATTTGGAGATTCTTGGCATATTTATAAATTACTACGGGCTTACTGTGTTATGAGTTTAGCTATTCCTCAATATAGTCCTATATAAAAGCTTGAACTTAATATTTCAACAGTAATTTCATACGCAGAATAAGGTAGATAGATATACTCTGAGAGTTAGATACTGCCATAAGCCTATAAGAAAAATTTTTTAGCAAAATAAATAAAATGTCCCATTAAATCCTTTTCTGAGAATTCCTATCAAAGGAGACAAAGAATTAATTGTCCACTGACACACTTGATTGTCAGCTGGCCCCATAGTGACTTTGCAGTAAACACAAGAGACCCATCCAAAAATGGGTGGGAGGATTCTGGTAGTTTGCTGGTTCAAATCTGAAACTGTAACAAGCTATGTCTGATTTTTCTTTTAATGTTCAGTATCCAGGAGTTTCTTTTCCTAGACTTCAAGAATAAGTTAAGAATGAAAGAAGACTGTGAGAAATAGGTTGGGAGTTAGGAGAGGATCTTCCTGTCTGTTGACCTCTCCTCAGGTCTACATGCTGTGAGGTGAGCATCTGTAAACCCAGCAAAGGGCCTATTGTGAACTATGAGTAGTCCCAAGAATAAATAATAAACGATTAGGCAGAGGGTTGAAATTGAAGGCACATATGAGAAGAAATAAATTCATCTCAACAACTTTAAAAAACAGGAAGGCCAAAAAAGGAAAGACAGATATAATACTAGAAAAAGGAGTTAAATGATAGATTGCCCAAACTCATTAGCATCCTCACCACATCCTGGAGGAGGTAGATTGTGTGTGTGTGTGTGTGTGTGTGTGTGTGTGTGTGTGTGTGTGTGTGTATTTGTGTGTCTGTGTGTGTGTTGCATTTGTGACAGGCTAAGTGACTGTTCAAGGTCAAGTGACTTGTGGAGGCACAACCCCTTTGTGTGTAGCACTTATAGAAATGAATGAAGAGATGCTAATGATAATTCCATGGTCTTTTCAAATGCTTCTGTAATCTCCAGAAATAAAATGTCTAATACAGAAGTGAACACAGTCTACTACAATTCTACTTTAATAATTTGCCTGAGAACGTTCTGCTTCTTGGTCTTAGAGCTGTTTGTATTCACATCCTTAATTTCATTGAATTCCTTTGAAAGGAGTGCTAACCATCATATAGATACTACTTTTTAAAGATTTATTTTTATTATTTTAAGTTTTAAATGGAGTATGTGTCCCTGCAGAGGCCAAAGGCGTTGATTCTCTGGAATCCAGGAGTTTGTGTACCACCTGACATGGGTGCTGGGTACTGAGCTCACATCCTCTGCAAAAGTCGTACAAGTTCTTAACCACTGAGCATCTCTGTAGACCTGCTTCTAAACATTCCTACCGAAGTACTTCAGGTTTTATTTTTTATTTCCCTTATTCCTTTGGGTTTTTATCTGACTCACCATGTAATCATATGAATAAGAAAGATTTTGTACAGTCATACCTAGTGCCTATCATCAAATTTTCCCAAAAGAAATTATGCATAAACCATCTGATTTCCAGAGAACAGTATTAAAAACAAGAAGAACTCGGCTAACGCAGGAATGGCATCAATGTTTGTGAGTAACAGGCCTATTGACATACAGTGTGTGAAGTATGCAATCTTGGTGACAATGTTCAAAGGAACATGGTTTTTAAGAAGATCGGGAGAAGAAAAGCAAAAGTCCATAGAAACTAGCTTCAGGTCCTTTGGGAGGAGACGTATAAAGCCACCAGCGCGATGCCTGGCAGCCGCTGCTGACCATGCTTGCATGGAGAAGTATCGGCAATCAGAAGGAAGTCACATGCGTGGATTCTGCCTTAGGAAATCTGCAGTCTGGTAGGGGCAAAATGATCTCACTTCACTTTATACACTTGTTTAACTGTTTGCATGAAACAGCGCTTAGATGGAAGTATTTGTCAAGGTTTTTTTTTTTCTCATTAGTATACTCAAATAAATTACTTACAGATCTATCAATATGCACCAAGTGAATATCCACATAAATGATATCTGTCAACATACCTACCCTTTCCCCAGTCTCTGTCCAGTGGAGCCCCATAGCAAACTGCCAATGGTCCTCACATCTTCCCCACAGTCACTTCCTTTCAGTTTTATTTCACTTCCATTTCCCTTTTTCCTTTTCTCTTTCATTTCCACCATCTCTTTCCCCAGTGACCCCTGGGGAAGGCTCCATCCTGCTGGCAGTTATTGGTCTTAGGAAGTGTTTCCTTTGTGGAAAGTAACTTCTAGGTGACCTGAGAGCCAGGTCGGCATCCATGAGAGCTCTGCTACCCAAAGGCCGGAAGCGTTAGTCCAATTGTCATGATGGATTTGATAATAGGTGGTTTATAGCAAGGAGGCTTTGGTGGTCATTGAGTGCCTCCAATGGAACTAGAGAAATAGGATCTAAGCTAATGGCCCAGGGACAGTCATGGCCGAGAAGCTCATAGGGGTTGCCATTGAAAGTGCCACAGCTAACATTTCTAAAATTCCGTTTGTAGCTTTCCAATGATAATAGTAGTAGGTGTTCATGGCAATAACATAGGCTTTGTTCCTCTAATGATCCCCAATGTCTGTTGACCACTGTTTCAGGCAGACACATATGCTTTGCATATGTTACCTTATTTAAACCTCTCAGCAACCAGTGAGATAGCTCTTCTTCCCATGAGAGAAAAACCAGAGTGTAGCTAGAGTTTTCCTGCCTTGCCCACAGTTAGGACAAATCTTTGTCACCTACCAGTCCCACATCCGCTCAGACCCAACCAAGTAAACACAGAGACTTATATTGCATACAAACTGTGTGGCCGTGGCAGGCTTCTTGCTAACTGTTCTTATAGCTTAAATTAATCCATTTCCATAAATCTATATCTTGCCACGTGGCTGGTGACTTACCGGCATCTTCACATGCTGCTGGTCATGGCGGCGACTGCAGTGTCTCTCTGCCTCAGCCTTCTGCTTCCCAGAATTCTCCTCTCTCCTTGTCCCACCTACTTCCTGCCTGGCCACTGGCCAACCAGTGTTTTATTTATTGACCAATCAGAGCAATTTGACATATAGACCGTCCCACAGCACTTCCCCTTTCTTTTTTTTAAAAGGAAGGTTTTAACTTTTACACATCTCCAAAGCCAGCTTGGTATATTTGGGAATTTGGGCGTAGCTTCTCTTACTACTTCCTGCTGGAGGGGGGCGCTGTATCTTATGGGGACACAAAGAAAATTTTAGGATCATGGAGTAGTCCTTGAGACTGTATCGTCTGAGCCAGTTGCCTTGAAACGATTCTGGATGTTGGATCATCTGGGCCATGGTGTCATCGGAGACCTTTCAGGTGGTCTTGGCTGGTCAAACCTGATGTATCTTAATCTGGAACAAATCCATAGCCTCTGGCTTTCTGTGGAAACAAAAGCAGAGCCTCCTTTCCAAAGCAACATATCCTTACATCCAAATTTTGAAGTTAAAGTACCTTTAAAATATACATTTTGGCATAACTCAACAACTTTTGCAATCAAATGTTTCTCTTCAGTTACGAATATCAAAGAGAACATAATCCAGATTCTCTGTGTGGTAGCCATCTTTATGTGGCTTATATTTTATATTACCTTGAGCGTATTGCTTTAAACTGCAGCCTTCTAAGCCTGAAACGGCTCTGTGGCTGCTGGCTCCTCCCACTTCAGCTTCCCAACATGGCGGTGGTACGTTTTCCGCCAGCTCTGGGAGCCATCGTGGGTCTGTGCTTTTATCCAAGCAGCGTGTAGCCCAGAAACCTCTTTTTGTTTTGTACTAGTAAAGGCTAAATCCACCACGCAGCTTAATGTGCCACTTGCAGAGGCCTCATTCCCGCCATACTGCAGGTCAAGCACACACGCCAGGAACCCGCCAGGAACTCAAACCGGCAGCTGCTGCTCATTTGAGAGAGACAATTAGGAAGCTGTTTTTAGCTCCATTTTAGAATCTTTTCTCAGGTTTTAGGTAGAAACTTTGCCAAACACGTTGGGCGCCATTCATAGTTTTTCTTTTGTTAGTTATAACCTTTTGCTTTCTTTTTCTTTTTATTAAAATAGAAAAGGGGAAATGTGGTGATAATCTAATTGTACTGAATTATTATTTTGATTGTATGTTAATAAATAAAGTTGTCTGGGAGTCAGAGCTATTAGAGCCATAGCAAGAGTGTGGCGGTGGTGGCACACGCCTTTAATCCCATAGATATCTGTGTGTTCAGGGTCAGAGCTATTAGAGCCATAGCAAGAGTGTGGCGGTGGTGGCACACGCCTTTAATCCCATAAGATCTCTGTGTGTTCAGGGATACAGCCAGCATTGGAGACATATGCCTTTAAGACCTAGGGGGCTGTACATTCAGACAGTGACGAGGCAGTCATGTGTTTGGGTTTACAACCAATGAGAAGGCAGAACAACATACTTTTAAAAAAATGAACCGACAGGAAGTAGGTCTCTTTTCGCGAAGCTGGGACAGCAGGAGGAAGGGTGAGATTTTAGCTCTGAGCTCTGACTTCTCGGCTTTCTCTTTTACATTGTTTCTGTGTTTCTTATTTAATAAGACGGTTGGTTACATCTACACCAGAGTTTGGGGATAACAGACCCGCCAAAGCTCGCCCAGCCAGGTAATTGTGTCACACATTTCCTCTCCACAATGAATACTTCATTTCCTTCATTTTCCCATGTGCTAGTGGGGCAGCCGGCCTGGTAATCCGAAAAGCAAGGAAATGCCACAACAACCTGAAGACTAACTATTCTCAGGCCTTAGAGTGGAAAATGCCTCTGAACAATGTCAGCTCAAAAATCTCTGCTTGAAAGGGTCACACCGGGTCACTTTGGACACTCCTCTGCTTCTCTCTTTCTTCTTCCAGTGTTTTTCTGTTGTTGTTTGTGTTTTTTTGTAGTTATTGTTTCCTTCAGATCACGTATCACTGCTAGACCACGTTGTTCATCTCAGGCTGTCATAACAAAATGGCTCACACTGCAGGAGTCCAACAGTAGACATCTGTCTGTTCACATTTCGGGAGGCTGGGGCGTCCAAGAACAGTGCCGGCACAATTGTAATCTGGTGAGGGGTTCCTTCCTGACTGGTGGACAGCCACCTTCTCATTGATTCCTTACATGAACACACCACCCACCGTGTGTGTGTGTGTGTGTGTGTGTGTGTGTGTGTGTGTGTGTGTGTGTTATGGGTTCCTATTCATATACGGCCACCAGTCCTAACAAATGAGGACCTCACCCTTCTGATCTCATTTAAACTTTATTATCTACCATGAGCTTTATCACAAACACAGCCACATGGCAAAGCTTCAACATATAATTTGCTGTGGGCCGGCAACTTGATGCGTAGGGCTTACTGTCTGTTGAATAGCTCATCAATGTGGTTTTTATGTATTCCCCACTAATAAGATCAGTCTTGGTAGGGACTGAGGAGTGTTCTTTACTGCATTCCTAATAGCGCTGACTCATACATAATGCGTGCTCTGTAAATATGCATTGAGCAAATAATAAACAAAATGATCTGTCTTCTTTATCCATACCAGAAAAATCTCTGTGGCCTAAATGAGAAATGGGAAACTCATGCATTGCAGCCTTCTAAAATTGCAGAGCCATGCATGACTGCTGAGGAAGCTTGGGAGCCTGTAACTGGCCATGCAGTTATCCTCTGTGTCATCTTTGAGCCCATTTTGGGAGAAGACCCCACCTGCAGAGGACACTTTGTGAAATGAGTGCAACTGTCACAGAAAGGGACAGATGACATTGGGTACCAGTTGAGTGTCAATTGATCCTCTGAGAGGGCTCCATCCTCTGTCATAGGATGTTATCTCTATCACCAGGGACCAAGTCCTCATATCTTTCTTGTTTGGCATGTGCTAGAGTGAGAGCCATATTGAGGTTGATAAATCCATCCAAAGTGTGTGCTCTGGTTCTGGTGACACAGAGGGGAACTTTTTCACCCATAATAAATCTTGACTCAGGAATCTTATAGGGGGGGAAGAAGAAAAAATTGACAGTAACACTTTCTGTTTCTTAGGAAGGGTATACTAAGGTTTCTTCCCTATCTCCCCCTAATACAGAGCATGGTATTTAGTAAATGACAACAGCAGTGCAGGTATGGTATTGAAATATAGCTTCAGCAATAGCCAACATCTACATGGATATTCCCAAGGAAAAGAGGAAACAGGATCTGTGCTGTAACATTGGATTAAGTGCTCCCTGCTTCTATCAAATTATTATTATTATTATTATTATTATTATTATTATTATTATTATTATTTTGGTTTTTAAAGATGAGGTCTCACTGTGTTGCCTTGGCTGGTTTTGAATTCACTATGTAGACCAGGCTGGCCTCAAACTCATAGAGGTCCACCTGCTTCTGCCGCTAATGTGCTAGGATTAGGGGAATGCTCTACCACAAGTAGCTAAATATTAATTGTTATGTTAACTGCCTGATTCTTATAAGTGTTAGTGGGATGATGTCACGAACCTTTTCTACCTTTTCTCATTCACGGTTTTCCCCGAGAGATGAGCACAAAGAGTATTTTGAGTGAATAAATAAAGCTAGACACGAAGAGACTGTATTTGTATTAGCACTTTATAGATGGGAAAAGGTTAGGGATGTGTATAGTCAACTCCAAACATTAAAATGAATCCAAAGTCCCATGATTCATTGTGCCTTCTTGTTAAGGTCCACAAAGATAGACTATTGGCTTTATGTAAATCCCAAATACTTAGATGTTAAGTTTGAATTTGTACTCTCTCTCAAAAATTCTCATTGGCTTGGTCCTCAATATAGAAAATGGACAGATGGAACTTTGGGGAAATAATTGAATCTTGAAGGCTATGGCCTTATTAATACTGTAATGGATTTACAAAGTGATGGCATTACTTGAAGGTATGGCACCTTGCAACCAGTTGGTAGAAGAAGGCCCCTTGAGGGCCAGACCCTATTCTGAGATCCTGCCTCACACTCTGGTTTATTGGGCATCATAGAGACAGCTGATCCTTACCACCTGGCAGGCCAGTACCATCTGCCTTAGCATGGTTGAGAAACAATGGATCCCAGAGATTGTGGACCGAAACTTCTGAAAGTGTGAGCTAAGACAGACCTTCTCTCCTTTGTTTCTCGGGTTTTCTGTCACAGCAATGAAAAGCTGGTTAAGGCATGAGAACAGTGCCTAGCCGCATATCAAATATCTAATAAACATTTGCGCTAGTGAGATCTTTGGAGGTTTATCTTAATGTGCCTGCCACTTGAAGCTCGGTGACCTCCCTCTGAGAGTGTGTTCTGTGTGAAAGGAATCCCTCATGCTTCAACTGTGACATTTCCATCATTTGTCAGTTCTAAATGTTTATGGTTATTTTTATGTACTTGGAATATTTCACAACTGTCACAATAAAATGAAGTTATTTCAGGTCCTGCTCATGACAAATGTGTTGAGCAGAACAGAGCCAAGGAGATGAGAAATTAGAGGATTTACTCAAGCTGATATTGTTCTCACAGCTGGATGGCCAGAAACAGGTCTATTGCGTGTACAGTCACTCCCAGCACCTCTTCAGCCTGGTATTGCTCACCGACTGCTAGAATGCAGCCCTGGCAATGGGCTGGGAGTTGAATTGGTAACAACAGTTGATGGCGTCACAGCACCAATGTCTGCCAGATCTGTCCTAAGTCTTTCATACATAGGAATGTATTTAATCTTTACAAGTACCCCCATCCCATCACTGTGTTCACCTGACTAGTGGGAAAGCCAAGGGAGGGAAAAACTAAGAAACATATTCCATACTGAACATCTCAGAAGTGGCAGGGGCAACTCAGGGCACAGCAGTGTAGCTTGGAGCTCTCATGGCTCATCTGTGCACTACCCTGTGTCAAGAAGCACCCTGACTCCCCCAGAGCATCTGTCTGTTCCCTCGTGGCTAATAACTACCTGCTAATGCCTCCTCTGTGCAGTGTTTTCAGGTACCAACAGGATGACCACTCACGACAAGCTCTCCACAATTGCTCTTATCTTCCTCCCCACCTTTTGCAGACAGTAAGTTCCTTTGTTTATTTTGGTTTCTAACCAGTCATCTCCATCCACACTCCTCCTGTTCAGTCTCCTTGGGCCATCTGTCAGCCCCTTTCAACTCCCTGGATCTCAACTCCAAGGAGGATCAGGGACCTCGTACCACTTCTGACCTTTATAAGCTTCTCTGTCCATTGTTCCCTCTGCCCCCATGCTCTTTGCTAGTGCTGAGAATTTCTGCTTCCTTCATGAACACCGTTGTATCACTAAAGTCTCTCACTTCTGTTATTAATGAGGGTCTATAAAGAATTGGGTATGTAGCTGAGACTATATGGATTATTCTTGGCCACTTTCCCAATTCTTTCTTGTGGAAATCACTGCTGTAGTTCTCAGCAAATTTTTGTGGTTGCCCTTTCCCAACTCTGCCCCCCAGTCATCCATCTTCCCATTGATCCGAACCTGTAGTCTCCTCCTTTACACTTCAAACTCTTATGATCATATTGAGAATTCTATCTCTGAACAAAAACAGGCTTTCCAACATCGCACAATGTAGCTTGTCCCTTCAGGGAGCCCTAGGCACGCTGCTTGAAGCAGAAGCCATGGCCAGCCTGTGGCAGAGGATCCAGGCCATTTCTTTTGTTTGGTGGAACTCTCAGCTAGAAGCAGGGAAGCAAACAATGGTGTTCCCTACTCTCCAAGTTCATTTCCAGCCCCGTGGTTTCTGTATGGCTCCAAGGTCTTGTCTGTTGGCATCCCATGCCTGGGGTGTGACTCACTGGGAATGCAAATGCCAGCAGACAGTGATTTCATCGTGTTCCTGACATGCCTTTCAGGAAGCAGGCACTTCTGGCTTGTCTCTCCTGGATTAAAGTTCCTTTAACCTAATGTCCTTAGTTCCATGCCCTTCATTGAAAAGAACCATAGATCTGGGTCAGCATACCTCTTCTATAAAGGGCCTGGTAATAAATACTTTAAATTTGGGGACTAGGGATGTAACTCAATTGCTAAAGTGTTTGCCAAGCATGAAAACCCGAAGGTTTTCATGAGTCCAATCCCAGAACTCATGTCAAAACAAGCAAACAAAGAGTGAGCACATGGCACATTATTATAATCCCAGTGCTGGGGAGGCTTGCTAGCTAGTCAGTCTAGCCTGTGCAGGAAGTCCTGAGGCCACTGCGAGGTCCCATCTCCAACAACAAAGTGAAGAATGACAGCCAAGGTTGTCTTCAAGCTTCCACACCATCATCATCAACAACAACAATAACAATAACTGCCACAACAGTGATACACACATAATTAAATAAATGTGCATAATTAGCTTTCTGGTACAACAAGTAAATAAATAAAAGTCTCCAAGTCTTGCACTGACTAACTCGATTATTTTCGGAGCCCTGTACCTTTACCTGCTCTTGTTAATGAGTGAAACTGTGTGTCTAGCTTTGTGCTATCCTCCATGGGTTTTTCCCTGTTGGATTATATTGCAGAATTTTAGAGGTAGTTTTCAAACATTCCAGCTGCGTATCAGCTCCATTAGATGCCCTGCACTGCCCTCCTGTGGCTGACATGATGGTTGCAGTCACAGCCTGCAGTTGGGAGCATCTGAGTTGGTTAAGGCTGTTTTGAAGGATACAACCTACTCAGTGATGTGCCAGGCACAGACTAGCTAGAAAAACAGGTGGTTTGCTTTTGTTAAGAACTTTTTTTGCACTTATTTCCTCACATTACTTTACTGGATATGGTGTTTTTACATTATATCTGATTCTTAGTCATTCCCTGGGGGCAGGGGAACACAAAATAGTCTATCACCCTAGAAATGGTTACAGCAAAAAAAAAAAAAAAATCTACCTTTCAGAGTCAATATTAAGATTGAGTCTGAGATTCTGGTCAAAAAGTAGCCAATGGCAGATGTGTGTGTGTGTGTGTGTGTGTGTGTGTGTGTGTGTGTGTGTGCGTAAGAGAGAAAGAGAGCAACAGAAACAGAGAGACAGAAAGACAGAGAGACACAGAGGCATAGAGACACAGAGACAGACAGGCAAACACACACACACGAGAGAGAGGGAAGGAGGGAAAAAGGGAGGGAGGGAGAGACAGACAGACAGACAGAGACAGAGAGACAGAGACAGAGAGACAGAGGCAGAGACAGAGAGAGGACCTTTGGATGGCAAGAAAAAAATGAGCTATGGAGGAAAATGCTTAGCTGATCTCAGCAATTGACTGTTGTCATACATGTTCTCTGTACACACCGGCCTTCTGTGTGGGAAGAGCAATTGTCTCAGACATGTGGAACTAACGGGCATCAGCGCTGCTGTCTGGACAATGCAATCAAGGTTGACCTGCTTAGTAATTTTTACTCCAGCTCTCTGCTGCTCTAAGGAAGGCCAAACAAACAAGCAAAAAGACATGTTTAATGAAAACAGCAAGTAAGCCTCTAAACATACTGTAAATGGACCACGGGCAAACATCTGGGAAGAATCCCTTCACTATGGAAATGTAAGGCTTAGAGATAAGTCATCGGAACAGCAATAGGCACAGACAGGGTAAATGCATTTGCTGTTATCAGAATTTAGGAATATGACCCTGTGCCGCAGGGTGAACAGCACTGCATCTTAACCTGGCATAAAAGTGAGCAATGTTCATTCCCTTGGCCAGCCAGGTTCCGCACTTGCCCTCTGGTGTTTCTCCTGTTATTGCCTAGAGGAGCCACTTCAGCTGTTAATAAGCGAGTGCAAAACGATGCTGATGCTGCCGACTGAAGATGAGAGATGACTTAAGCCTCCATTGTCTGCAGGAATTGCCTTCTTCTAAACTATTCTATTTTTATCTTACTTTTAAAATTTGATGCCCGGATTAAAATTAACTCTGTAAACTTAGAGAAGGATTCCATCCATCTTTCAGAAGTGTCTGTCACTGGAAATCGATGACACCTAATAGGCATCTTTCTGAAAGGTGTCAAAGAGATGACGGGAAATGCTTTTGTGGGAGGGGGCGCAAAATGGACATCACACTCATCTCCAAGATAAAGTGATCACAGAAAGTAGTGTGTCATCTAAGTATGCCATGTAGAGGAGAAGGGGGGGTCAAGGAGAAAGTCCTTGGGATTGTTGAGACAATGTTCAAAAGACATACACGTGGAAAGAATTGGTACGACCAGAAAATCTGTGACCTGATGGTGTAAGGGACCGTAAAGAACCTATTGGAACAGGATTCAGCATTCCCCCATCCTATGTCTGGCTGTGGTGACTGGGAAAGCATTCTGCTTCACAGGCTTAAGGTTCTTGGAACTCACCAGGTAGCCGTGTAAGAGAATTGATTGCTAAATGTGAAAAAAATCCTTTTGCAAATAACTCAAGAGCAATGCCCCGATCACCACAGGGAGATGCTCTTATTACTGTTTATACAGATGGAGACAGTCAGATACAAGTCGTGCACCATGCTGGGGGAGGCACACTTAGGAAGTGGCCACACTGAGATGACGTCACACTGCAACCTCTGGGATGGAGGTTCCCACAGCTTTCATTCTGACCAGTGGCTTCCCGCAGTCATGGAGGAGGCAGACGCATACAGGCACATCATCTACAAGAGAAAAAGTGATGGGTGTGACCGCCCCGGAGAAAGGATGTTCATTGTGCCTAGGGTCAGGACAGTAGGTCACAGGATCATGTAATGTCACAGGATCATGTAATGACTGTGAAGGCACTGTGGTGGTATTTTATTTGTGCTTTAATAAATACAGTTTGCCTGGAGATCGGAGGAAATAGCAAGCCATTTTAAGTAAACAAAGAAGTCAGGCAATGGTAGCACATGTCCTTAATCCTATCACTTAGCAGGAAAGATCTCTGTGTGTTCAAGGCCACACTAGGGAACAGAGCCAAGGGTGGTGGTGACACACGCCTTTAATCCCAGTACCAACCATAGAGTTCTCTCTAAAAAGAGAGAACATGGGGAGCATGCCTGAGTGCTTTGGGTGTGTACCTCTCATGGAAAGCTGTTGACATGAATTGGAGAAGTGGGGAATGTAGGTTGATAGATACTAGAGTAGAAGATGAGCTTGGATCTTTCCCGTTAGCCCGGGATTCTGCATCACAGGCCTCTGCCACAGCAAACAGTGCCAAAAATAAATTCAGGCTACCCCAGGATGCCAGTCCCCCTTGGCTCTGTCTATGACCTTCATTCTCCATGGCACACCTCCCCTCTCCTGTCCCTCCCCTCCCCTTTCCCCTCCCCTCCCCTCCCCTTTCCCCTCTTCTCCCCTCCCCTCCCTCCTCCCTTCCCCTCCCCTCCCTCCTCCCCTCCCTCCTCCCCTCCTCTCTCCCCTCCCCTCTCCCCTCCCCTCCCCTCCCCCCTCCCCTCCCCTCACCTCTCCTCTTCTCTCCCCTCCTCTCTTCTCTTCGCCCCTCCGCTGGATTCTCCAAATCCCTCCTAGCTACTTGAACTGCTTTCTCTTACCACCGTCTGTCTCAGTTATGCCCCTGAGGAAAGAGGACCTCATACGATGATGGGAACCCATTGCCACAGATGTCTGCAGGTATTTCATGTCAGTTAACACTGAAATCATTCTGATTTTTCACTGGTTCAGACCCTACATCCACATTGATCAAAATGCAATTTAGAGATGAAAAGTTAGAATATGGAGAAATCAGGAGACTGGGGTGAAAGTCCTTTGTGGACCAGATGTAGTAACACTGGGGGCCGACAGGTATGAAAGTGGACAGACAGGGTTCAAACTAATGGAATCCAACCGGTGGCAGCTGGATCTAGGTGATGATTCTTGAGAGCTGAGCTAGAGCTGGAGACTCCCAGATAGGCCTTCATTTGCTAGACAGCTCCATTTTCATGATCACATATAAAAAATGAGCATCATTTTACAGAGAGCAGGATTTGATTCACGTTAGTTTATTTATAACACCTAAAGGACAAATAAGCAACAATGTGTAGGTACCCTTCTGCTCTACACCCCACTTCACGGCTACCGGCAGCACACGTCACTGAACATTACTACTCAGGGACTCTGGAGATGATTTTTAACACAGCCATGAAAGCTGGATGAGTTTTTGCGCTGCAGGCATTTTTGTGTTAGGCTTCCTGTGTGTGCCAAAGAATTGCTTTTAAGCATCACTTTAGTATTTCTAAGAATTGAGCGCCACCTGCTGGTCAAGTCGAAGATTGCTAAACAGTGGTAAGCATAGGGTTTGTTTACTTTTCTTAACCAGGCCAAGAAATGAAAATTATTTTCAGGGGTTGGAAAGATGAGCAGTTAAGAGCACTGGATGCTCTTGCAGAAGACCAGGGTTTGAATTCAAACACCAATGGGGCATCTCACAACTGTCTGCAATTCTAGTTCCAAGTAATGTAACTTCCTCTAGCCTCTTCCACCTAAGTAAAACACTTATACAGGTAAAAATAGACAATAAGTCCTTTTCAAAAGTAAAGAAGAGCCGGGTGGTGGTGGTGCATGCCTTTAATCCCAGCACTCTGGAGGCAGAGGCAGATAGATCTCTGTGTGTTCAAGGCCAGTCTGGTCTATAAAGTGTTATACAGAAAAACCCTGTCTTGAAAAATCAAAATAAACAAACAAGTAAATAAAAATAAAGAAAAATATTTTTAGTTGCAAAAAATAATAATCACCTAGGAATCCACATGATTTCTGTGAATTCCTTTTCATGTCCTCCAAAAGGATGTTTATTTACAACATGAATAATCTTCATAATAACAACAGGACCCTTTCACATTTATCACAGTCCCAGATACTCTCTGGCCAAAGACCTGCCCCTGGCTCTAGGTGATAGACAACTGTGTGTCACTGTACAGGTAGATTTAAAAACTCATGAGTAGAAACTATAGGAAGGAAATAACATGAACATCGAGCACACGTGTTCTCTTGTGGTCACTCTGTAAACCAGCAGTTCTCAACTTGTGGGCCATAATCTCCAGCAGAGTCTCAGATCACGTATTTACATTACGATTCATAGCAGTAGGAAAATCACAGTTGTGAAGTAGCAATGGGATGATTTTACAGTTGGGCGTCACCACAACATGAGGAACTATATTAAAGGGTCACAGCATTAGGAAGGTTGAGAACCACGGCAATACACCAACTGCTTGCACAGCACTCTATTGTGTATCCTGGAAGTGTAGAGATGATTGAAAGCATATGAACATATTGCAGAGATTCTAGGCAAACACTGTGCCGTGGACATCTGGGGTTTATGAGGGACAGCCCTGGCTTGGGGAAAATTCTCTCCTTGGTTCCTGGAGCAAGCCTCTCAGGAGAAGGAAGAGCTGTTCCTTCCTCAATGGTGGAAAACACAATACAGCACTCATCTACAGATGAGTGACTAAATGTGAACACTCTGTCCACCTGTGCAAATAAGCCTATACCAAGCAAGCAGGCAATTAGCAATTCAAAGTTTGTAGATCTGTTTTTAAGTTTCCCCACTACTAAAATCGATGTCTTCATACTTATTGCTTAGAAACACTGCACTAAGGTCCCCCAACTTACAGGGATCATATTAGTTCCTTGATGTGACTTACACTGATTTTGAAAGTGGCAGTGCTCTGTGTAAAATTTCTAAACTAGGAATAACCTTGACAAATGTTTTTCAAACCTCATCCAAATATCTCTAAGCCTGTTCCTTACCAGCAGTGAATGGTGTCATCTGCCACAGCCAACTCAATAGCTTGGAGACAAGAGTAAGTCACTACACTTAAGTTTTAAGCTTTTAATTTCTGGCACCCATAAAGAATGCACACATTGAGTCTCTGAATTACAGGGTGTGGGCAGACACGTCATTGCTGCCGGAATGCCCTCCCCCAACAGAAGGAGGAACACTCCCCCAGTGAATGAGATGATGGGAGTTTGAAGCAACTTCATGACTTTATATTCATAAACAATGTCTATTTGAGGCATAAAATTATTAAAGCAATGATCAGCAGTCTCTAGGTATTGAGAGGAGCGTGTTCTCTGACGTTTTTTTTCTGTATAAGAGGAATAATGGAAAGGTATCTTTTTCCAGGACTTTCCAAACATGCACACGTCAGATAGCATAATCACATGAAGGTTTAAATGGCTGGAATGGTGCCCAGGCTTGGGAAACTTTTTTTTTTTTAATTTCCAGGTGTTCCTGTGTACTGCCAGGCTCTGTGAAAAAAAAAAAAACCTCTTGCCTTGCAGAATAGATCAAAGGCTCTAAGCAAAATTCTAGGGATTGAAGATTGAAGTCTGGGAAACAAAGTAAACACTAAGTTAAATAATGAACTTTAGGAGCCAATGAGTTAGAACACCCTGCCTTAAAATGAGAAAGATCTGCTCATGAGGGATCATGGTCTGGACATGTAGAGATGGTTGCTGAGACAGAACCACAGCCTTCCCACATGTCACCAAGCTGAGAAGCATTCTAAACGGAAGCCATGCACTAGGTATTCACCATGGCATCTTCAACGGATGTCTCTCACACCTCTGTAAAATCTAATATCTCTTTCCCACTTCCACCACCGACAGGTGACTGACTCTACACTATTCAGTGTTGATGTCTCAGTGGTCAAGAGCACCCACTCATTTCCCTGCAGACTCAGGTTTGATGAGCACCCATGTAAAGCAGCAGACAACTGCCTGAAAATCCAGAAGGGTCCCCTAGGCCTTCTTCTGCCTCCATGGGCACCTGCACACAAGTGGTCTACACACAGAGACAAATACACACAAATTCAAAATAGAATCTTCCCTAAGAAGTTAACAGAGGAAATAAGAGTATGAAGCAGGAGTTGGTTAATGAATCATTGCCATGAATCATCTGAGAATCTCATGAAAACTTGTATTTACCAACCCAACCCAAGAGCTTTGGGCTTAGGACTAGGGTAAGGGTTGGAGCAGGGATGTTTGGGGAATTTGTGAGGTTATGAACTACGGTTACATTTGAGGAGCTAAATATTATAGTCTGTATATTTTGGAGTTCCAAATTACACCCACAAGCTGCCTAGACAGGGAAGCATACACAGGTACTTGCAAGGTAATGTTATGTCATCAGAACTATTTTAGTTTTTTCTCATTTTATTTTTAGTTCTTTAACATATCATATACTGTATTTTGTTCATATTACTCCTTCCATAATTCTTCCCCAATTCATAGCCCCCTTCCCTATTCTCCCAACTGTGTAAGTCTTTAAAAAGTCCTTCAAAAGCAATTTGTGCCATCCAAATGTTCCTCGATGTACAGTTTTATGCTGGAGAGTGATTGACTTACCAGGGACTACATTCTTACAGAAACTGTCTCCCTCTCCTAGTAGCTGATAAATGCCAGTAGCTCCATGGGTTTGGGAAAGACTGTGTGCCCAGCTCCTCTCTCCTTGCTGGGATTTGGTATGACTTGGGCTAACAGAGATTTTGTACATTCTATGATGAGCTTATGTATGCATTTCCCCATGGTATCCAGAAGATAATGTCTCCCTGTGGTCATCCACCCTCCGGCTCTTAGATTCTTTCTGGCCTCTTTCTTATGTAATGATCCCTGAGCCTTGGGAGAGGGATTGAAGTTTATGTGTTCCATTTAGGGCTGAGCATTCTGCCGTCTGTCTTAGTCTCTGTACCTTGGCTAGTTGTGGGTCTCTGTATTCACCACTATCTACTGCAAACACCATATACAACCACAGAATGAATAAATCATACTTACAGGCAACACCAAAGTTACATATCACAGTTGTCATATACCTAAAGATACATACACAAGAGTCCTAGTATTATGACTTCATTCACATAAAGCTTAAAATAGGCAATAACCCCTAATTTTAGGATTAGTACTTTAATAGCAAGTCCCTTGGGTTAATAAGTAGAAGTAGGCTCCTGGGGGATTCTGGATAGTAATTCTATTGTTTCTCAATCAAGTCTTGCTTATCTCTGTGTGTTTAACTTTGTGAAAATTTATTGGTTTTCATACATAGCATACGTTTATGTTTAGACACATATTTTATGCAATATGCTCTATCCCATGTTAGAATCATAGAAGTCAGGGCATCTACCGCCCTCTTCTGTCATGTAAAGATGTGCTGAATGCTGGGAACTGCTCCCAGTGGATGTTGGAGAGAGTCTGTGGCACATCATCTTCAGTGTTCCAAGCTGGAGAGAGAGTGATGTTTGGGTCCCTAGGACTCTGAAAACCCAAAGAAGGACCATGGGTTGCACAGACAGTGTTCAGAGGCTCTACGCAAGTCATTCTGACCTCAGGGAGGACAAAGCAAGAACAAGGCTAAACCTCAGGATGCGAGACCATGGATCACCCCTACATATCTCTGGGTGGTCTATGCATGCATGTTCCCCCAGTCTGTGAGGGCCCCATTCCTACTGAATCTGCCGTCATTCCCAGCCTTGTTCTGAATCCTGAATGGATGATTCCCCCGCCCCCTTTTGCTTCCCCCTCCCCCTTTTCCTTCTTATCAAGGCCACTCACTTTCACTTGTGTTACCGGCAAGTCTTTGCTGTTAGCCAGCTCATTAAATCACTGTTCCCACATACAGCAGATGACAACAGTCCACTCCAGTGCCACCGGTTTGACAGTCTCTCCTGGCCTCTGTAGGCACTGTCCCCACATGCCTAAAACCATTCATATTCACATAATTTTAAACACTCTTAAATACATAAATTATAAATAAATAGAAAGGAAACTCAGAAATTTGGTGGTTGGGAACACTCTCACCATGGGCCCACCCTCCGAGTTCGCACTTAGTTTTGAGGGAGTCCCATTATGTGCCTGCTGGGCTAATGGCGCTGTAGATTGGGAGCCCCAGTTTGAGAACCATTCACTCACTGTCTTAGTGCTTACAGTGATGATGGGGATGCTGTTCTGTACACTGTGATTATGTGTTGCTCTGATTGCTTGATAAATAAAGCTGTTTGGCCAATGGTGAGGCAGAAGAAGGTTAGGTGGGACATTCTAACTGGAGAGAGAGGGAGAGGAGAAAGACAGAGCAAAGGAGTTGCCAGCCAGACACAGAGGAAACAAGATGTCAAGGCAGAACTGAGAAAAGGTACCAAGCCACGTGGCTGAACATAGATAAGAATTATGGGCTAATTTAAGCGTAAGAGCTAGTCAGTAATAAGTCTGAGCTAATGGCCAAGCAGTTATAATTAATATAAGCCTTTGTGTGTTTACTTGGGGGACACGAGTGGGAGAGATTTGTCCGGAGCACTGGCCAGCTGGGACACAGGAAAACTTCCAGTTACATAGCAACGTGCCTGTACCTTTTCCATTCTCCACAAGGGTTCCTTGCTGTATGTTTGCCTTTTTTTCAAAATTCTTGGACTCAACCAAGCAGGCAGTTGATGAAATACTCTTTCCTAAATTGTTAACATCTAGTACCTTGCTCTGGCTTGAATTTCTGGTATTAACGAAAGTACACACATTGCTTGCTCTCTGTTTACACAGTGGTGACCCTGTCTGTCAGCTCCTGATTAGCACCCGACCACAGATTTGTCATGTTCCCAGTGTACCCAGCAGGGTGGACTGTGGGTTGCTCAGCTCACTCTGTTCTCAACTCACCTTGGTTAAAAAACCATGGAGTCTAATCCCAGCACTCGGGAGGCAGAGGCAGGTGGATCTCTGGGAGTTCGAGGCCAGCCTGGATTACAGTGTGAGTTCCAAGAAAGGCGCAAATCTACACAGAGAAACAAACAAACAAACAAACAAACAAACAAAAACCATGGAGTCTTTTTTCTCTTCCGTGGGTGATTTGTTCATACCCACCGCACCTGAACAAAATGAAGCTTTCCTCTTCTTCTTGTACAGATTGAAAGGTATTTAAAAAGTCCTTCAATACTGACTTATCCCTTACATAGGCATCCCACGCCTGGTTTAAACTGTGTGCTCCTCAACCAACATGTTCCTCCGACTTGGCTCCATGTCTGTGCCATCTCGAGAACTGAAATACTGTGAGGTGACTCGCAGGTTCCCTTCCATTTGATGGAGGTTGTGATCTGTCAGGGACGTCTGCAAAAGCTCCCAGGGGATCACAGCACAGAGAAGGTTTGGATACATTGGAGGACCTGGTTCTCCCTGGGAACTTCAAGAGAGGTAAAATGACATGGGTAATTTACCAAATCCCCATGCCTGCCTTACTTCTTCTGTGTGTGCCTCCTGTTGAAGCCTTCCTTTTGCACCCTGAGACATGAAGATACAACAATCTGCTCTTTAAATGCATCACAAAACATTAAGTCCATTCTGCATCTTGGATAGACCTTCATCAAGCCAAAAGTGTGTGTGTGGAGGGGGGACTAATAAATGGCTGAGCTCTGCATTTCCAATACAATCGAACTGCTCCCTGAGGATTTGGCCGAGTGCAGCGTCCTTGTGATTGACAGCTTAAATGTGAGAGTTTGCAGTACATGTCCTCTTTGGAACCATTCTTTAATTATTGCTCTGTTTCTTCTAAGCTAGCATGTGAAGCAATGTGGTTTATTGTGGCCTTCTCCTTCAGGTCCATCACTTCTACTTGCTCTTCTTCCCCTCCTCCTCTGCTGCCTTCTCCACATCCCCCATCCCCTGTTGGTGATCTCCCAGCTTCCCTCAAGTCGTCTGTGCCTCTGTCTGTATGTCACATGTGTTCCATCACTCTCTGTTCTTCCTCCTTCTGCACTCCTGTAAGATCTCTTTCTCCCTCTCAGAGTGAGTCCTGTTCTACCTGCAGTGTATGCACATTCACTTCACACACACACACACACACACACACACACACACACACACACACACACACAATCTATCATCCATCTGTCTATCATCTATCTTTCTATTGACTATATGTACGTATTTGATCTATTGTATACATGTATATGTATTTCCACAGATGAGAGTTAACAATTCGTTTTTGTTGGACTGGCTTGTTTCATTTAACACGATGATTTTCAGTTGCATCCATTTTCCTGCAAATGTGTTTTCTTCTCTCTTTGTGGATGAAGAAAATTCCACAGTGTGCCTGTACATTTTCTTACCCATTCATCTGCTGATGGACAGTCTTCTGTGTTAAAGGGGTATTTCCCCTGTAAAATAATTACACATACAAGAGTGTCACTTTGATAGTCATAATAATGCCATCTAAGACTAAAAGAAAATAATGCATGCCTACTATTCCACTGGCTTGAAAAAATAATGCAAATTGATTTCTGTCATATGAGACTCCCTGAAAACAGCTTACATTGAATAAATTAGAAACTGGCTGTTTCTAACATAACTGATATTGTAAAAATAAAAGAATTCATTTCTACCTTACCCATGAAGTAAATACATGCCACCTAGTACAACTCCCCGTACCATATTCAGGAGATAGTTCTCTCTCAAATAAAGGTGGTGTCAGCAGGTCCAATCACACCCTTTTGTCCTTTATTTGGGTTCTGTTTAGTATCTCAGAGTAACAAAGCATGGAAACTGTACCAGGCTTCTTCTTTTGGGCCACCAACCAGCTCCGAAATCATGACATGGAGACTCATTATTAATTTTGAATGCTCAGCCTAGCTTAGGCTAGCTCTTTTTCTTTAACTTAAATTAACCCATTTCTCTTTATCTGCCTTTTGCCTCAGGGCTATTTACCTTTTCTTACTGTCTTGCTTTCTTTATGTCTGGCTGGCTAGTAGCGACCTGACTTCTGGCCCTGGGCATCTCCTCTCTTCTCTTCTCTCATTCTTCTTTCTCTTCTTCTCCTTCTTTCTCTCTTTTTGAGCCTGGATTCCTCCTCCTACTTATTCTCTCTCTATTCCAGCCCTGCCTAGCCCTATCCTGCCTAGCTATTGTCCATTCAGCTCCTTATTAGATCAATCAGGTGCCTTAGACAGGCAAAGTAATACAAATGCAACACGTCTTTTCATAATTAAACAAATGCAGCACAAACAAGTGTAACACATCTTTACATCATTAACAAAAGCAGCAGAAGCAAATGTAACACACCTTTGCCTAGTTAAAATAATACCCCACCAAAGAAATGTGTTTTATAAATCACCATGGACAGTTAGGAACATAGCAGGCTTTTCAGAGTGACATATTTCAAACTGAGATTACAGTCAGAGCATCAGAGTTCAGTGGTTGATCAAACCTACAGATCTAGACAGAGTCAGTGCCCCTTCGTTGTGTGGACAGCACAAGAAAAAATGAGGATTCAGATTATCATGTTACCAACCCCAAGCAATCTTGGTCCATGAAGCAATTTAAAATAAAAGGCCTGCTTAAAATATAAATATA
Source organism: Peromyscus maniculatus bairdii (assembly GCF_049852395.1). NCBI lineage: Eukaryota > Metazoa > Chordata > Mammalia > Rodentia > Cricetidae > Peromyscus > Peromyscus maniculatus. Next base: position 46,447,981 of record NC_134866.1, on the reverse strand, counting down.
GCTTTAAAGCACCTTCAAATGTTACGGTTACCAGGCTCCTCCTCACCACCTGGGGACTTCGTGTATACAGTGGCTAATTTGTGTGTAGTATGCAGGCATTTATAAAGCACTTATATTCACATGTATTTGTTACCTTTAACCTAGGAAGACTAAAGAAGCAGCACTTCATATGCTTTCAAAAAGCAACTAGGGGGCTGGATGCAGTAATTTTATTGGCGGTGTTTGAGAAAGTAGGGCTCCCCAAGCCACACCCCCATCTAGGAGTCTGGAGATGAAACTCAACTGAGTGCAGGCGCTTTCTCTCTTCGGACTCTTTCTCTTCTTGATGGCGCTCATGGTCCAGGACCCCCTACTCCTTGGAAGGTGGGATTATGAGGCCCAACATCCTATTGCTGTGCCTAAATTCATGCGGGGCTGCATCTTAACTGCCTTCTGACCTCATACGTGATTTTTACTAGCTTCTAACAAAAAAAATTTCACTTACCACACATTTAGGTATCTCTAAGTGACTGCTTCCCCTGATACCCTGTGGGGAATTACCAGGTTTTCGTTAATTCTCTTTTGTCCTCCTTTGCTGAATCATGTAGTTCTTCAGGTTGGCCACTAGAGGGGGGCCTTTCATTACCATTGTCACATCTGCTCCATGGTGGGAGCTTTGATTCTAGCTGAAAATATTTTGTGTGTGCTTGAAGCTGTTTTCTTCAAATACATGAGGCATGGAGGAAGGACTCCATGCAGTCTGAAAGTTCTTTTACGTGTCAAATACTACTTCCTCCTCCTTGTCCTCCTTCCTAGATCTTGCTTACAGATATTATTTATTCAGCAAATTCATTTTTTCCCCCACTGTAGCCTTAAGTGATGGCTCTGTGCAGTCTTCCTTTTCACACAGGATTGAGGTCTGTACTTACAGGAGTCAAAAAGGTACAGTTTAAGGGTAATGTTTCTGGGGCAGAATGGGGACAATGGACTTAGGGTTCTGCGGCTCCATTTGAGACCAATGAGAAACTGGTATCCACGTAAATCCCAGAATTCCGTCTTGCACAGTAACCCAAACCACTCAAAACAGTAGTAGAGTTGCCAGGCACCGATGTATCATTGCCAAATGCATCTGTGGTCCCTCCAGACAATCCAACAAATGTCTTTTCTCTGATGTGCTGAAACGTTCTGATTTTTCCTAGCAAAACCAAAACCAACCAACGTCAATCAATTCACACAGGCTGTTTGTATATTGTGTTCCAAAGTCTCTCTCTATTTGTCATGAGTCACCCAATTAACGTCACCTATAATTATTTCCTCTTCATTTTCCCTCCCCACTGACGGTTGATTTTCCCAATGCCACCAATTTCCTTAACTAGTTCACTTTAATAACAAAACCTGCATTTCAAGTTCTCCTACTTCCCACACCCAATAAAAAAAATGAGATGCCCTTCTAGATTTTACTCAGTACTGCAAATCCTTTGACATATTCTAAGAATTCTTCCTGTTCAGTTTTGCCATATTTCCTTAAAGGTCTCTTATTGTTGAACACAGTTTTTCTATATGGACTCTGTTAAAATCATTTCTAGTGACTCTACAATTGACCATTCTCCCAAACTGAAACACACTCCAGACTTATCAGTTGATCTGATCTCTTGGTGGCAGGAGGGGTGTAGGGAGGGCATAGTTACTTGAGGGTAAATATGAACTTTTGGGCCCTGGACAACAACAGGAAGCTGGATTTCTGGCAGCTACCACATTAAACTTGGTTGAGGTTTTTATTGTTTGTGGGGTATGGGAATTTTATTTCCTGGAGTCTAGTAACAATTGGCAAAGATCCCCATTACACCCGCTGTGAAAAGCCCCAGGATAGATCCACAGCTATTGAGAACGCCCTGGAGACTCAGCTACCTCCTGACCACTGGAAGCCCTGGTTGGTTTAGGCAAGATTAGTTCAGCTTTGGTTATTTAATAGTCACTGTCTGTAGCAGGCTTTTCCACACCACAGAATCCCAAGGTGGATTCAATGCTTTCTCTCAAGGTCCCCAGCCACTAGTCAGGCTCCCTTATTACCCCCTCCCCAACAAAATATTATTTGCTCTGGGTGTGGCATTTATGTATTATCAGGATTTTGATGGTCAGAGGAAAGGCAAGCTGGTTACATTCACAAGTATTGTGCAATGGAATGTTAGACACCCATGCTCTTTAAAAGCTGGCTAGCATCCATATCTACAGTGAGTTACTAGCCTGCTTGGTCTTTTTATCATCTCAACACCCTTACATCTCTCCAACTCCTGTTTCTTTCTCTCTCTCTCTCTCTCTCTCTCTCTCTCTCTCTCTCTCTCTCTCTCTCTCTCTCTCTCTCTCTCATTTTTTGAGACAGGGTTTCATTGTGTAGCCCTAGCTGGCCTGAAACTCACTCTGTAGACCAGGCTGGCCTGAAACCCACAGAGATGCACCTGCCTCTGCCTCTGCAGTGCTGGGATTAAAGGCTTGTACCATTACATCTAGCAACTCCTTCTCACTTAATGGTTTTTAGCACTCTATCACTGTGCTTCTGCTCCGGTTACTTTTGTCTTCCAGACCTGCACAGATACTCAAAAGAACACTCAGCCTTTTATTAAACAGTGCCCTGGCCTTCGTAGAAGATGCTTTGGGATATAGCTTTTCTTACACAGAATTAAGATGACCAAATTGAATTTTACCATTTGGCTCTCATTTCACCAGGAAATTCCATTCAAACAGTGTTAACATTCATTCATCATTTAACAAGTAATAATTGAACATCTAATTATGAAAAGGAATGCATTTGCTGTTCTGTTTATCCCTAACCATGAAAAGGCCTGTGTGTCTGTGTATAGTTCTGGGCTCTAATAACCCCTATGAAGGAAGAGTAGGCACCGATTTGAATCTAACTCAGCTACCACAACAGAATGCCACACACTGGGTGGCCTCAGGAGCACACATGCATTTTTCTCTTGGTCCTAGAGGCTGGCAAGGTCTGCCCCTGGAGCCAAGTCCTCATGAGAGTTGGAATCCTGCTTTTTTTTAAAATTTATTTACTTTTTTTTTTTTAACCTGCTGAGCTTCCAGAAGGGAGCCTGCATTATGAGCAGTCTTATCTCTGGATACTTCATAAGACATATGGACTCTAAAACCAAGGAGTGGCCCTCAAGTATTTACAGGGAAAATTTATATTGCTAAAAGGGAGGCCCTATAATGTTTCATGAGTGGGTGGCTTAGTGGTTTCAGTAAAGCAAGATACATCCTGGGGACATTATTTGTTTGTTAAAGGCCTGTTCCCTGACTTTTTCATATAGTTGTTTCAGTGCATAGCCAACCCGGTTGGCACATTGCCTTCACTTATCTTATAGCCTGTGGTGATCACAGTAGCAGCGTCAGATTCTCACTTTCTTATCATAGATATCTATTCCTCACATCCAGTGGGATCCTCCACTCCCCTGAACAGAGTACTATGATTCTCCAGCAACTTCACAGCTCCTAACTTGGTTGATTTTGTCACACAGAATTGTATCCTCTACGAACTGAATTGTAGCTCTGCCTCAACTAGTCTATACAACATCTCAGGCAATGTCTGACAAGGAAGTAGCATCGTTATCCTCGAAACCAACCTGCACAATAAAAGTCAAGAGTAAAGTTAAATTTATTTCAATGTGATTTGGTGTGATGATGATACGGCCCAAAGCAGACAGCTCAGCATCCTTATCTGGGAACATGTCAGAATCCCAGAAAAGAATAACTGTGCTCGTGAAATCTTCGGTGCTTTTCTGGGCGTGGATAACTAGATAGCTTAGAGAACCATCCGGATGGTTGAGTTTGATGTTTACATCTGACACTATACTGCTTTCAGTATGCTGAAATGCTGCAGAGTAAGAGAAAGAAAAATGACAAACACAAATAGAAAGTATCATGTAAAAAAGAAACAACCCCACGTTTTAAATTTTTAAATGCTTGCCTTTGATTTTGTGGGGGTTTTTTGGGGGGTTTGTTGTTTTTGTTTTTGTTTTTGTTTTTAAGTTGAAACAACTCTCTGCCCTTAGCTGTCATCATGATGGATAATCTTTACCCTGGCAGCTCAGGGACCCATCATCTAGTAGCAGTCTTGTGGTAGAGGACCGGGGATCAGCACACAGCAGCTGCTTGCTGAAGGTCAAAACCCTGATAAACAGCAGAGCTGAGAGCGGAGCCCACACAGCCTCATCCTTGTGCCTTGGCTTCCTAACGCTATGTTGCACAATTAGTAGAACCCTGTTTATTTTCCCAGCCATAAACCCTGCTTAAATTTCCATAAATGGTAATTTGATTTTTTCCCCTTCTCTGGACTGTAAATTTGTATAATTGAATTTTTATGGACTTTTGCACCACTGGTGATATTTGTAATGGATTTATTTTTCAAAATTATGATGTTCAATGAATCCTGTAATCTAGACATACCTCCCAAGAAACCGAAGAGACCTCCCAGCTGGTCTCTCATTTGACTAAAATTCTGTCCACCAAATGTATGATGCATTTCCTAGAGCTGTGCTAGCAAAGCATCACACACAGTGGGGCTTAGCACACAAGAACATTGCCTTGAAGTTCCGGCTACTGGATGTTCAAAGTCAAGTTCTTCTCAACTTGATCCTCCTGAGGGCAGGAGGGATGGGGCCTTTCCAGGTCTGTCCTCATGTCCTAATTCGGAGATAACTGTCTTCCCAAGTACCAGCCCCTACATCTCCAAATGCCCCCTTTTAATTGGAATATCCTCCATATTGAACAAGACTCACACCATTATCTTATTTTAACTTGATTCCTCCTTTACATATCCTTTTTCTAGATAAACAGAGGCACGGTATGAGTTAGTGTTTCAGGATAGTTTGGAGTGACTCAGTGTTAGCATGAACTTCTAAGCCACAGCGGTAAACTGAGGCCGAGCTGGGTGGGACCATTCTGGCGGCAGACTGATAGAAGCCTGCCTTCTGCAGAGTGGTGAGCTGGACCAAGAGGCTTTCTACTCTGTGACTTCCCAAGTAACACAGTAGTCCTAGTTAAAAGGAACTGAGGTCATACACTTAGTGGATTCCCCTCACTGAAGTCGTCTTCCCAGAAAGATGGGTTCATCTTCTCTATGTTTATCATAGTGTAAATGTCTACCCCAGATGTGTAAGAAGGACTAGTTCATGGGGGCACAAGTGAATGGGCACACTCAGGCTCAGTACCCTCCCTCCCCGCTAGACCTTGACATGGCTGTTTCTCCTACACCCACAAAGAGAAGCCCACTGCTTATCTTTCTCAGGTCTGGAGACTCTAGTGTCCCAGGTATTCAGAGAGACTGACAGCTGTCTGGCTTTGGAGAGTTGCTTGAGGGGCTGGCTGCAGGTGCTTCATCAGTTGTTGGCCACTGGCTGACTTGGGCCTCTGTAACTGCACTGGCACTTGTCAACAGCAAAGATCCCTGGGAGAGCAAGGCCTTGCACTATCTCGTCTGCTTTTGCAATGCCTCTAGGATGGGCATCCTGGTAGTTCCCTGAAGAAAACTGTCTCACAGATACACAGAAGCCTTTGGCGGGGGGGGGGGGGGGGGCGGGTGTCACAGGGAGTCATCAGGGATGGCTCAGATTTGTGCCCCAGTATAGACCCCCTTTTCTCTTTAAGCACTCAGTTCCACATGGTAAGAATCCGTGTTCCTCCGGATCCGTTTGCCTGATACTTTAACTCATCCTTGTGTTATTTTTTTTTTCCACTGAGAGAGTTACATGAAATATTTAAAACGCCATCTTGAGCTGGGGCTGTTGTTCAGTGGTAAAGTCCTTGGCTGGTGCGTGCAATCTCAAGCATCACAAAAAATAAAATTATAAAAAAATGAAATGACATCTTGTAGATGTAACCAACCGTCTTATTAAATAAGAAACACAGAAACAATGTAAAAGAGAAAGCCGAGAGGTCAGAGCTCAGAGCTAAAATCTCACCCTTCCTCCTGCTGTCCCAGCTTCGCGAAAAGAGACCTACTTCCTCTCGGTTCGTATTTTTAAAGTATGTTGTTCTGCCTTCTCATTGGTTGTAAACCCAAACACATGACTGCCTCGTCACTATCTGAATGTACAGCCCCCTAGGTCTTAAAGGCATATGTCTCCAATGCTGGCTGTATCCCTGAACACACAGAGATCTTATGGGATTAAAGGCGTGTGCCACCACCGCCACACTCTTGCTATGGCTCTAATAGCTCTGACCCCCAGACAACTTTATTTATTAACATACAATCAAATTAATATTTCAGTACAAATCAAAATAATATTTCAATACAATTAGATTACCACCACATTTCCCCTTTTCTATTTTAATAAAAAGAAAAAAAGCAAAAGGTTATGACTAACAAAAGAAAAACTATATACAAAAGTACAATAACTATATACAATATATACAAGTAATAAATACCTAAACAGGTATTTGACGAATCAGAGAAAATAATTCCATTATCTATCCTATTTTGATAATTCCAAGATGTATCTAATGTACTTTCTATCCTAATTAATTTTCAACTATAACTAACTAATCTTCAACCATAACTAACTAATCTTCAACTCCCTCAGAGACCCAAGAAGGGAATAATATTAGCTAACAAAAATAAAAACAGGAAGTGCATGCAAGCAACTTCCAAAAAAAAATTTTGTGAGTTGAAAGAAACAGCCAGCTGCCTGGGCAGTCACCTGAGGTTTCTCCGCAGTGTTGGGGCATCATCTTCAGCCTATAGGCTTAGTGTATCTGACAGACTCATTTGTGAAGTAGGATGTACACAAGGTCAACAGTTCAACCTCACATTGGGTGAGAGCAGTCCACGTACCAGAAACACCTGAATTCCACTAGTGTCCTGTCATGATTCAGGATTTTAAATTCTGGAAATTGTTGACAGTTTTTGAATTCAGCTGTCCATTCTTCTTGGCTGTGTATATATGGCTTCATCTCAGCATCCCCTTCTTCTCCACATCCCTCTATTAAATGCCAGTCTACTTTTGAGAGGCATGAGCTTTCAGCTGCTGTTCCATTGTACAACAGAATCCATCGGCCCTCTGCCTGTTAAGCTGCCTTCGAAGAAAAGGGCACCGTACCTTTTCCGGATGCGAAGGCCACTTCAGGGATGGGGCCATATTGTCCTGGCCTCAGAAGATGCCTTTTGATAAAGCCATAACCACACTTGTTTTGGCAAGAATCAGTAGTCCCTTGTTTCGTGATCTGTCTGTCCATTTTGTCCTGTTGATTCGAGGATACTTTGTTGTCCAGTGGCTAACTTTTGCCAGAATGAAAGTTGACTCCATATGCAGTTTCTTCAATGCCCATATTTTCTCTAAAGTAGATTGGTACTGCCAGGAGCCGACATGTCTCAAAAAAGAAAAATTTTCTAAGTTATTAAAACATTTTAAATGCCATATTCTGTAGATCTCTGAAGGGTTTGAAGATGACCTGTCTAAAACATCTCTGCTCAATTTTTAAAACATATCCAATATGACTACAAGTTCTATGATAATGTCTAACTACTAGCTTTCATTTCTTTATATCCTAATAGTTGATAATAATAACATTCAAGGATCAGAAATTTGCATTACATTGTTAAATGGATGGAATAAATACAATTAGAAATATACATATAGCATTTTCTAACAATATCAGTTTCAAATTTGTGTACAATATAAAACAATTCAATCCAATGTAAAGTATTTAAAACTAGTAATTGTCTTTCTCTTTTCTTTCTTTTTTTCTTTCTTTCTTTCTTTCTTTCTTTCTTTCTTTCTTTCTTTCTTTCTTTCTTTCTTTCTTTCTTTCTTTCTTTTTTTTAAACAAGAACCTTAAATCTAATCTCCTTTGCTTAGCCTTTTTCCTAACCCTTGACAATAACTTGTAACCAACCCCCCTAAATACTGAAAATTATCCCAGACCCAAAACCCATTAAAAAGACCAAAAAACCACCCGCCCCACACCACCTCTTTGGGAATGTGGGCGTCGTATTCTTAAATTTGCTTCCTGCTGGGTATGGGCGAAGTTTTCTTTATCCTGAAAGAAAAATTTTAGGTTAATTGTCAAATTCTAAGAGAGGTAACTATATCCTTCATTATCCAGTCTGTGTATAATGCCAAAGTTCAGGGTTTATCTCAAGTCCTTATTCAAGTAGTCTTTGAGACTGGATCATCTCAGCTAGTCATCTCAAAATTGCTCTGAGCACCTTATAGTTCAAAGCTGATCTATGGATGATGTTTGTCAGCTTAATGATAATATTATTGTCCACGTGGAATTGTTGTTGTTGTGGGGCCCCATCTTCTTTCTGGAGACTTCAGTTGATGTTAGGCCTGGCCATGATTTCCTGCAGAAAACTGATAAGAGACTCGAACACAAAAACATATATATGCAGCTAGCCTTTTTTCTAGAATTAGTTAGTACTCTATGTGACCATTCATATCTTAACAAAGTTTAAAATGTATATATATATATTAATCTTGTAAATTTTGATATAAAATTTATACTTTGAGAAAAGTTTAAAGAATCAGAATAGAATCAGAGTTGAGATTAGTAATAGAATAGTCCCTTAATTAATTTTGCTTTTGTCCTGTACCATAGCAGAAGATGGCTCTTATTCTGGCATGATACAGGGAGTTTGCATTTTCCTTTTAACAACATGCTTGATTTTAAAGAAGGAGAGAGCCATTCTCCAACTCCAAAGTCAGCTTTAAATTTTAATTGAACTGGGACTATTAGAAAACCAAGAGTGTTAAATCTTTAGAGAAAAGCAGAAACAAACATTTAGGAAGACATAAAATTTTTTTAGATAATATATACCCATACACCGTTTCACTCTGTTTCTTGGGATAGATGATTTGTCCCTTTTCTTCAGTTGTCTCATTTGTCCAGTGTTCTTTAGATTCCTTAACCTTCATTCTCCTAAAAGACAAAAACAAAAACCTTTCCCCAAGACTAATTTTGGGGATGTTCCTTTTTGGCAAGTTATTATCTGATGAAATGAAAAGGCATGTTTTATTGATACAAGTTAGTTTAAATTGGATGTTCATGCTGGTTGATGAACTATCACCTCCTCTAATTAAGAGGTCTCTCTTGTTCAAATCGAACCTTTATCAATTTTGATGGTACCCACAGCTTATCTTCTCCTGTAGAAACAAAAGCAAAACCACGTCCCCAATGTAATACATACCCTGGTTTCCATTCTGAGGTCAGCACATCCTTAAAGTATATAGGCTGATTTAATTCTGTAGTTTTTTCTATTATCCAATGTCTCTCTGCAGCTGTTGTTCCTTTCTCATTGGCATTCAGAAAATTCAAAGTTAGAAGAGCATTATGCAGTCTATTTCTGGGGGTTTTTGTTACCCATTTCTGTTTATTTAGCATATCCTTTAGAGTTCTGTTTGATCTTTCTATAACTGCTTGACCTGTAGGATTATGTGGTATGCCTGTAATATGCTTTATATTGTAATAAGCAAAAAACTGTTTCATTTTAACAGAGACATATGATGGAGCATTGTCAGTTTTGATTTGTGCAGGTATACCCATGATGGCCATAACTTCTAGCAAATGAGTGATTACAGAATCAGCTTTTTCAGAACTCAAAGCAGTTGCCCATTGAAATCCTGAATAAGTATCGATAGTGTGGTGTACATATTTCAATTTTCCAAATTCTGCAAAGTGAAACACGTCCATCTGCCAGATTTCATTTCTCTGAGTACCCTTTGGGTTACATCCTGCTGGTAATGGCGTCTGATTGTAGAAGGAACAAGTAGGACATTTCTTTATTATTTCTTTGGCTTGTTGCCAGGTTATGGAAAAATCCTTTTTTAAACCTTTACTATTAACGTGATGTTTTTTATGAAATTCTGAGGCCTCCAGCACATTTCCTATCAATAATTTATCAATCTCTTCATTGCCTTGTGCTAGAGGGCCTGGCAGACCAGTATGGGATCGAATGTGAGTTATATATAAAGGATGATTCCTTTTCCTGATTGTATCTTGTAATTGAATAAATAGTGAAGTTAATTCTGAAGCATCAGGGATAAATTCTGCAGTCTCAATATGTAACACCACTCTTTCAGCATACTGAGAGTCAGTTACTATGTTGAGAGGTTCTGAAAAATCCATTAATACCAACAGAATAGCATACAATTCTGATTTTTGAACTGAATTATACGGACTTTGAACCACTTTACTTAAATTTTCTGATTTGTAACCTGCCTTTCCTTCTTTGTTGGCATCTGTATAAAATGTACGAACTCCAGATATGGGTTTTTGCCGTACAATTCGAGGCAAGATCCATTCAGCTCTCTTTATAAGATCAATTCTATTGCTTTTGGGATATTTGCTGTTAATTTCTCCCAAAAAATTACTGCAAGCTCTTTGCCAAGGTTCACTTTCTGTCCATAATTTTTCAATGTCCTCCTTAGTTAATGGTACGACAATTTCTGCTGGGTCTATGCCTGCTAATTGACGAAGTCTCATTTTTCCTTTGTAAATCAAGTCAGAGATTTTTTCCACATAAGTTTTTAATTTTTTATTTGGTTTATTTGGTAAAAATATCCATTCCAATATAATATCTTCCCTCTGCATTAATATTCCAGTAGGAGAACGCCTAGAAGGTAAGATAACCAAAATGCAATCCAGCTTTGGATCAATACGATTCACGTGTCCTTCATGCACTTTCTTTTCTACCAAGGCTAATTCTTTCTCAGCTTCAGGTGATAATTCTCTTGGACTATTTAAGTCCTTGTCACCTTCTAAGGTTTTGAACAAATTAGTCAGTTCATCATTTTTTACCCCAACAATAGTTCGTAGATGAGAAATATCTCCAAATAATCTTTGAAAGTCATTAAGAGTCTGTAGTCTATCTCTCCGAATTTGCACCTTTTGGGGTCTAATTTTTTGTAGCTCTATTTTATATCCTAAATAATTAATAGAATCTCCTCTTTGTATCTTTTCAGGAGCAATTTGTAATCCCCAGCGAGGCAAAATTTTCTTTACTTCTTCAAACATTATTTCTAAAGTATCTGCATTTGAGTCAGCTAGTAAAATATCGTCCATATAATGATAAATTATAGATTTAGGAAATTTTTTACGTATCACTTCCAATGGCTGTTGTACAAAATATTGGCACAGAGTTGGGCTATTCAACATTCCCTGTGGGAGGACCCTCCATTGAAATCTTTTAACCGGTTGAGAATTATTATAAGTAGGCACTGTAAAAGCAAATCTTTCTCTGTCTTTTTCTTGTAAGGGTATTGAAAAGAAACAGTCTTTTAAATCAATAACTATGAGAGGCCATCCTTTTGGTAACAGAGTAGGCAAAGGCATCCCAGATTGTAGAGAACCCATTGGCTGAATTACTTTGTTAATTGCCCTAAGGTCTGTTACCATTCTCCATTTACCAGATTTCTTTTTAATAACAAATACAGGAGAATTCCAAGGGCTGGTTGATTCTTCAATATGCTGAGCATTTAACTGTTCTTCTACCAGCTCTTCTAAAGCCTGGAGTTTCTCTGTTGTTAAAGGCCATTGCTGGACCCATACAGGCTTGTCTGTTAACCATTTTAAAGGTAGAGCTGTTGGTGTCTTTGGAAGATCATCAGTTATTGTGCCCTGTTCTTGTATAATATGGATGGCTGGTGACCACTCATTAGAACAATATCTTCTAATATTTCTCTCAGTAACATGTGCTAGTTTATGATTTGTTTCTGAGATTGGAGGGATGTTAATCTGAGTATTCCATTGTTGCAACAAGTCTCGACCCCACAGGTTCATAGTTATGTTAGCCACATATGGTTTTAATTTTCCTCTCTGTCCTTCTGGACCTATACATTCGAGCCATCTTGCACTCTGTTTCACCTGAGATAATGTCCCAATTCCTAACAGTTGAACGTTTACCTCCTGAAGAGGCCAAGTTGGATGCCAAAATTCTGGTGCAATTATGGTAACGTCCGCACCTGTGTCTACCAGACCAGACAACAAAACACCATTTATTTTTATCGTTAATTTTGGTCTTTGTTCATTAATAGAAGTTTGCCAAAAAATTTTCTTTATGTTTTCTCCTGAATTTTCTATTCTCTCTGTTTCATCATTCTGACCAGCATGATTTATTCCAATAGGCATTTGGTTATTTAATCGCTCTCCAGAGCAGGCATTTCCTCTATGGCTGCCGGAAAGGTTTGAACTGGATTTGCACTGGGGGCCTGCCTGAGGCCCCTCTGGGAGTTTCCCGAAGACTGAGGCAAAGGATTACCCTGTCTGTCCTTTGTTGATCTACATTCGTTGGTCCAGTGTTTTCCCTTACCACACCTTCTGCATACTCCAGAAGGAAGGGGCATTCTGTTGCCATTGTTCCTTGAAGAAACATTGTTTCTGGAAATGACCTGTCTACAGTCCCTTTTCAAATGTCCTTGCTTTCCACATCCAAAACATCTAACACTCCTCAAACCTTTTGAAATTACTTCTCCTACCCATGTATCATCATGCTCATCAGCTTCAACATTAATTGTTTCTCTAATCCAATCTTCCATAGGTGCAGATCTTGCCCTTAATGGCCTGATTATTCTTTTGCATGCTGCATTCGCATTCTCAAAGGCCATAGATTCAATTATTGCCTTACCAGCTTCTGAATCCGAGACCGTTCTCTTTACTGCTGAAGCCAGTCTTTGTAAAAAATCTGTAAAAGACTCTTTTGGGCCTTGCTTCACCTTTGTAAATGACTCAGATTTTTTTCCTGGTTCCTCAACTTTGTCCCATGCATTCAAGGCTGCCGTTCGACATAAAATTAGGGTTTGGACATCATATAAACATTGTGCTTGTGCTGAAGCATATTGGCCTTCGCCCATAAGCTGATCCTGGCAAACTTGTACTCCTTTATCCCTCCATTGTTTTTCTATGTTTTTAGCCTCCTCCTTAAACCAAGTCAGAAATTGAAGTCTCTGGCTGGGTTCCAGAACACCTTGTGCGAGGTCCCGCCAGTCCTGTGGTACTATCCTATTATATGTTGACCAAGTGTTTAACATTTGCTTTACATATGGGGAATGCATGCCATAAGATACTATTGCCTCCTTAAACCTTTTTAAATCCAACATTTCAATTGGAGCCCAAGTATTTTGTGTAGCCATTTGATCAGGCATCTGCTGTACTGTTACAGGATAAATTAAGGGTGACTGTGTGAAAACAGGCTTTCTTTCTGCAACCTTATGATCCCGACTTGAAACAACTTCACTGTTAATTTCTTCTGTCTGAATTTTTACAGGTTTAACAAGTTCTTCTAACGCTGTTATCCTGGCACTTAAATTGACTATCTTTTTAAATATTAAAATGTGGATTATTATAGTGATGAGGTGCATAATTCCACCAATACTAATATTATATAGTTGTTCCATTGCCAGACTGCCTAAAATTTCGAACAAAAACCAATTTTCTTCCAATGTACACATAAAACCCATTTGTTTTTTAATGTGGAAAAAAATTCTCTTTTAGATAGTTTCTTTTAAAATATCTGATATATTATGACTTACCAAATCTGCGTAGAACAGTAGAAATCCGAGGGGATTTTCAAAGCAGCCACCTAGTGTCCCAGGTGTAAATCCAGAGAGAGAGAGAGAGAGAGAGAGAGAGAGAGAGAGAGAGAGAGAGAGAGAGAGAGAGAACGCACAAGAAAGCGTAGCCGGCTAAAGCTTAAATGCAGCCACGTGTTCCCTCTTGTGCCGAGTCAAGGCTTGGGTCTGGCTTCCTTAAGCTCCGACCACCATGTGCTTTGGCTTTACAGGCAGGGCCCTGTTCGGCAGGGCAGGTCTGAGTTGTTTGTAGCACCGGCTTTAGGCAAGCTGCTCACAGACCTAGGCCCGGGCTAGAAGTTGCTACCCGGACTAGGACGCCAGCAGCTCGGACTAAGAAGCCGATCGCCGCCGGCCGCCGTGTGCCGCCGCTGCCGCCGCCGCCGCCGCCGCCGCCGCGGGCCGCCTGCCGCCCTTGCGGGAAAGCGGACCTGCCGCCAAGCCAAGCAGTTTTTAATGGATTCTTGTCACGTTGGGCGCCAGATGTAGATGTAACCAACCGTCTTATTAAATAAGAAACACAGAAACAATGTAAAAGAGAAAGCCGAGAGGTCAGAGCTCAGAGCTAAAATCTCACCCTTCCTCCTGCTGTCCCAGCTTCGCGAAAAGAGACCTACTTCCTCTCGGTTCGTATTTTTAAAGTATGTTGTTCTGCCTTCTCATTGGTTGTAAACCCAAACACATGACTGCCTCGTCACTATCTGAATGTACAGCCCCCTAGGTCTTAAAGGCATATGTCTCCAATGCTGGCTGTATCCCTGAACACACAGAGATCTTATGGGATTAAAGGCGTGTGCCACCACCGCCACACTCTTGCTATGGCTCTAATAGCTCTGACCCTGAACACACAGATATCTATGGGATTAAAGGCGTGTGCCACCACCGCCACACTCTTGCTATGGCTCTAATAGCTCTGACCCCCAGACAACTTTATTTATTAACATACAATCAAATTAATATTTCAGTACAAATCAAAATAATATTTCAATACAATTAGATTACCACCACAACATCTTTAGTATATTTTAGCACAAATAATTATCAATGTACTGTTTGTGTATGTGTTTGTGTAGTTGTGGGGGGTGAGTATGTGTATATGAGTGTGTGTGCATAACAACTTGTGCATGTGTGGAGGACAGAGGTCAAGAGCTTCCTTTATTACTTTTCTACTTTTTTTTTTCTTTTGGAGGCAGGATCTCTCACTGAGCCCAGAGCTCATCCATTGACTTAGGCTGGCTGACCAGCAAGCCTCAGGCATCTTTGTCTCTACGTTTGCCTCCAGGGCTGGGATGACATGAGGACGAGGCCACACTCAGATTTTATGTGGGTTCTGGGAACCCACACTCATGCCTCGTGCTGGCACGGCAGGCATGTCACTGATTGAGACACCCCTCCAAGTGACGGGTTTTTGTAAACCATAAGATATGTTTTAAATGCTTTAAGAATGTCTCGCTTTACTATATGTTTTCCTTGAGGGCTTCACAGGAAAGCATGCTGCTTTGAAGGACACACTTTTCAAAAATAGAAAAGGGCAAGAAGAGCGGGGAACAGTGCAAACAGTGAAAAATGACATAATTGCAGTGGACATTTGTAGGTCAGTGGAACATAAGCCCTGAAGGAAAGCAGAAACCAGGCTGTGTGAACAGGGAAGAAGCCAGGGAGGCAGGGGGCAGGGGGGCAGGGAGAAGGGGAACAGGGGCAGGGGGAAGAGGCTGAGGGCAGGGATATGGGGCAGGAGGTGGGGTAGGAGGCCGAGGTAGGGAGGCAGTGGGCAGGAGGCAGGGGGCAGGGGGCAGGGGCAGGGGCAGGGGGCAGGGGCAGGGGGCAGGGGCAGGGGCAGGAGGCAGGGGCAGGGGCAGGGGGCAGCGAGCAGGGGGCAGCTTTCCACGGGCTTCAGTAAGGAGGGGGAGTTTCACACTTTACTTGTCCAGGATAGCAGATGGTGTCTTAGTGACATGGTTGTACTTTTGTCTCTCCTTAAAGAATGCCTAGGAAAAATATATCTACATACATTTTCCACCTACAGATTTTTTGCCTCCATGTAACTCATTCCCTTGCTTCCTAGGATTATTCTTCCAGGAACAACACCAGAAAAGAACAGTCCTGAAAGTGAAGAGTAAGCTGACTGCAGGGCTTAGCAAGACTCCTTAGAGAGAGCTAGTGTGTAGTGTGTGTGTGTGTGTGTGTGTGTGTGTGTGTGTGTGTGTGTGTGTGTGTGTGTACATCTGTGTCTGCCAGTGTGGGATAACCCACACTGGCAGACACCCTAAGATCCGTAGCCTCCTGCACAGCACACAGTTACTCATGTTCTGATATTCATGATGGTCCCCCAGGGATAGGGATTAGATTACAGTCATACCTTTAAAGTAACATTTTACATTTTTATTGTTCTCTACCACCACAGCTTTGTCTTTGAACACTTATGAAAAAGAGAGAGAGAGACTTTGTTTTAAAATATCCATTTTTGATACTTGCTAAGCAGACAGATATTAATCAGAAGACAGATACCCCAACCATTGAAACGGAATGAACAGGTCCTGGGATTAATTGTAGGACTAGAACTTTCCTTGGCCACTAATGGTATTTGAAATGCATTTTCAAAGACCATTCCTTCCTTTTAGGTAATGAGCCATCACGAATGAATTGTTACTCCTTAAAAGGCCAGATGTCCATGATCCGCTGTGCTGGCTGCTGACCTAAGTCAATACGATTAGGAACATATTTGAGTTCTTTCTGTTCTACATTGGTAACTGCTGGTGAGAGCTGAGATACTAAGGTTTAAGCTTTTCCCTAATAACTCCAGTACCTGGTTATAATGAAGATATGTCACAGGTTAATTTCTGATTTACATAAAGATCTTCATAGCCTAAACATTATTATCAAACGAGCATGAACAAAAATCATAAAGACCATTTATGTCTTTTGGGGACTTGACATCCATGTCAATATCTTATCATTTACTATGACAGAAATGTTCAGTATTGAATTCTGGGGTTGGGATAGGACTCACACAGGGGTTCCTGAATCATTCTGTCTCTGAGTTCATCACTTCCAACTGTCTGTATCTGCAGGTTGACCAGTAAGCCTAAGAAACCTGTTCTGTAGTCAGATGCTTCCCACACACCAGGAAGCTACCTAGTGGACTGTTTGTGCTGCTCTGTCTGTGTCTCATTGCCAGCATCATTCTTTCCTGAAAAACTAGCAGCCTCCTGTCTTCCATAGCTCTGAAAATGTGATTGCCATTCTTTCTGCAGGGGAGCTTGAATACAGCTACCTCCTTCAGTTCTAGGCCCAAGTCCAAGTTCATTCAGTCAGTGTGCTTCCCCAGTTCCTTCATACTGGCGTCTTAGGCCTCTGCTACCCTCAGCCAGAGCCACACCATTGCATGTTAGTCATCCTTTTGTTTTGTTTTCCTTGTCCAATCACGTAACATGTTGCTAAAGCCAACTACATACAGCTACGTATGGGACCCTTCCAGTACAAACACCTTCCCGAGACTATATTTTACAGGGGAATAATCCACAAGGTTCCTCAGTCCCCACTCCCTCCTACTACTTGATATTCTCATCCAGCACTGTACACATCTCCATGTCAAATGGGCTTTCTAGTCACAGGCCTTAAATACATCCTACACATTGGTTGTCCTTTGTCAGGGTACATCCCCTAGTAAGGGTCCTACTTTCTTCCTTCACTCTATGCTATTTCTTCAGGATGTAGAGAGGTGAGGCATGGGTGTGCCCTGTGTATACACATGCCTTAGTTTTACTAGTGCATACAATGGGTTTCATTATGACATTTTTACATATGTATGTAATTTATTTTGATTATATTGGCTCCATTACACCTGTTCACACCCTACCCTCCACCCCCACCCACTCCTGCTAACCCTCCTCTTCCATACTATTCCCCATAATGCCACAAAGCACTTGACCAGTGTTTCAAATACCCTGAGTTATAATTAATAAAAACAGACTGATTTGATTTTATTTGATTCTGGGTTTTGAGGCAGCGTCACACTCTGTAGCCCAGGCTGTTTGTAAACTTACAGCCCTCCCATGTCGGCACTGTGAGATGGCTGTCATTTATTGGTGTGGCCTCTGACTTCTCAGGTAGTATTTCTGAACCTTAGTTGCTACATCAGCCGATGGAAATATTGGTCACCAGCCAGCCTACTGTTCATCCTTCAACAGGCTTAGCAAATTTTCTGTCCCCTTTCTTTGCTGGTATGGTCTTTTGTGACCTTGACACTCTATGTGAGGAGGAGTTCATATATTTAGACACTGTGTTTTAAAACTATACATCGTACCTTGTATAGACTACTGTTTGGAAATACTTTGGCCACATAGCTGTATCTCTGTGTACCCCCATACCCAGGACACTTTCTCACAGGGCTCTCTGATCTTTCGGCACACTACATGGGAAGTGGATGTAATCATTTGTATTAGTCTGTTTTCTGTTGTTAGATAATATAGTGGATAAATTATAAAGAAAGGGGGTGTGTTTGGGCCTAAGTTTCTGGTTCAAAAGCAAGGAACACTGATGATTCAGCAATGGCATCCTTGTAGGCAGAGTACCAAGGTGTCCAGGACACAGAGACGAGAGTGAACATTTTTATGAATGTCTGTCTAGACTATGACACCATTTATAAACCCACCAGGACTCAGTCATGGGCACTCCACCGTAATGTAATGATCTTATCCATTGCTAATCACTTCCATACTGATCACTGAGAGCACACTCAAGCCATATCAAAATATATCCAAATAGTACCAGTCCTGTTTTATAGGAAGGGAATATGAGGGTCTGGGGCCCAAGGTTTAAGTGGATTGCCTTGGGTCCTTCAAAGAATGAGTGGCATAAATGGGGATTGAAGTCAAGTCATGTGATGCTTTTAACTCAGGGGCAGGAATTTACTTTTTGTTGTTTATGTTTGAACATTTAATTTTATAACTTGTCAGGACCCACCTGTGACTGACTGCAAGTGAGAAGGGATTCTAGAAATACCATTGGAATAAATAAAGTGACTACTGCAGACAATGTTAATAATATAAAAAAGAATATTTTGAGGCATAACGATCTATACTCATGGGGAGGAACCTCGTGCCTGGCCTTGCCACCAGTTCCTCTATTGCTGTGAAACTCAGCAGTACAATGTCTGCATTCTGAAACGTGGACTCCTGAGGTTGAAGGGAGCACTCATTGTCATCCTCTGGGAGGAGCCAGCATGCCCCCTCCAGGTTCTCTAAGGTGGCTTTGTGTGTCTCTGAGCACTGTGACCTCCCCTCCCACTACTACAGTCATTGCTTTTTAGCCTTTGGCTGAGATCAAATAGAGTGTTTCTTCTTGTGGCTCTAAATAATTGATGTGTTCTCCATCCAAGGACAACATATTTAGACTGTGTGTGCATTGCAAAGAACTAAGCCCCATTTAACGGAGACTTTTAAAATGAGATGTGTACTTGAATTCTCTTGGATACTATTCTGTTTTGGCATTATTCTCCCAAAATGCCACAGTGGCTTATTCTTTGATAGACAAGATGAAGTGCTCCAAGTCTGAGCCGGCATTCCAGTATTCTTCCTATGGAGCTGGGAGACTTTTTCCTTTTCACAGAGTATTGATAATGCATCCTTGCCCCCCAACCCGACCCATACCCATTCTTAGCCTGGAAGAACCATGACGACATACCATGAAAATAAAATTAGCAGAGGAAGTCACAGATTACACCTGCCTTGGGTTAATATCAAGTATAGGTTTTCAGGCTATATGCCAAATTTCCCTACCAGCTTCATTAGCTTTGTACCATGAATTTCCTATCAGGATCAGTGAAAAGACAAATGTAGAAAGACAGTAAGAGGACAGGAGGAGGCAGAGGGTGAGGGGAAAGAATACTAAGGACAAAGAGAGGAAGAGGAAAGAGAAAAAGTAACGTCAGTGGCTCTGTAGGCTCTGAGGTGAGCGAGCTGCTTGCGGCTCAGCAGCTTTAGTCACACATCCGGTTATTCTCTTTGGGCATCAGAATACATTTCACCACCCTTTGAAATTTCCATACACACTACAATGATTTTGCAGCAATTTTTCTTTACTGGGAAATGGCTTATCCGTGTTTCTTTTCAATCTTGGAGGTCATTTTCTTTTTTTAAGATTTTGCTTTCACACACAAGGCTGAAGATTTGGAAATGGGTAAAACCACGCCTTTGGTCTTTAGTATTTCCACGGTAAAATTAACTTTGGGCCACTTGCTAAGAATGGGGGAAAAAATCTGGCTTCTTCCTCCCTAAACTGAAATGTGACATTTCCAAATGTTTCCATCATTATTTTGTTGTGAGTGCATATGAGTGCATTTGAGAGTGCATATGTTTAAGCTTTGGTTTTCCAGGGCTGTGTTTTATTCCAGGTTCTCTGGTAAACTAACTTACTGCTCCATGTAAGTTGCTGTGTCTTTGTCTTTGAAGAGCAATGAGATACTACGTGCTCTTCGGGTCTCTTAAAACTCTCTGGGGCTTCATGCGCCTCTGTCACTGGTCTGGAGTAGAACTGACAGGAATGATGTCATTTCCTCCCCCTCCCTCCTCCCCCCTCCACTCCAGGGTTACTCCCACCAAAGAGCACTTCCTCTGGCTGCTTCATTTCAACTGGCCATACTGCCTGGATGTCACATTAGCTCAGGGCACACAATTACTTAGGAGAATTGTAGCTCTGGGTATACAGAATCACAGCACCCTAACCCATCCTTGGTGAAGCTGATCCTAAATCTGATTCTATTCCTAGAATAATACTGATCCCAAACTCCTGTTTTGCAGAGGTAGCCACTAAATAGGAAGACTTCCATAGACCCAGGGCTAATGAAATTAAATTAAGGATTCATTTTTATTCTAGAGTAAAATGACATATATAGGATTTTCCTTCACATTGAAAATGAATTTTCACCTGTATAAAACTTCAAATATGATGACCAGTTAAATGCACTGTATGACTTCAGGGAAACCAAGAAAACTGCAATCATTCCAAATATTCCCTCATCCGGAAGAAGCCAGAAGGTCTTGATAGACTCCATGTAGCATATCACTTTGGCAGCAGAGTGCAGAATTCACTGTGATCTGATAGTTTCCTCTTAACACAGAACGACTCAACAGGTACACCTGCCCAGGTAGCTGGACCCACTAGGGGGTGGCTCAGGTGGACCCCAGCCTTCATGAACGAGCTCCTCACTCTGCTTCTTTGTGCTGCCCACCAGTGGTTCTACTTTCTGAGCATGAGATTTCTGATTAATTTCTTCTTGGAAATGATCATCACTCCATGAAACAAATGCCGTTCTCATCCCCAATAGATTCTTCAAGTGAAGATCCTGCTTGGTATCCTTTCTATCACCAACACCTCCATTCCCATCAAGAAAACTGTTATCCGAATCAAGCAAATCCTGAGTTCAGAACACGTTGACTGTCTCCCATGAAATAGGATTTTGTTTTTAGAAGTTATGTACAAACACATATATATGTATAAATATATATGTATTATTGCAAATATACATATATATTGCATAACACATATATGTTTTATTTATTTTGGATTTTGTCTTTTTTTTCTTCATTTTTTCTTTATATAACTCATTGTATTGCCTGTAATAAGTTTCTAATAAATGGTCTTTCTAACTCTTCTTCTCCTTTATCTTTGTAATAATTTATTAAATGTGAACATATACCTTACTTCCCTAGTCCTAAGCAACCAAAGCATACAACATCTACTATGATAGCTTAAGCTACATTAGCTTTTCCCCACACTGCTGAAGTGGTTTCTATGATTGTCCATCTCATTCTTTGTGGGAGACCCTGAGGTCAGCTCAAAGTAGCGAGTTCAGCTTTTGAGGATGGACATTTTTGCTCTTCTGCTAGACCCAACAGCTAACTGGGTTCCCCAAGGTTTAGTAGGTCTTAGTGTTACCCAGACACGACCATCCCCCACCTCACCCCAGCATGACAATGTACTTGTGTTGTGTGTCTGCTCCAATAAAAATGGACATTTCTCCTTTTCTTCCTGGACCTGTGCTGGGTTTTATTCAATGTCTCTTCATTTTAAGCTCTGTGTTCTTGCCATGTCCTGTAGGGTTATCCCCAAGAATGTGTTCAAATCTCAGCTGCTGTGGTCTTTGCAGGATGCCTGGTCCCTTGAAAAAGTTAGAACTTTTTTACTGGTCTAAGCTCCATGTGCCTGGCTCATTCCTCTGCTCCATGGGTCTCTGCACAAGGAGCGTTTTCCAGAAGGAAACACTAACTCTGATAACGGGCAGTCACCATATGTTTTCAAAGCTTGCTCTTCAAATATTCTGTCACCGACAGTCTTTTCTTTTTCGTTAAAGCATGAAGCATTTTTTAAGGCATTATTTTAAAATCCTCAAGTCCTTCTTGAAGATCTTCCATTTGCTCCTTTTTTTGTTGCTGTAATTTTTCTACATAGCTAGTTGTTGTAGGTGAATGTTAATTATACATTGACACCGTTATTTCTTTTAGAGCTTGTGATTTGTTTCAATTCTAATTCAATCTTTTAGTAGCATTCCAAGCTTTGGGCTTGACATAATGCATTCAGAAGACAAACCTAATGTTTTTAAGCATTAAATGAGAGCCACCAGCCTATACAAATAGCTTTTATATATCAGTCAGGGTTGTGTCTGTAGTCATTTAATGAGTAGTCTGCATAAAGGAGCTGTGCAAATTTAAGTCATGGGTTAAAACTGGACTTGTAATCATATGTCACCAGATATGAACGTAAACTGCTGATATATTTCTTTCTTATCACTTCAAACCTGTTGTTAAAAATAGATTTCATAAAATTAATTATATACTTTAAAGAACCCTTAGGTTTAATCTAATTCGATGACCTAGTTATATCCATTAATCCATCCACTTGTCCATTCCCATATAAGTCCTTTATCATTTCATTCTGTATATTGTAAAGATAATATAAACATTAAGTACCAAAAGGTAACTCACAAATGTATCCTTGTGATATGAATGACAAAAGAATTAGTTAGAAGGATACAGAGTATAGTCCCATGATTAAGAGGTAAGTAATTCCCAAAGCACATGACATTAAAGCTTTATCATCTTAATAATGAACAAAAAAATTGAGCAAAGGGATGAATGATTGGGTGGATGAGATGACAGCCTTCAAAAGGCAGGGCTCGTTGAGAGCAAGATTTCCACTGCAATAGTATTCGAGTGTACACAATTTGGTCTGGTAGCCTCGAATGAAATTGTGTAGATGTGGATCTGCTAGTGATTGCTGTGGCATAAGAAGCATAAAAAATGTGTATGTTACCAACCATGAAACAAGGAAAAAAGTCAGGCCTATTCAAGCACGGGTGGTATGTTTTAGAAAGAAAACTTTGATAAGATCTTGGAACTTGCTCTGAAGACCAGACTGGCCTTGAACTCACAGAGACCAATCTGCTTCTGACTCCCAAGTGCTGGGATTAAGGGATGCACCACCACCACCACCACCACCACCACCACCACCACCCCTGGGGCGATGGAAGACAGATTTTAAACCAGAGGTATGTGAGAAGACTTTTGTGTGTGATAGATGATTTTATTATTAAAGCACATAACCAGTCCAGTTCAACTTGTCTAATTTTTTTAAATAGGTAAATTTTGATTATACTTTTGCTTATATAGATAAGTAGAAAAAAAAATGCTGGAAAAGGAGATCAGTACCTCTTTACATGGGTTTTGTTTGCCTGTTGGAAGACTGTGACTCAAAGCTAACCCTCTCCCCAAGCCTGTGTTTCACTGGACAACATATGAAGGGAATGCCTCCGGCTTTGGTCCACTCACAGGCCAGTTGTGACTCACAGTCTGAACATGAGGAAATGTTCATTTACTTTTTCATAGTCATGGCAATGAGACCTTTTTGTGTTGTTGTTGAAAGGACTATTCTCACCTAAAGTGCCTGTTGAGAAGGTTATTTTCTGCCACAGGCAGGGAGCAGAATGTCACAATCTAATTCCACGTGCTCCCTCACGGTTCCGATAGCCTGGGGAAGCTGAGGTCTCGCAGCCGCCTGGAACATACAGGCTTCATATGATGTAGATCAGCTCTGTTAATTAGCTGTTTCAGGATTCTTAAAGCCCTGTGGCTTTGGAAACACTTGTTAACCCACAGAGGGAGGAGACAAGCTGGAAGCAATTGGACTCAAGCCTGAATTCATTATAACTCTTTTCAATAACACCTGATCTTTCCAAATCCGTGTTCAGGATCTGTTGAAAATTACAGTTGACTTAAGTTGTTCTCAGTGACGCACTCAGGAGATTGCAACTCAAGGCCTCTTGAAGCCACAGAAACAGGAGAGCAACAGAAAAGAACTGATTAGTGGAACTTTCTGGACACACATGTGCCATTTTCCAGAGGCTAGAAAATAGATGGTAGGGGAGGAGAAGAGAGAAGCCAGCAGAGGTACAAAGGTCACCCAGGGTACCCAGTAGTCTGTATTTCTGTCTTAATAAAACTGAGAGCCACCCCCTTCCCCGCCACACACACACACACACACACACACACACACACACACACACACACACACACACACACCACTGCAATCAGAGCACAAAGCTGCATTCAACAGACTCATAATTCTGAGTACAATTCTCGTGACATAACCTGACCAACCACATAAAACCTAATGAAGAAAACAACCGTTGTCATTGGCAACAAACGAAGAAATTGCATCAGAAGTAAACCACATACTTTATGCCACCGAGAAGGTTGGAGTCTTGCAAAAGTGAGGCAGTGTCCTTTGGCTGCTAATAGGATTAAAACATCTTAAATGCATGTCTGAAGATATAGTGAAATTCCGGATTTTGTATCTGGTATTGGAATAGAATTACTCTAGCCTAAAACCCCCAAATATAAAAGAACCACGTAAGAATGCCTGGATTAAATTTAAGAAAATGTGCGCAATCTAATTATGCTCTTGTTTTTCTTATGAAAACCCACTGCAAACTAATTTGTTCCAAGATAACACTTAAAACAGCCACCTGTCTGCTGAAGGAACATACGTCATGATTCTACTTCCTCATTTTCATCTTCTGAAATGACACCAGGCAGTAAAGGGGGTTTCAGTAGCTTACCACCCTTGACTGCTATGTGGTGGGTCACATCTGTGTACTCTGAGACAGAAGTGACCCAGTCCTCCATGTTTTGTTGACGTTGGCAGACAATATATTCCTGGACGATCCTAAATATTCATTGCATGCTTGTTGGCTGAAGAAGTGGATCGATGAAGGAAGTGCTCATTTTTAGGAATAGTTTAGTAAGATTTTTACTCTAAAGGGTTATCAGGTAGTCACAGAGGAAAGCCACATTGCCTAAGAGTAACTGTCGCTGATACCCCATGCCATGCTCTCATGTGTTTCCTTTTATGCTTACTAAATAAGAAAACATGGCCATAGGAAATTAATAATTTGCAGCCAATTCAGAGACTAGAATGCTTTCCTACTAAATAAAAATTTCCCAAATAGTGTGTCCCTCTGAATGAAATCTTAAAAAGACTGGAATAGGGTGCCATGAAAATTATTTTAAACTCTTTTTCCTTCTCTTTATTTTTTTGGCAGCTCTCTCTCTCTCTCTCTCTCTCTCTCTCTCTCTCTCTCTCTCTCTCTCTCTCCACACACACACACACACACACACACACACACACACACACACACACACAGTGAACTATGGTGACATTTACTCTCATTACCCTCCCCTTTCTCCTGCATCCCTGAGCCCTTTCATCTTCTCAGCTAGTCTCTCTCCCATTTTCAGTGCTTTTCGTTCGTGGGGATTGGTTGTATGAGCATGGGTGATGGGTGGCGTTATTTGCCGGGTCAAGGCCAACTCACCAGTGATTAAAAAGAAGAAAATAATGTCCCCTCCCCTGAGGATTGGCTTAAAATATTTTTTTTTTACAAGATTCACTCCTTTAAAAATGGGCTTCCCCAAATACCGCCACACTCCTACATTAACTGTAACCCCAACAGTGTTTTAAAATACTAACATTAAGGCTAATTGCCTTAACAAATGTTTAGCTAATTGAATGAACATTCTGGTTTCTTCCATACTGATCTTTAAATTCGTGTTCCGGCCTGCTCTATGCCTTGCCCTTCCCTACAGCCTGCTGCCAGGACCTGTATAATTTGCGTTTTTGCTCTTTTACTTGAGCCTGAGAGAGCTGAGACGAAGTTGAACCTTTCGCACACTTAGAATTGCATGGGACTTTCCTTCCCCTGGTGCTTCATCCATAAGTGCCCAAAGAGCTTTGATTTCACAAGCACAGATACCAAAAAAGCCACAACCTTTGATTGATTGTTTGAGTGTTAACTTGAGAGTTGCTTTTGGAAATCTCAAACCTGTGCTTCTCTGTTCTCTGGGGTGATAACAGTTTTATAATTTCAAGTCTGTGGGAGTCTTAATTTTCAAGTCCTGTGACTATAGAAAGATAACCCTTCTCTGTAGTGTTTTTATATAAACACAACATATGGCTTCAGAATCTAAGGGCTCACTATAATCTGCATATGCCAGTGTTGATTTGGAGGGTCTCCTTATGTAACTATGTATGTGTTGAATACTCAGTGAGTCCTACAGTATAATCCTAGACCTGCCCATTCCTTCTTCAAACGTGGAACATAGACCCAAGAAATAAATTGGCAATGCATATACTGATAAAAACAAATGTAGAGTCCATAAAGCAACATCTAAAAATCAATCAAACCAACAGCTTTAAGAAAACCACAAAAGAGCAGAGTAGAGGCTTTCCCAATGGCCAGTAAGCAGCAATGTTTTAGAACTGATCACTACTGACTTCACAGGCACCTTTTTAAAAACATTCTGGAATTGTGTAAGCTGGTACAGCAACCATTTTTTTAAATTAAATTATATAAATGTTCAGTTCAGTAAATTCTTTTCAACAAAGATTGCATAAGAGAACTCTGAACTTGTCACCTTTTAATTATGTGATGACACTTTACTATCTGTATTTTGAGAAGAGTTGCAGCAGTTTGTGGAAGCAGGATGCAGGGTTGTTCTATGTGGTACCCCTTCTCAGCTCTGTGTGGCCAACACCATGTGTTGTGGGTAGTGTTTGTACCATAGATACCACCATGTACGATAAATCAGGAACTGTTTTGTTTTGTTGATTGTATAGACTTAAGAAAGTAACAGAAACATGTTTATTATGCAAATTAATATCTATTTAATCTTGATAGCCATAGGGCTGGAAAGAGTACAGAAACTAAAAAGAAAAAATGGTTTTCTAGAGTTTTAAGACATGCCACAAAAATTTTCCTCAGTCAATGACAAAAGAGTACAGTCACAAACTATTTATTTTGTTGTCTGTTTTCTCTTATGAAAACAAACCCAAATGACAAGTAGCAGTCATGGAGAACCTCATTTCCTCCAATGGCAACTTTGGCTCATGTCCCTCTGTGGTCACCTTCCTGCTTTGCTATTTCAGAGAAGGAAGCTGAGTCCTAAAGATGTATTGGCCCATCTCCAGTTCTAGGACAAGTGAGGCACTCAAGACTAGATTCCTGGCCAAGTGTTCTTTAATCATGTAAAACAGTTACTGATGATGAAGCAATGTATGCTTTTGGTCAGGCTGATACAGTGGGCCTCAGATTTCAGGCGTCATCTAGAAAGCATTGATTATTCTCAGGGAAAGCATTTTAAGAAGAGGAGTGGTAGAGTTCTGGTCAGGCCTGACATCTTGTCACTTCTGTGAGGATGACGGTATAGGCCAGAAGGCTCCATGCTCACAGCAAAATCTGTCTGTATTACAACAAGAGCAGTTTAGCACATGGTTTACTGAATAGTGCCAGAAAATTGCTGAAAAAAAGAAGGCTAAGGCTTTTCCTCTTCCACTGCCTCCTGCAGTGTGAAGATACTGTCACACTAGAGACACAACAGGGAAATGCTTGGTCAAAAGAAATTGCTAAAGAGCCAAAATTGAACACAGGCTTGGAAGCATGGGGAAATGTAGCTTGAGTTTTAATGGTAGCTGCTGATGCTTTTCTTAATTCCTTCTACCCTAAGGAAAAATAGGGGATATTCTTGAAGGACAAAAGGACGTGGAGAGTGAGTACAGGAAAATGGATACAGCTATTTGAGGAGAGAAAAATGTGGGAACTCAAACACTGCTGTTGGGAGTGTCTGCAGGATCATCAAAAACTTGGCAACTCTTACGAAAATTTTAAGAATGCAGATATCCTAGCACTTAACAATCAGACTTCCAACGTCTATTCTTTTATTTTAATCAGCTACAACATATGACCAGAGATTTACAAGGCTGTTTATTGTGTTAGAGTGGAAACCAGGAAATCAGAATGCCCTTCCAAAGCGCAATGGCTGATGGTCACACTTTGGACTAGCATGCATTGGCTAAAAATAGCAAAGGAGATCTTTGCTGCAGGAAAAAAAAATGAAGTCGCTAAAGGATCATGACATATGACACCATGGCTTTTAGGGAAGACTCCAAAAACATTTCTTCATAGGCACATAAGTATTCATGTCAGCACATGGCCTGCCATTCACTGTTCAATAATGTAGCCACTAGTCACATAAGCCCACTTAAGTTTAAATTAATACAGTCAGATAAAGTTTAAAATTCAGTTCGTTAGTACACTAGCTCCATTTTTATTTGAGTCTACTTTGGCTGGGGGCCCCTACAGTGAAAATGGAAAATTCTGTAAGGCAACCATAACCAGCTACCTCTGTAGAGAGCCAAGACTGGGAATGGTGTGGTATAGGAACTTTAGGTTTCGCTTGAAGTTTAAATTTCCTCACAGTGGAGAGAAACTAATGCTATGTAGATAATTTAAAGATGAATACATTGGTAGGATTTAGAAACTATTGTCCATTTTCACTTGATAGCTTAGTGTTAGTTGACTTGGGCACACTGTCCCTTCGTGTTGTTAGGTGAAAGTAAACACAGATAATACAAAAATAATTGCAGTAGCCATTTCCTCAGGACTTCCTGACTGAGCAGTTACTATCTCCCAGGTACCTAGTGTCAAGGATCCTGGTCAAATGCTGCCGATACAGAGATGCACCACTCTGGGTGTAACAGGGCCATTTGATTTTCCCTGGTAACTGATTAAATAATTACTGGTTGGCTTCATCCAAGTTTACGTACTAAAAGATTATAAATTATTGTTACCGGGCTTACTGGAATATATAGTCTAGTAGCATTAGGATAAATCTATTTATAGTTACTTTGTTAGGATTGACAATATTAATTTCAAAATGACATCGTGTCTGTAGCTCTGCAACACAGCATTTTTCTAGTAAATCTGGAGCCTCTGTTCAGTCTCCAGTGCTACAAAAGCATAACAATAATTCTAGAAGAAGGTCAGATCGCTACACATAATTTAGCAATCATTTGAGCATTTCCAGGACAAAATAACGTCTTTGAAAGCACTAGGAAGAAAAACATATGCCCATTTTTACAATTACCCAGAGACTGACTGTAAGCAAGTATGAGGAACTAGACAGGAGCACCCTTTCTCTGTTAATTGGTAGAGATTTAATGACTGGTGAATTTTATTGGTCATTGGCAATGCTTTATAGTATGAAGGAAGACTGTAAATCCCACTTGACTGTGAGGTTGACTACTACCTCTAATAAAATTGGATTAGTTTTTAGAATACATGTGCTTTTTTAAAACAAAAGGCTAGTGATTTATTTTATATAATTATATTATCTTCATAATTAGTCTTGATGCTGTGATTAAATACCCTAATCAATGCAATTTAAGGGAGAAAGGGCTTGTTTTGGCTCACAAGTCAAGTTTATAGTCCATCATGGCAAGGGAGTCATAGCAACAGGAGCTTGAGACAGCTGGTCATTTGTGTCTTTATGTCCACAGTCAAGAAACAGAGAGCAGTGAATGCTAATGTTCAGCTCACTTCCCCATTTTTATGGTGCATGATTCCAGCTCCAGCAATGATGCTGTGTAGCATAAGTCTTTCCACCTCAAATGAACCTAATCCAGAAAATTCCTCACTGTCATGCTCTAATTCTCAGTAATCCCTCATAGGCATGCCTAGAGACTTGTTTAAGATCCTGTAAAGTTTACCATCAATATTAATATCAGAGCTAAATAAAACTTACTTAGTAATTAGAATATTAGGAGATAATCGAATATATACAAATAGCTGAATGCAAAGACACAGCATCACCTAGCTCCAAGATACTGTTCTCATTATATAGCATTCGCTGGCTATCTATCAAGACTTGTCTTGGTGCATAGATATGGGGTAGTATTTCTGGTCCATGGGCAGTCTATGAACTACCTGAAAGATTTGGAAATTCAGAATCCTGTGTCTCCCACCTGACACATTTAAATCGGACTTTGCATTTTATCATGGTCCCCAAGCAATTCTCAGCTACACTGAAGTTTGAAAAACACTATAATTACTACGGCCTTAAGTTGTCTTTACATACCTTCTACAGCAATGTCTTCTCCTGCATCTTTAGTACATCTCTAGTCTTTCATTGGCTTAATGCACAGTATAGCAAGTAACCCACACTGTCATAATCTAGCTCTCAGTGCCCCTCTCTCATGACCTCTATGAAGGTTACAGTTTTTACCTATAGAGAGCAATGGAAGAGGAGGATGAACTTAGTTTGGAGATGAAGCACAGTAATATTGGAATCCAAAGACGGCCAGCATGATGGAAGTACTTGGACCACCATTCAGTATGGTTCAAGTATCTTTTTAATCAGAAAAATGGATGTGTATATATGTAACGTAAGCTGGAAACAGCTAGTTTACTGTGAGACATACTTGAAAAATATGAGTTCAGCGTCTCCTCTAATAGCCTGAAAGGTTAAGTCCTGATGTTCTGAAAACCTGTTGTTATGTAACCGTGAATATACCTCTCTCTGCAGCTTTACTATTTTAGAAGTAAAACAATACTTTGATTCCAAATATTAAATTAACTTAGGCATTGCTCTCCCACTCTGTCGCCTAAGCTGTGACTCAGATGTCAGAGCACATTTTTTTCATTTTTTTTTCTAGTTAGGGAAAGAATTTCTACAAGTTTCAGGGCCATCATAAGATTGGTAATGCATCTGTGTAGTGTGGTACTGTCTCCCCCTCCATCATGCATTTCCTAAACACAGGATACGGCTCTTAAAGCAGAGTCAGTGGTCTATAATAGCCCAGGCATTAGTGGAAGGGGCCACATTGCTGCTTGACAATGAGTTTTGAATCCCACATCAAACAGAGAGACCTAATAGTTAAGGCCTTTGCTTTTTGTATCAAAGCTCTCTCTTTTTTTTGCGGGGGGTGGGGGGTAAATATGTTATTTTAAGACAGCTTTATTGAGATGTAATCTGCATGTCATACAATTCACTCATCGAATGTATACATTGAACACTAAAGTGTGCATTTTGAGCTTTCAAAATCTATAGGACCTTAGACTGGTAAATGTTAGGTTGAGAGAAATTAATATGTTCATAGTGCACTAGCTTGTGGGATTGAGAATACTTCCCTGCTCTTTACAATGCCTTATGTCAGTGTCCCCAATAAACAACAAATTCCAGGGGGGTCCTTATAGTTAGGTATGAAAATCATATCTTTGTAAATGTGCTTGTCTTTGGAGGATTGTTGTTTATGTACATTGAAGAATCCCAACTACAATTCTAAGTAACTAAATATAGATACTTGTAGTGAAATATTTTATCACATGAGAAGCAGACCCAAGAAACAGAAGAAGGACTGAGGCAAATGTTATTTGTATGGATCATGGGAAGTTTACAAATTACATTATGCTAGTTTTAAAAAGACCCTAAAAACTATTTCCTTGATAGATGGATGTATGGTGGGTGAACAGAGATGGGGAGATGGAAAATATGCTTCTTCTTGTTGGGTTTTCAATGGATTATGGTTGTATTATATTCCTCTGGACTTAGGAGACAGATTAGATTATGTTCATTTTCATAATGAACTGTTATATGAAAAAAGACAACAAATATGTCCTTATTCTTATGAATTATCATTAAGAACACAGTTTCTAAAAGTGGCTCCAAGATTTTCTGTGTTGTTACATGGGGAGTCATTTGTTTGGGTGAGTTTGCAGATCTCTTAATTTTGATTGTAAGAAACTTTGGAGGTGTTTGATATGTATGATCTCGAGGAAGCTATATAACTTTTCTTTCTTTTTTTTTTTTTTAAAGATTTATTTATTTATTATATATACAGTGTTCTGCCTGCATGTGTCCCTTAAGGTCAGAAGAGGGCACCAGATCTCATTACAGGTGGTTGTGAGCCACCATGTGGTTGCTGGGAATTGAACTCAGGACCTCTGGAAGAGCAGTCAGTGCTTTTAACCTCTGAGCCATCTCTCCAGCCCCATAACTTTTCTTTTATTGCAAACTTTACTCGCTTCAGAATGTAAGCCATAGTGTCTTCCACTTGGGAGTGCTTATGATGACCAAATGGAGCGATAAAAGACAGTGCCAATGAGTGCATATGTGTCTTGCACTTCTGCCTAGTGGCCCTTTCAGTGACTGAGTGGGCTAGGGAATGATATAAGTCAGATATAGTGGATATTGGATGTCTGCAAATTGAAGCCAAAAATGTTTGATTATTCTTTCTGCTGGAAAAATGTCAGATAAGATAAAATATGATAACATTTTACTTTTTGGGGTCGATCATCAAAACCCATGGTCATTTATGATGTCTGAGTAGCATTTAGAAGGGTCACTCCAGAGTTTCTTTTAGCAACTAGGGATTGTTGCTCCTAGTAGTCTTAAGTCCCTGTTTCAGGAGGAAAGGAAGAAACACTAATTTAGGTTATTTTGTTGTTTGTCCCCCAGATGTACAGTAAGTATGCCACTTTAATGTTGTTGATAGAGCATTTTATACAATGTCAACTTTTCCTTTAAGGGAGGTGATGAAATACTAATACTTAGATTAATCTGTGGACACTCAACATGCTTGATCTTTTAATGAAAATGAACCAAGACTGAGCTGTGAAGTAAAATGTAACTCTAATGCAAATGAGCACATGCGTGCATCTTGCTCAATGACTTCTAAATAGCCTGAAAAGAGTAACATGTCTTTGATGATTAATTAAGTGGATCTTAATTAGTGGTATGTATAATTGATTATGCTAAGAAATCTCCAATCAACTTGTCTTCCTTATTTCATTGTATGCTAATAGAAAGCCAATGAACAAATCCTAACAATTAGCTCCTCATTAGCTCCTTTCCACTTCTTTACAAACTCACATTGAATAGGAACAGATTTCAGAATCCTCCTTTTCCAAATTATAAAACATGTTGCCATCAGATGAGCTGCATTTAAATCCCATTGTATATTACCTACCTGAGTATCAAGTACATTTTATTGTTTTGTTTTGTTGTCTTAGTCAGTAAAGAGTTAATACCCTCACATCTCTTCCCTCCTTCAACCACTTTCTTTGTCTAGGCTGTTGTTTCTCTTTTATGCAGACTATTTTAACTTTCATTCAAGCCCTGCTTCATGCTTGTACTTCACTATCTGTTTGACTATTTGACACTCATTTTAACACCTATTAAACTAATTGTTATGATTATTAATTTGATATTTCACATTCATTCTCTTTGTTGGAATGATTGCATATCATTCATTTTCAAAAAGATACTTGCTGGTGTCATTATGGGGCAGCCACTGGGGAAATGGCTGGGAAGAAGGAGGGATTCAGAGGGAGAGGAATGGGATAACACAGGACTTTAGGGTGAATATAATCACAGTAGTTTCACATAGGCATAAATCTGTCAAAAAAGAAAGAAAACTAGAGAGGTGGCTCAATTGTTAGGAACACTGGCTGCTCTTCTGGAGAACCTGAGTTCAGCTCCCAGCACCCACAGGGTAAATCATAACTGCCTGCAACTCCAGTTCCAGGAAATCTGATGCCCTCTCTGGCTTCCAAAGGCATAGATAGTCACATGAAGGCAAAATATCCATACAAATAAAATAAATATGAAAGAAAGAAAAGAATTAAGGAAGGAAGGAGGGAGGGAAGGAGGGAAGGAAGGGAGGAAGGAAGGAAGGAAGGAAGGAAGGAAGGAAGGAAGGAAGGAAGGAAGGAAGGAAGGAAGGAAGGAGATAAGAAAGATCTCTGCAAGCTAGCCTAGATGGTGAGATTTTTTTTCCAAAGCTTCATTCTATCATTCTATAGTATTCTACTCTGCCTTTAGATATAGGGATGCTACAATTTTGTCACCATAATTTTTAATGATATGAACTCAGTGTGGTAAACTGTGGTGAAAGTTTAGGATGGAATAATTTTGGAATATATTATTTGGCAAAGCGGAAAACTACTATGGACTTTAATTAAAATGCCATCACATTAAAGAAGTACAGATATATAGATGGAAAAAAACCACCCAGGAATTCCATCCCCTGCTGCCCTGCCTCCAAAAGAACTCTATGACTTGGCAGGCTTCATGGGTTGTCACAGTGTATGTTCTGAGTGCAGCCAAGGGCAGATTTTCTGTTAACTAGAACAAGAATTCAGAGCACTTAGGGGACCATTACTTTCCATAGTAGTGGGGATAATTGATTTAAATATCAGATCAGCTCTTCTTTAAACACAATGTAGCATAAAGTCAAAACAGGATACTCTGGTACCTTGTAGACACGGATTTAGAGCCCAAGTATACTAGCTGTTGAATGATAATGACCTTTGGCCCTTATGGTCCTAGCTGTAAAATAGTGTTTCTCTTACAATGATTGCAAGAATTAAGTAAAATAAAATGCAAAATTCCCGGCATATAACTTATATCTACTAAATGTGAATCTTTGTTACCTGGACTATCTATGGGATACTCATCCTGTACTAGACACTCTTTGCAGTGTGTGGGTGTGTGGGATGTGCCTGTGTTCACACATGTGTTCTTCTATGGATGCCAGAGGCTGATATTTGTTGTGTTCCTCTATCTTTTTCCACTTTATTTTTTGAAACAAGGTATCCCAATGAACCTTAACCTCAAATTCCCTGATTCAGCAAGACTAGCAGGACAGTGAGCACAAGGGACTTCTCCTGTCTCCACCCTCCCAGTGCTAGGACAACAGGGGCATACTGCCATACTTGACTTTTAGTTACTTATTTTTTAATGTGGGTGCTGGACATCTCAGGTCCTCACACTTGTACGGACAGCACTTTACCAACCAGATCATCTCCCCCAAACCCATATTTTATGCAAATGTTATTATATAGAAGTGATTGCTATGCTGCTTCACAAATAAGGGACTGGGCCACCAAAATAATACAGACCGCACAGAAGCTCAGCTGGGGTCCAAACCAAGCTTCTCCATTCCAAACAGAGTCCACACCCGCTTAGCTACTACGCAGCATAGCCTGATCCACTCTGTGGGCAATCTGAATGCAATCTCACTTTGCTGCCTGTTTACCTAATTAAAGCAAACTTGGGAGAAGCAAACAATGCTGTTTAGTCAAGTGTAAATCATTTCAATTTGTCCATTCTTGTGAATGAGCCACATCATTGTTTCCTTTTCAATTGTGGGAAACCCAGCACTCACCTGAGTACAGACAAGCACACTTAATTGGTCCCAGAATCCTCATAAATCTTCTCTCCTTTGTTTTACAGTTTATGAAAAATTAATTAGACAACATATTTTGGAATTATTTGGAAAGGACCCCAAATGTGTTTTTTTAAATATATTATATATCAATGTGTTATATATATATATATGTATATATATTCTTTTCCAAATTTTTTATATATATATATATATATATATATATATATATATATATATTTAAATTTAAATATATTTAATTTAAAATTTTTTTTTTTGAAAATTCACCAAGAGGTATCTAGGAGATGCTATCTGCTGTTCCAAGTATGGATGATGCTGATGTTATCTAAGCACTTCATCTATGTCCAAATTTCTACTTGTTAAAACCTAAGACCTTATTTGCTGTTACTTGCAGTACTGTGTTTTCCAGACGTGTTCCCTAGAGCTAATTTGTAAAAGATTTTGGGTAAAAGGCAGACAGCAGAGTGCTGTTGTTGGAAGAGCATCCTTGGATCCAGGCATTTTTATGAAGAACATCACCATTTTATCCAAATGTACCCACTTCCCAGACCTCTTCATTAGTTAACAATTTGATTTTCATAAGGCAGCGACTTTCAAGTGTGATTTCACCACACAGCAGGGTTTCTCTAGTAGTTTAAGGGGGTAGCAGAGAATTGTAAAAATAAAAAAGAATTAATAATTAAATTTTTATTTCTAGAAAGCATCATATACATCCATCATTTTAGGCAACTAGGAGGTGGAACTAAGCAACAGTGAATATAGGGACTTTGGAAGAGGCCCTCAGTCCTGCATCTACATGAGAATCAAACCAACACCTGCCCCACCCCCTCCCTAAACCCATGGCAGTGGGAGATTGGCCAAACATCTTCATCAGGCTTGGTTCATGTCAGGCTTGGTGAGGTCGGAAAAGCAATGGCTCTTCCAGTTTAGCTTAGCTCTAATAATCAGCAGTGGGTCCTGTCCCTATGAGCATGGGCATCACAGGCCATTTAAGAGGAGACCACAGTTTAAATGATTGCTTTTCCTTTTTTAAAAAATGATTTATTTTTATTTTCTGGGCACTGGTGTTTTTGCCCGCGTGTATGCATGAGGATGTCGAATCCCCTGGAATTCAGACAGGTGTGAGCTGCCATGTGGGTACTGGGAATTGAACGCAGGTCCTCAGGAAGAGCAACCAGTGGTCTTAACCACTGAGCCATCTCCCCAACCCTAATTTTCTTTTGTTAGCAGCCTTAGTCTGGGCTGAAATCCTCACTGAAAGCAAGAACCAGGATCTAGGTGTGCCTAAACTTCATGATTGGTCCAACAGAGCCCATTTGATTGTTGGTAATAGATTTTTATTTGGTCACTTGACATCAATCTGTCTACCTAGAACTAGACTCCAAATATCTCCTGCCCCAAAGATTTTCTCTGGCCCCTTTTCTGTCAAATGTGTTGTCCTTGCTATCTGTCCTTAGAATGTAAGCTCCCCGAGGACAAGGACAGTGTCAAGCTATTTGCTACTCTCCACAGAGGACTCCATAAGTAGGCTTGGTACAAAGGAAATACAACCTCTATGTGAAATAAACTGTCCTTAAACAGGAGGGAGTTGTTCTGACATTTTATTTTTGTCCGTTTTCTTACATCCTGTTTTGTTTTGTTTTTAAACTGCTTTATTCTATTTTCTGAATTTTTTGTTTGTTTCTTTGAGACAAACCTCTGCCTGCCTCTACCTCCCTACTGCCGGGAGAAAAGGCTTGAACCACCACACTGGGTCCTATTATCTGAATTTTTAATTTCTTTGAAACTGAAAAAAAAAAAATGCTATATTCCTGACTGCTAGATGCTGATTTTTTTTTTTTTTTTTTTTTTTGTCTTCTGGCAAATTTGCTTTATTTTGCACTTGTATTCTCTAGCGCTTCTCGCAGGTCTGCATTTCTGTCTTGTCTCTGTCCATTATTTTTTAAATGCATTTGTACTTCTCCTTGGACAACTTCGCACGTGAATACAATGTATTCCGATAATACCCACACTGCCTTTCAACTCCCCATAGACCCCTTGACCATGTCTCCCTCCTCACTCATGTCTTCATTTTTTCTTTCTAAAAATTAGTTTTTATTATTTTAAAATGTGTGTGTGTGTGTGTGTGTGTGTGTGTGTGTGTGTGTGTGTGTGTGTTTGATTCTGTCTTAATATGTGATTGCAGGGTTCCACTGGAGGCCAGAGGCATTGGATCAGCTGGAACTGGAGTAACAGGCTGTTGTGTGTAGCCCCATTTGGGTCTGGGAACCAAACTTGGGTTCTCTCTAAAAGCAGCACAGGCCCTAACCACTGGCCTGAGTCTCTATTCCCATGCTCCTCCCCCATTTAACCTGCTGGAACAACCTGTCTAATTAGTTCCTCCAGTGTGTGCATGGCCATAGGACCATCCATTGGAGTATGGGCTATGGTAGATTTTATATTAATTTTTAATCCTCATACTTTTGTGTCTTTAATGGTTTCTTTGTTACATGTGCACATAATTCTCAGAATATGCGTGTCTCTCTCTCTCTGTGTGTGTGTGTGTGTGTGTGTGTGTGTGTGTGTGTGCCTGACTAGATGACTTTCTGAGTATTTTG
This sequence comes from Peromyscus maniculatus bairdii, assembly GCF_049852395.1. NCBI lineage: Eukaryota > Metazoa > Chordata > Mammalia > Rodentia > Cricetidae > Peromyscus > Peromyscus maniculatus. The sequence goes on along the minus strand of NC_134866.1, from coordinate 46,410,255 downwards.
GTATAGTTTTCTAAGCATTTTTTTTAAAAAAAACTTAAATTGAAATAAACTCCTTGAGGTCAAGTACCATACAACCATTTTGTATAAGTCCTAATGAAATTTTAGCTTCTCAGCTCACTTTATATAAATAAGTGTACACATGTGTGTATATCAATACTTTCAAAATAATTATTATAGTCTTCTGCAGCATGTCAGTAGATATAATGTGCATAGATGACTGTCTTTTATTCCACTGAAGAATGTTGTCATTTAATGTTGCAGATTGTGAAAAACGTTTGTATTGATAACAGTTCCTTAGGAATAAAAATAATCACACCTAATTCTTTAAATTTCAATCTTTGCATGAAGTATTCAAATTAGACCACGGCATGTATGTACCAGTGAATTGCTACAAATCTGTTATCAGGAGGGATGGATGGGATAGCTGAGCTTAGATTTTGGTGAACAGAACCTTGGAGTATCATTTCCATATCTGTACCATTTGAAAGGTAAAGATTTAAATTTGAAGTTGCAGCAGGGGCCTGGGGGGGGGGGGAATAGGGCCACTTAAGGTTAACAGTGACTATAGCGATTCTCCACTTCACACCATCTCAGAGTCCTCCCACCCCCAATCATTGTCTCTAATTTTTTCAGCCTCCAATTTTGGGCTGGATGAATTTTGTAGGTCCTCAACAAGGTATTGCTTTATCCAAGTGTAAAACAACCTGAGACCCCCCAAAAGTCTCCAGGCTGCTGGAACCAACCCTGTGCCAGGTTCCTGTTTTTTTTTTTTTTTTTTCCCACCATTCCAGGCTCCACACAATGCAACTAAATAGGTTTTATTGCTCACCTACTTGTTTTAACATCATTTTCCACTCCTTTTCTGGTAAGAAAATGCTTTCTTCCCTTTATTTTAAACCTTCTCTAAATAAGTTTATTGAAGCTATATTTTTAACAATTACAATCTTCTTTTAAAAGGCAGTACAAGAATTTATGAAAAACGATTTATTTTACCCTCTTGTGGTTGAATGTATCAATTATGTATAACATACATAACAATTGAAACCTTAAAAGTTGTGTTTAACTATTCCTATGAAAACTACGGATCCCTTGTAGGAGCAGACTACTTTAAGTACAAAGAGATTACAAACACTATTTGTGGGTCTAAATGGTGTTGCTTGGTGCTTTGAAAGAACCATAATTAACAAGGTTGTAAAACCCAACAGTCACCCTGTGTCCCTTCTGCATAGCGTTCTGAAACCTTTGGTTTGTATCTGGAGGGGGAGTCCGTGTTACTCTCTTGTGATTTGTCTCATAGGATACATGAAACTGACTTTAGGAAGCAGGGAAACATTCCTCCTTGTTTAGCTGCTGATTGTTTAGTCTTCCCTTGAAAAAAGGTAGGAAGGAAAAGAAAGAAAGAAGAGGGAGAGAGAGAGAGAGAGAGAGAGAGAGAGAGAGAGAGAGAGAGAGAGAGAGAGAGAGAGAGAGAGAGAGAGAGATGAAAGGAAAGAAGAAAGAAAGAAAAGGAAGGAAGAGAGCCAAACCAAAGGACCAGCAATTTTCTTTTATGAATGTAGACCGTAGGGCGATAAATAGCCCCTGGTGGAGAGAAAGGTCAAGTTCCAAGTTTTTCTTTCCTTTGCATTCAGAATAAGCAAATGGAAAGGCTGGCCAAACAGAGGAGTAGCAGGCATCTGATGGTTAAGCCCTCCCCCCGAGGACTTTTTATGTACATAAGCAGAAGTCACTGGAGCAGCTGCGCCGCATTAGTTCCAATAGTTTAACAGGCTGCTTTGCAGGGCTTACAAAAGCCAAGCTAGCGCGGTGGCTTCCCTCCATGTTCCGGAGCCTCCAGAGCTCGTCAGTGATCTTTGGCTGGGGCTGGGGGAGGAGGGTGACGTTGAACAGGCTCCGGCGGGGGAGTGCGCTCGCCTGGTCTACACCCAGCCGCCTGCACTGAGAGACTGAGGCAGGGGCGGAATGAACTAACAGCAGCTGGATCCGACCTGTTTCCCAGGACATTTTCCTCAGACTCGGATCAAGGGACTCACTGGAAACAGGCCAGGCAACCACGTTGTCCTGGATTGTGGCCAACTGTACAAAGTTGACCAGGAAAATGGCTCAGCAGACGACAAGCCCGGACACCCTTACAGTCCCTGAAGTGGATAATCCGCATGTTCCAAACCCATGGCTCAACGAGGATCTTGTGAAATCCCTGCGGGAAAACCTGTTGCAGCATGAAAAGTCCAAGACAGCGAGGAAATCCGCTTCTCCCAAGCTCTCCCCGGTGATTTCTCCCAGGAATTCCCCCAGGCTCCTGCGCAGGATGCTTCTGAATAGCAACATCCCCAAGCAGCGGCGCTTCACTGTAGCACATACGTGGTAAGGTCTGCACCGATCACTGAAATGTTAGCCATACCGGCTCAGTGCTTTTTGCTCCTCCCGGCGGCTTTGGGGGTGGGGTGGAGGATCATCATTCTGTTCCTGTGATTTATCGGAAGTAATCTACCTTCATAGTATGTCCCACCAATGCCCAAGTCAGGGCAGGAATCCTAGAGATAGGTAACAGGAGTGATTGAGGTGGGTGGTTCTCAGAGCTCAGTCGTTATTGCAAGTTCCTACAAGAAAATTGGATTCCAGATGTCAAGAAAGAATGTAGGTTTACTCCCATACCTAAGTGGTGGCTTCCTTTGATTTCTTAAGCTAACATCCTTGCCAGGTTCTCCTAACTGGCTTACCATAGAGGACCAGAACGGAGGCGAGCGTCATCAGACTTAGCTGTCTTCATTGTGATACCCATTTGAACAGGGATATTCATAGTAGTGTGTAAAGATGTGCCCTCCTAATCCCCATGTTATTGCGTTCAAAATCTTCATCATGCCTCTGCAGAAAGAGGAAAGGGATTAGGAAATCTGCAGGAAGTGACAGGCACTACTTGGTACTCTTATCATATTCTTTGAATTTGGATGCTTTGAAGGTTTTGTATTTATATTTTCTTTATGAATATTTGATCATTATTATAATGGGTGATAGTGTTTTATGCATTTGCTTCCATGTCCGTCCGGGTCCCCCCCCCCATCTCCCCCCGCCCCAGGACTTTTGACATTTTCATAGCATTTCCCCAAGCAAGTCAGAGTGTTTGAAATCAAAACAAAACAGAAACAAGACTCAAGGAAGGAAGCAGTAAGAAGTAGAGGGAACCCAGATCTAACTGAGTGGCATGGCTGCACCCAGTCATACGTTAATTTGACAGATGAGAGTCAGTGACAGAGCAAATAAAAGGCATGTCACACTCAAAGACGCGTCCAACCCCAGGATGTTAATTTTAAATAGCTCAATGTCTGACTAAAGAAGGGTTCCTATTGTCATCAAGATTTTACCTAGATGACAGTGCCTCTGAGTTCCATTGGAGATAGTGGGCATATGAGGGACAAGACAAATGTTGGATTTTTAAGGGTTAAAAAAATTGTATCTGGGAAATAATGATATCCTCTGAGGAAGGAAGATACTGTTGGAAAATTTGTCAGCAACAAGCAGTGGACTAGAGAAAGGCAGGACACACACTGGGTGATGCTTGGAAGGAGGGCCTTGGCTCAGGACCAGGTACTGAGGGCCTGGCAAAAAGGCTGGCTTCAGTTCACAAAGAAGTAGGACCAGCCTTTGGGTGTCCTCTATCAGCTTTATTATTATATTTCCTAAGATTGTATGTGTTGCTGACAGAGTAAGCCTCACTCACTGCTTGATTTCAGTCTATGTGAAGCAGCCTAGAGTTCAGCTGAAGGTTATCTGAAATATTTGGACATGTTGCGTATAAGGAGGGCAGGAAATCTCATGCAAACAGGCTTTCTTCTGAAATCCATGGCACTTCCTTTCCTGGTGGTGTTTGGAGAAACTCCAAGCCCAAGGTTTCTACTCGTATTCCGTTTTGGCCTCTGGGTTCTCAGCCAGATCAGGTGGTAAAAAGACAGCCATGGAAGTGGAAAGATATACATGGATCCTTAATTAACTCAGGAGGAAAGGGTTTCCCTGTGGGACTTAAACTATCCCAGTGATTTCATTTCATTTCAGTGAGCCCGAGGCTTTCTTATATGACACAGGTATCTTCCAACAACCATCTCATCTGTGTTTCAGGCTTTTTGGACCAAGCAAACACAAGACAGAATTCTTTCAATTATTTATTAATAACTTCATATATGGACACAATGTGTTTATGTATACTCTACAGCATTTTGAAGGTATAATTCAAAATGTACATGCACACATAAACCCAATTGGTATCTCATTGTATTCACATCTCCTACTTCTTCCTAAATCATCAGCAACTTAAATACATGCTTTGCATGGTCCTGCCTGAGAATGGGGGTTACTGTTCTTGGTGTCCCTTTCACTTAGCATGCATATCAATTAGAATGCACTTAGCTTGAATGTTTATATCTTATATGTAATGGTTCTGAAGTTGAACAAGAGTTACTTCTTGGTTCTAAGTCATTTACACTCTATTTGAAAAAAATCATGTTGGAAGGAATCTGTTTCTTATAGAGCTTATTTCTCTATAAAACTCTCTCCAAATCTCAGTGGTTTGACACACTGAGTGGCATTTACTTGCCTCTGCCTTTTTGTGGAAGGCAGCTTGCTTTAGAGTGCTTAAGGGACATGGGATCCTATCATCTTGTGGTTCTCTCATTCAAAACAGAATTCCCAGGGTTGTCCGCCAGTGCTGAATAAAGATAAATAATATGAATGATGGTAGGAGTGAGTGCTTACGAGGCAAGCCTAGAAGCACGTAGACCACTGAGGAGGCTTGTTTGCCTCATCTAGAACTCAGCTCTGTACCCACATCTAATTTCAAAAGAGGCTGGGACACAGCTCAGCTCTGCTCCAAGGAAAATGGTCAGACAGGTCTAGTGAACAGTTATGGTTATATAGTATGTTAATGATGAACTACTTCATTCTCTATACTGTAGTTGAACTTCTAAGATTATTAGTCTTTGGTCTTTGTAAACCTCTGGAGTAAGGACCATACCAAAGCAATACTTTTGTTTGTTAGGTATGTTGAGTGAAAAGACCTTGACTGCAGGTACACCTTCCTTCTGTCATCCATCATTCTAGGATAGTCTCAGCCTGAATCTTTGCTTTTTTTTTTTCTTGTCTTTCTTCCTTTTTTGCCTTATATATGTCTTTTTATTTACCCACCAAAGAGCTGGGGTCCTGTTCTCCTCATCTTTGTATAGCCATGCTTTCACATAATGGTTGGCAAATGGTGGCTATTCAATAAATATGTCATAACTAGAGCCACTGGCAAATATTTTAGACCTCTTGTGCTTTTAACAAAGCTTTAGTTTAATAAGCACTCCATTTTTACCTACTTGTGTCCTGTGTTTACCAAGTAGATCTTCATTCTGAAAATTCATTGGCATTTTTCTGGTCCACTCAAAGTGAGATTTACAAAGTTGACCCAATGCCTTGGTACTGTAAGACCTAAAAGAGAGCAGCTAAGCCGTCAGAAACCAGACTGCTGAGGTGGAGAGTTCTAACTTTGCCAGGTGTGTGGTTTTAGATAACTTGCTTAATATTCTCTTCCACTTCCCTGTTACCTAATTTCCTGAGACTAGTACCTAGGCTTCTGGTTTTCGCCAGCACAATTATGTGTAAATTAGAGTGTGTTTCATGGGGATAGATGCTTAGTGAGCATCATTACTAATATTTTTATCTTCCTGTACTAAATCCTACTCATAGATTTGATATGCATGAACATTTAGGATGATGTTTACAATTCTAAATGGTTAACTTGTCACTTGTTTGTGAATAGATTGGATTAAATTTGTTTTAAGATCCATGAGCTCAAAGAATGAGTGGGGTTTTGTTTTGTTTTTTTAAGCATGGGATAGAAGACAGAAAAAGAAAGATTGCTGCTGAGGGTGGGTACCTCTTTCTGACCCAATCTTTGCTCTCGGAGAGCTTCCCAAGCAGAAGTAATTTTGTCCTTTTCAGATTCCTATAGCACATTTGACTTCTGCTACTTTCTCAGCAATTTCTGGTAATAATCGTATCACTAGACAATAGTGGTAATAATTTCCTGAACTGCCTCCTATGTGAAGGTTAGGACTTTCCTATGTCTGTGCTTGTCACTACTGTTTATGGATTGTATTTAATATATAACATAATGCCATTCCATGAGCATATCAAGGATTCTGATTCTTTCTTACTAGGGAGTTCCCTATGACATCATTAGGAATTTCAAATCTATGCTAAAGAAACTAAACATCCAGTCTCAGTTTATTTCAAAATAACCAGTCAGGAAATTGTTTGCATATTTTAGGTTTTTTTTTTTCTCACTCTGTTTTAGCACATTTCCCTTGTATTGGGCCCGAGTAGAGTCATGAGGAAAAAGAACTGCTGATTTCTGGACTGAGGATCTTACAAGTCAGCATTTAGTCATGATTAAACCACAGAACCTTTGCTCTTTATTTCACATCCTATGCTTTGTTTTTGAGACAAGGTCACACTATGTAATCATATCTGGCCTAGAACACATTACATAGGCCCATTTAGCCTACAACTCAAAATCTTGATGATTGTACCCACCCTGAGTACTATGGTTAGAGGCAACCATGCCCACTCCCTAACACCCCCCCCCCACTTGACTTCTCTCTCTGATAAGATGAAGCTTAATAGTAATTGTGCCCACTTTTAATTTATACCATTTTCATATGCATGCAGTATAAACCCAAATATTCACCACTCAGATTTTTAAAATATCATTTTATCACTTTTTGCATAATGTCTCCCTACCTCATGGTGCTAGGGACCAAAGCCAGAGTACCGAGTATGTGTAGTTCTCAAAGCTATTTTAAAAAGGCATGCATGATAAAAATCAAAGTTTTTCTAAGAGAAATAATCTGATGGAGATTTGCCTTCCCAATTGAGGACTAGATGAGAAAACTCTGTGATTCATTGTGTCCTCTGCTTCAGGCAGACTGAGTGGAAGGAAAGGTCACAGAGTGCACAACAGTGACATTAGAGCAAGCACATTGTCTTCATAAGTTCACACGTGCTTTTAATTTCAACATGTTTTAAGGTGGAAGTGCTTACAGGGCCTTTAATCAATAAAACACTTCCTTTAGGATTACATTTTGAATTATCAATGTGCCTCTTTCACAGGCTTTTATGGAAAATTAAAGCTTATTTTAAAGGAGTTAAGTGATGTAGGCATATTTATTTATTTATACATTTTCTTCATTAGGTATATAATTACTCGAGATTTAAAGTGACAACTTACCCCTTAGTCATCCTTTCTTCAGCAAGCAAATATTTAAAAAAAAACAAAACATTGATTTTTATTTTATGTACATCGGTGTTTTGCGAGCATGTATGTCTGTAATGAAGGTGTCGGGTATCCAGAATTGGAGTTACAGATGGTTGTGGGCTGCCATGTCGGTGCTGGGAATTGAACCCAGTCCCTCTGGATGAGCAGCCAGTGCTCTTCACTGCTGAGCCAGCACTCCAGCCCCTGAGCTTGTTTTGGGGGTGAGATATATACTATGAATTTTATTCAAGTCACAGGAGAGGGAAGAAATTGTCAACTATGGAGAAAATGTCCATCCTTTTAGAGTGTGGAGGCTGAAGATGCGTAGGTAGGTTTTTGAAAGCTGTTACTCTGTGGCTGTATTTGAGGACCCTGGACACCTGTGCCACCTCTTGTGTTTAGATTTCAGGCTCCTGCTATCTCCTCTCCTCTCTCTGCTCTCCTCTCTCCTCTCTCGTTTCCTCCCCCCTCCCCTCTCCTCTCCTCCTTCCCCTGCCCTCCATTTCCTTCCTCCCCTCCCTCCTCCTCCCTTTTCTCTGGAGATATCAAGAGACAAGCATTGCCTTTCCTTTCCTTGCAGGTAGGAACTCAAATGAGGATTTCAGGTGAAGAGGGATGATACCAGAGCGTGTCCAGGGAAAGTCACTAAGGGAGCCTATTAAGCACTGCAGTCATGTTTGAAGGGACAGACAGCCCAGAAGTCAGCTGTGGCTATGGTGTTTTCTTAGTGGACAGGTTGAAAGTGTCTTTAGCTTTTGAAGTGAACATGAAAGCTGTTATTAGCTTTCATCCAAACCAGAAGACTTCAGAAAGACACGTATCTTATAGAACATATTAGGTGACCTGCAATATTTGCTAAATTACAGAAATCAAAATATGACAAATATTTCCCGAGGAAGAAAACAAGGAGTGATGGACCCAGCTCTTATTGCTCCTATGTACTTTCCGTGATCATTGACATTTATCTTAGTGAAGATAAGGATCCTACTTATAATGGCTGAAGCTGTTGCTAATAATGGTGAATATGCTTTCAAACAAAAGTATGGTCTGGAAAACACAGAAGAAATGTTGAATGAAGGAGAGTAATTTTTTTAATTGAACCTCAAAGGTCATTTAAATAATGTAAATTGTAGGTTTAATTTTTTTAATTCATGCTTTGCAAATAAAAAGCTCCTGTGACTTTAGGTAACTCGATGAGTGACAGCATTTTGCAACATTGTCCCCCCTTAGGCAAGAAGTTACCACTTTTTTTTTTCTTACAGTAGCTGCTTCAGAAAGAAGCTCACCACCAAGGAAACAAAACTATGGTTTTTACAAATAGTTTTACTTTTGAAAGGAAAGCCATGTTTTGAGAGCTGTGGCTGACTTCGTATAGTAGAAGCCAAGGCTTGCTGGCCACTTGACATTGACCTTAGTCATTCATCCTTTTGAGTTACAGGCTCTCAAATTCAAAGTCATATGGCTATAAGACACTTAATATTTACAAGGTAAAAAACCTCACTAAATCTACATATTGATAACAAACTACACTTTTAAATAATTAAAAGCAAGTCCCAAGGTCAGTGAGTGGGCAATCTGCAAACCTGATCTCCTGAGTTCCAACCCAGAAATACACATTAAAGGTAGAGAAAGCAGATTCTACAGTGTTGTTCTCTGACCTCCACACTCATGTGTGGCATGTGCACCCACAAACACATTAAACACTGAGGCATAGAAAAATACCACAAAGCCACAATCATTCAACTATACAGTAATGAAATCAGGGAGTAACAGTTTGAATCTAGGTCTTCCTGCCTCAACATCGTGTGATATTTCTTTTGGTATCACCACTCTGGACTGTCAAATGACATTCACATTTATTTCCTTCCCCTACATGTATACTGAGACTATTACAAAAATAAGGATTTTGTAAAGTGGTAGTAAGTTAATATAAAGGTATCTGACTTTATTTGTTATATATGTGGTTTGTAGGTAAGTTGGTATCCTTTATTTCTGATAAAAGTATGTGTAGCTAGAGAAGGACTTCAGGATAGAGGGAAGAGATTCTGATTCACAGTGGTTTTAAAATAACAACAGCTTAAACACAAAGCCAATCAGAATAATTTTATTTTGAATGATTCAGAGCAAAGGGCACAAAAAGCTTAAGGTCCAAGGAGAAAGATCGAGTTAGAACTCTATTAATGTTTGGTTCGCTAGTTCCCTGGTTCCCGAAAAGCCAGCTGGGAAGGATGGTCCACAGACTCAAGTTACTAAGCAACAGAGTAGCAAACTGCTTGGTAACCAGATCTGGCCTGACTCACAGTCTGACTGCGTGGGCCTGGGTGGCTGGACAGGAAGACTAAGGCCCATCCTACCTCAAAATGATTTCTTCCATTCATCTGCCAGCCTTATTGCCAAATCCTACTGTTACAGAACAAGTTTTGTTTGTTTTTAAAGTGAAAATGCCCCTCAGACCAGAAACAAATATTACTGTTTTTCTTTAAAGCAGTTTTTTTTTTTTAAAAAAAAATAAGATTACTGTTAATTGGTTTAATGTAAGTAAAGTGTCAGCTTTAGTGAGAAGAAAGAAAGTAAATGGATTTGGGCCAAGGGTAGAACCTTGGGTTTTCATGAACAAGTGCAGACTGAACCATAGTTGCCTCCTTTTACCTGCTGAGGGTTTCCTTGAGTTCTCAGACATAGTTTGGTGTCATTTGCCTATTTTCCTCATGACTTCTGTTACACCTGTGAATATTGACTGTGTAGTCGGATGGTTCCTAAAAAGGTCCAACCTCAGCATGCATCAGATTTTTACATTGCGGAAAATAGGTATCACCTGATATGTTCTGTCAACATTTATGGTTTGATCAATTCATGATCAGACAGGCCATTGCTACACTTCTGACACTGGATGTTCAAAGGGATCCATAGTCTTCTAGCCTATAAGGCTTGGTGACATTGTGTTGGATTTCCATGGTGGCAAGAAGTTTCAGATTCAATGATTAACCATTAATATGGACTTTGTCACCAAGAGTGTGTGTATATTTGCAGTTTATACATACCTATATCAGTATAGTTTGACTTTGGCATGTACGAACAAATCCTCAAATGATAGTGTCATAATAATTGGTCAAGTGTATGCATGTCAATATTGACTTCATCTTTTGAAAAAGAATTTTTGCCTGTTATATTCTTGAAAAAAATAAACTTACATAAATATATTTATGAATCTTGGGAAATTACTTAATAACTAGCTGGTTAAGCTCTGATGACTAATCCTTATCTCTTAGAATTCATACCAGTTAAATTATACAGCAAGACCTAAGCTTATAAAAGAAATGCCAAGATTTTGAGGAGGAATTTGAAAAAGCAGCCTCCATAGTTCCTTTTTTTAGGATGACAATTTGGAGACATTTGAACTGGCAGCTACTGAGCTCACTGCTAAAGCATATTTAATGATAACTAAAATTCAACAATGGAATATATTTTAAAAGAGGTTTATCATAGAAATATGATTTTAGCACAAATATGTTTGCCCTTGTTCAATATATATTCATTTTAAGCCAACAAATTTCCTTTCTATTACCTTCATGAGATAGCCCTGGGATCAAATTAGCTATTATTAGAACAAAGTAGCTTCCTTTTTATATAATTATCAGCAGGGCACATTTCTTTTCATTTTCATGCAAACTTTATTTTATATTTATTTTTATTATGGTGAGCATATGTAGTTGACCTAAAGCCAGTTACTTCCTGACTAATAGGTTGCATGGTTTGTCATTTCTATGTTTTACCTTCTTTTGTTTACGGTATTTGTTTTACTTTCTACACATGTTTTTTTCTAATGGCCTTTTGTTGAGTGAGTGCCAAATAGAACAGCCTATGATTTATGGGTTGTAATAACTAAAACATATATGAATAGAGGCTGATGACGCACAAGACAAGCTTCTATGGCTCTTTTCTGAATAGATCCCAGCTTACTTTAATAAGCCCTCGTACTAATAACAATGATAATACCACTGATGCTGTGACCAGTCCCATTTCATCATCATGGTTTAAGATTCATCTGCATTCGCATTTAACATTTTAGTAGATTTATATTCTTGCCTATAAGTCCTTATGTTTGAAAAACCAAGTTTTTGGATCATTGCTATAAACTAGAAACAAACCATTTATTATACATTGATATAATTGAAAAAATACATTATAAAGTAGCAAAATAGAGTCATGTTTACATAGACACTAAGAAAGACTCAGAGCCTGAGGTCTGTTCTCTATTTCAAGTAGCATTTAGTAAGTAATATAGACATGAAAAACCAGTTGGATCTTCCTCCTTAAGGCAATAGGAATAACTGAAAAGGGTTTGTAAAGGAAATAACCTTCCTGTTATTTAATTCACCATTTTAAAATTCAATAATCCACATCAACTATGCCAAACCTATCTTGTTGTGACTCAAGCCCATCTAAAGTACAAATTTAGTGGTCCCTGAACCATTGGTACATTCAGTATAAGAAGAGGAGTTTGGCAGGGTCTATTTGGGACTTAATCACTTTGTTAGAAGTAAACTCAATGAGCTTGGACTGGGTGATTGTGCATCCTTGGCTAAAGTATAGCCTTGGAACTCTACTTTTCAATTCTGTAATGATTGGTTTCCAATTGGACTTTGCATGGATGGTAAAAAGCAGACACCAGTTCCATGAAGAATGCTATGCTAACAGTGGCTTCTCCATTCTACAGACAAAGGGCACAGATGGATGTCCTTTAAAGGTTAGGACCTCCAAGCAAATAAGTAAGAGATAAGGCGGGAAATAAACATTTTATTCTAGAACATAGTATTCACAAGCTTGCTACAGCTACATAATTATCATGGCCCAGATATGAAAGCTCCTGACCCCCTGTTCAAAATAGAATGTTAAAATTTTTTCTATTGGCAACAACCGAATATTCATCTGAGCATGGGATCCCTTGCTACTGTGTTGGTCGTGCCTCTAGAGTATCCTTACGCATAGAGTAAGGCTGAAGTGTGGTCCCCAAAGCCAGGTTTTAAGACAGAAGCAGCCAAAGACATCTTTTCAAACAGTTTGTCTTAGAGTGGCATCTTGATTCATCACTTTCTTCCCTTTCGCAGTGAGGATAATGTTGTGCCTTGGAGTTAAGACGGTCAAAGATACAAGGACAGTCAACAGGGTAGCAGCTATCAAAGGCCAAGAAGAGACGTTACCCAGCATTCACCTTAAGGGGTTTCTTTGGAAATGAGCAATTGCATACATAAGTAAATTAGAAGGAACATTGCTTTTCCATTTAAAATCACTATTGCTATGTCTGTACCAGCCACAGCAATGTATTACTAGCATGTAGTGTCTGTACCCATGCAACTTCCCTTAAGCCACCTTATTTAATAGGTTGTGTTTCTGTCAGAGTTCTCTTCAACTCTGTTGGCTTCATCCCCAGCACCTAAAATCATAATGTCCCCAATGCTGTCATTAGCTCTTTGACTCTATTTAGTTATGCCTTCTATACCTTAAACATTTGACCTGTGACCCAGCAAATTTAACAAAATCTGATTCATAAAATTCATGTCCCTCAATCCAATCCCAGATGACTCCTCTGGGCATTTCTTCTTTGAAGATCCACTCTTGCCTTAATTTTGTGTATGCAAAAACAAGCTTGATGCTTCCCCCCACCTTTTTCTTTTCCTATTTCTTTTCAGAGGGCCACTATTTCCACAAGGAACCAGTTAAACTCACTATTGACTTCCACTTTGGTCTTTCTTCACTAAGGCCTATAGGTCATTGCATACAGTAGCACTTCCTGTTGCTTCCCATTTCCATTCTTTTGCTGTGTAGCCTGATGGTGGTATGACTCATCTTATACTGTCAATCATCTTAATGCCCTTAGCTACTTCCCTTTAGGATGTCCTGCTTAATTGATCTTATTAATTGTACTAAATCTCTGCATTGGCTGCCCACCATCTATAGCAAGGGTGAACAAACATTCTTCTGTAAAGCACCAGATAAGACTTTAAACCAATGGTTCTCAACCTTCCCAATGCTGCAACCCTTTAATACAGTTCCTAATGTTGTGGTGACCCCCAACCGTAACATCATCTTCCTTGTTACTTCATAATTATAATTTTACTGCTGTTAGGAATTGTAATGTAGATATCTGACATGTGACCCCTGTGAGAACCACTGATTTAGGCTATAGGACCTGTACTGTTTCTGTGGTAATTCCTTTTCTCAGCCATTACATCACCGAGGAAGCCAAATAGGCATACATACCTTCCAATAAAACCTATCCTTCAAATAAATTTGAATTTGGGACACTGGCCATAGCTTGTCAATCTGACCCATAGAATGAAGTTCATACATTTCAGCCTAGTAGTCAAGTCTTAACCTATAATTTCAGCTTTCCCTCTGTGGGTAACTATTGGTCTTTCCTATGGTTCTTTCACTATTTTTCACTGTGGAGAGAAATCTCAAGTATGGTTAATGGAGACACTATTGGTAATCAACCCAAGATAATATTCTGTCTTAGGGCCTCTCCTGTGTGTTGTGGGAGGTTCAGATCACAGTGCTATGAAAATCCAAAATGTCTCCAAATGCCCAATGTCCACTGAGATGCAAATTGCTCTTCATTAGGAATAACTGGCCTAGAGAGAAGTTTTGTAAATGGAGGAACCAGTTCAACCCACGGGTGGACATATCAGTAGCACCTAACAAGGCCTTGTTTTCTGAAAAGTGGTCTAGAACTCGGTAGTCTAGACTGATGCTGATAATTCACTGTGAAATTCTAGGGCTATCATTTAAACTCCACAGGATACAATTAATTTCACTAGTAAATGGAACTTTTTCTGATTCTCACAAGCTTCATAGACTTATTTCAAAGTTCATATTGTATATTTACAAAGAAAGATTTTTAAAAAGAATAAGGAGCTGATCCAGCTTGTGGTGGTGCCTGCCTTTAATCCCAGCACTTGGGAGGCAGAGGCAGGTGGATCTCTGTGAGTTCGAGGCCAGCCTGTTCTATAGAGTAAGTTCTATGACAGGCTCCAAAGCTACACAGAGAAACCCTGTCTCAAAAAACCAAAAAAGAAAAATAAAGAATAAAGAGCTATTAGAGATAATACAAAAATATTAGTGATGACATGCTGAGCATGGGTTGAGCCTGTTAAATTTAGAAGTTAAATTCCACCATTCCTGTATCTTTTTGCTCTGTTCACATTGCTGTTTGAAATGCTTTTGAGCCATAACCTTTGCTGTCAATAATTCTGATCTGGTAGGGTATAAGTTATGATAGCTCAAAATAGCATGAAATGGTAGAACCACAAGACTAACTTCAAGGAATGGTAGGGGTTGGCAGGAAATGCTGGTAGGGGTTACTTGTGACTTCCTGAATAGGATGGGGTAGGTGTAAAGAAGTGTGAGGAGTTGTGCTCAGATTTATCTGGACCAATCTAATTTCCTATTTACAGCAATCTAATAGGATTTAAGTTTAGTCATATTGACAAAGACAAGAATGGGGCTTAGAAAGGCATTTGGTAGAGGCCAGATGTAAAGTCTAAAGGATTTCAGCAGGGAGAGACCTGAGGAACGTGTAGAGAAGAGGCTTGTGAGGTCCTCTCACTGAGGGAGCAATATGAATGGATAGGCACAAGGGTTCTGTGTCATTTAGGTGAGGTTCCTGAGCTATGACAGGCTGGAACTAGATTTTGAAGAGGAGCTGACATCTTCCCTTTTTTCCTTTACCTTCTCTCTCTCTCTCTCTCTCTCTCTCTCTCTCTCTCTCTCTCTCTCTCTCTCTCATATCTCTCCCCCCTACCCTTATCATGAGGGATTTATGGGCTTAAATGAAGCATGATCCATTTTATCTTCTTAAAGCTTCATTCTACATTAAAGGGAGTGACATTTTGAGTTATCACCCACACGAAGCCATGAGTGTATGTACTAAACACTTTCAATAGTTTGAATGTGACACTCAGTCCAATGAAACCAATACAAACCATCTTTCAACTAGCGAGTGCCTGCTACTACTTCCAAAACAATCACTCTGAAATAGTGAAACAGTCCATTGCATTTCCATGTAAATCCTATGTACCAAGTCCACTGCTTGTGCCTGCATCCTGTAGCATAGGACAAAGGCATTCTTTGGGTGAAAACAGTGTCAATTTTTTACTAAATTACACATTTATTGATTAGAAAGTCCTTTGCACTTCTGAGAGACTGTACGCAGAATGATTTACTTGCTCTGAAGCCAACTCATTGTTTCAAGACTAGCTCACCGTATTGAAAGCTTGGAACTAAATATTCTTTCATCTGTTCAAAACACAATTGCTGAGTTCTGCTGCATAGCTGTTACTCTTCTAGGGATATAGCTTCAACAAAGGACAGAGTCTGGTCCCCATGGAGTATATACCAGCGTGGTGAGGACATCATACACATAAACAATCAAATGGACCAGAGTATGACAAATGTAATCAAGAAAATTAATTAGGATGAGGATATGCAGAGTTTTCTTCAAGATGTTTTAAGAAGACTCTATGAGGTGACATTTGAGGAGCGATCTGAAGACAATGATTATCTAGGAGAATAATATTTGAGGCAGGAGAAAGAACAAGTACAAAATCCCTGAGGGAAGATGTGATTGGCATATTTGAGCAAGGAAGAGAGTTATAAAAATGAGTAAGAGCCATAGAAATGAGTCACATCACATAGTAGTGTGAGGCTGCATTAGGACTTGGGATTTCCTTGATGATGGTTGTGATATATCAAGATGTAAAGGGTTAGTAGTGGGAGTGTCTGCCTCAGGGGAAATAAAATATATCTTAAGTTTTGGAATAATAAGTCTTGTTCTTGTGTAGAAAATATAAATGCAGAGAAAGGGAAAAAAAACCAAGACCCATTAAAAGATTCTTGGAATAATGCAGATGACATAGGATCGTGGTAGTATGGACTGGAATAGTAGAGGTCGGTGAACTCAAAATGGTGATAGTTTTGTCTGCAATTTGAAAGGAGAGGCAATGGAATTTTATGGCCTTTCTAGTCTCACAGTGATTAAGAATTAAGAATGACTGTAAGTTTGAGACCCAAGTGACAGGAAAGCCATAGTTGCCATTCACTGAGCTTGGAAGATGTTGGAAGGCACATATCAGGGAACATGGCCCAGGAGGTCAGTTTTAAACATGTTGCATTTGGGATGACTATTGGCTATATGATAATTGGCTACACAAGTCCAAAATGCATAGCAAAGATTGGCACAATAGATCAACATTTGGGAGCCATTAAAGTACAGAAGTTTTAGAAATTGTGAGACTGGAATATGATTCCACAAGCAGTGTATGTGAGAAGGAGTAAAGACTGGTGACATTTGGATATTTCAAATGTTAGAAATCAGAAAGATCATAAAAACACACCTGAAGAATCCATGAAAAAATAGCCAGCGAGTGGAACAAAAACCCAACTTTTTTTTTGTGCAGAAGTAAGTCATAAATTATATCTGATGATACTTGTGGCCAGCTAAAGTGAAGATCAAATATTGAGCACCACACAGGCCTTGGTCGGCAATGGCACTAGTGGATGATTGAGTGTTGACAATACAAGACACCCTCCCCAACCCCTGGATAGCTGATCATTTTACATCTTCTCATCTCTCTTTAAACCTCAAACATTTATTTCTGTTTTCAAGTTGCTGAGTTACTCTTTCAGTACAAAGGAGGAACATCTAAAAGAGACTTTACAGACCTGCCCACCACTATATCTACGAAGCTACTGACCATGTAGACTTCTAGACTCTTCTACTTTGTCTTCCTGTTTATTACAAAGACTGAAAAAAATCAATATTATCCTGCAGAATAATACCAGAAATCACTCCAGAACTTAGCAGCCAGTAACAAGCATCTGTTACCTCGTACAGTATATGGTAGTTAATTATCAGTTAACTGGCTTACCAGATAGCTACAAGGTTTTGTAGTCACCTTCTGAGGAAGGTTCCCAAGATGGTGTTGCCTTGTTTTTTACTGGTTATTGACAAAGAACTTTCGTGCCTTTCTTTGTGAGTTTCTTCAAAGGGCAGTGTCTTGATGGTATGGGTCAGAGTGAGTGATCCAACAGAGCGCTATATATGAGACAAGTGATTTGGTAGATGTGGTATCCACAGCATGTATAAATGGTCTCTTTTGGTTGTTCCTATGTTATAAGAACCTCATTGTCTAGAGAATAGAAGGAAATGTTAGAAGTTTGAGGCGAGGGAACGGGATGTAAAATGAGCAGTTATACCATGATAGAAGAGAGGATATTGTCTAGAAACATGTGCAGTTTCCAGACCACGGTAGGGTACCACCTTGCTGAAGTAGTTACAAAGTTGCTGTAGTTATTATTTTCCTCAACTACTATTGACAGCTCTGGCATAAACCTAGAGTAGGGCAAGCATTGGATATTGAGCTTGAGCTCATTGATATTGAGCTAGGAGATGGTACACATCTGTAATATCATCATTCAGGAGGTAGAGGTAGGACAGCTGTCAGTCAAGCCCAGACTGGGCTACATAACGAGTTCCAGGCTAACCTGGGCTACAACGAAAGATGCCATCTGAGTAGTAATAAACAAAACATAGCACGGTGACATTTCATTGAGCTGAGAAGCTCCAGTGGACTCTGAGCTGAAGGGATTGCAAAGAAGCACTTATGATGACTGCCATCAAAATTTATTCTTTATCTGCTGAAGAAAGTCAGTCAGAGGCTTGGCAAAGCTCAGTATGAGCCTGTAAAGTCAACTTACTCAAGCATTTGATGGATTCGGAATGCTTGTAGAGTCAGAACACTAGAGAGAATGAGCCACAAAGAATGTGTGGAAATACCCAGCAACTGATGACGGTGGAAGTTGTGGGTGATGGTGAGGGTGCAGATGGCTGTAAAAATGAGGTCGCAGAGGGTGACTGTGGATAAGATCTTGGAAAATTGCACCAAGGGAGGCTGTGATAAGAAGCTACAATTCAATTATATCAGGTTTTTGTTGGGGAGAGTGCCAAATCTCTCAGGAATGAAAAGGAGGACCCAGGAATTTTGGGGAAACTCTTGAACCTCAGTGTAAAAGGCCAATAGTGTGAGTGTAAAGGATATTTTAGGACAAGAGAGATAAATCATGATCTGTGAGCTGCAAAGAAGTGTAAAAATAATCTATTTCTCTTTCTGGGACAGGAGTACAAAATTATAAATGGAAAAAGAGCTACCATAGCTAAGTGCAGAAAGTAAATCAATGGCTCTTTTTAAAAAATTATTTTTATTTACTTTTTATTATTATTATTTGTGTGTGTGTGTGTGTGTGTATGTGTGTGTATGTGTGTGCGTGTGCTCATTGGTGAATGCTTTAAGTGCAAACACCCATGAGGTCAGAGGCTTTGGATCCCCCTGAGGCTAGAGTCACAGACAGTTGTACCCTCTGATTTGGGTGCTGGAAACTGAAATCAAGTCTTATGCAAGAGTTCTTAACAGCTGAGTCATCTCTCCAGTGGGTTCTTAGTGGACAGCCAGGAGTGTTGGAGCAAGGAGGTGCAAGAAATCAAGAAATCATCAGAAGAGACACAGAGAATACAGATTTCACTGATGTTAGACTGTGACCCCCAGAAGTCATTCTGGAGTGTATAGTAAGACTATGGGATTCACAGGGCCTTTTGGTGGTGATCGACCCACCCGGAAGCCTTGGGTTCCCTGTAATGATAAGTGTGGCCCGTGCTGAAGGAACATGTCTTCCTGTTGGGGTAGTCAGTGTCTTGGCTCTCTTTGTCTTGGTTCATTTCAGGCATTGAAAGCGGCAGGACTCAGGATGTCTAGGCACATGCAGCAGTCTGTGTGGTCAGCCTTTTTATGTGGTAAAGCCATGTTTCTCTCTCTTCTCTGTTATATATTTATGCTGTAGAGATGAGTTACACAACAGAAAGTGCAGGGAAGTCACTTGGAAACTGCCAGTTTCCAGATGTGTGGCCACAGGGTACATTTGCAAACATTGAAGATTCCTTTGTTTGTTTGTTTTTTCTTTTTTGTTTCTTTGTTTCTGAACCAGACACACAATCCTATTCTTGAGCATGTAAGGCTATATAGTGAGGAACTGACCACACACACACACACACACACATACACACACACACACACACACACACACACACACACACACACACACACGTTATACTTGCCACAGAAATTTATGTGTCTAATTAGAAAGATGATACTGCTTTTACTAAATGAATAGATTTTATGTTTTGAGGTATTTTCAGAAGATAGTGTAGCATGTCTCTGCCATATCTTACCCTTTATTTAAATACTCTTATTGTCATAACAGTAAACAAAAGAAAACCTATGAAATGCATAGAAGATAGCTTTCTCTTTGGAATTTGAATTGTTAGTTTGTACTGCCTGCATGTGGATTTGAGTTATGTGAGCCAGTTGACTGTTAGGACATAGACTCCTCTGTGTCTCTGGAAACGTGTGCCCTTCAAAGTAACTTGCACAAACTTCCCCCTCCCTAAAGGAAAGGGTGAGCCCTGGCACCCTTTAACCTGTAGGGATTATGTAGCTCTGGCTATGACTGATTCATTGGCTTGCCTCAAGAAATGCTCCTGGTATGTGTTATGTGCTAACAGAGCCAGGCTTTGCTGATCAGCACGTCACTCCCGTGAAGACGTGGGCATGCTTTTGTGCATTTGTTCTTGTAGCCTGGGAGGCATATTTCAACACACTGTCCAGAATTGGCTAGAACATGCCTGTCACTCCCAGCTGACTCTGATGACGCTCTTGCCAACGTAGATTTACATCAACACAGTTCTTTACTGGGAAAAGCTCATTTAGAATATACAGGGTGGCCCATTTAAAAACAGGCACAGCATCAATTTGAAAAGGAATGCATTTTAGAAAATGTGTTGAAAGAAATGTACTGACAGTTGAAGGCTCTACACAGCATCGAGTTATAATGAGCATCACCCCATCCGTTTGTAAACTGTCCTAAGCTCAACAACCAAAGAGATAAAGAACCCCCTATTCCAGGCAACATGTAGGCAACTCTAGTTCTTTTCTTATTTATTTTCATCTTCCTAATATTGTACTTACTAAGATGTGAGAGTAAATAGCAGGCTGTGTGATGTGACTATACTGCTCTTAACCTGCACCAAAATTTGGTTTGAGAATATAATGGAAACATTGATTTTCCCTGTAGCGTGAAATCTTTTGGCACATGTCCATCTCACTTGTGACTCATCCTCAATATCTTAATGACTGTTTGGGATAGACATATTACGCAGATGTCTATAGTCAGGAAACCAGGCACTCAAATAAAAGCTGTTGCCATAGTTATCCAGCAATAATAATGGTAATAATAATATACAAACCCAAACCATTTTTGCTGTCCGAAAGGAAATTTCTGTTCCAAATCCATGGAACATGACCTGTGATTAATGCTACTGTGACCCTTGGTAACTTACCTTTCTTTTTCGTCATCCCAGCCTATTCTAAGTCATTAGAGTAATGGACACAACTGCATGGCTTTGCAATTTTACACCTTCTCTCGTGACAACCAGTACCATTTTCAATGACAGATGCTTTGATCTGTCTGCTTCTAAATCTCTTAAGCTGCAAAGCTCTAGACAGCTTCCTCCCAGAAGATTTTATGGTCCTAATTGACCTCATCATGAGTTCTATATTTATGCTTGTTTAGATACATAAAAGTCAGGCTTTATATCAAGGGCCACCTAAAAAGTCAAGGTCATCAGCTCCTCGCTACAGCACTATGCTATTGTCACACCCAGCAATAATGACAGATGACCTTTCAACGTGATCAAAAGTGGTAAGTGACATTATAGGAATACCACTAAAGGTCCACTGGTATATTTCCTCAGCTATAATTCATCTACATTTAAGAAAACTGTGGTCTCAATAAACTGTAAACGGTTCCATATTGCCTCCATCCAGTGTGTCTGGAAATGAAGTGAATGAAATAAGCAAAACAAGATTTGTCCCCTCTGAATTAACATGTGCATGCATAGAAGCTGAGGCATAGCATGGTAAAAATGTGAGTTCACAGGTCTGTCTTAAGGCAGGACTGTTCAGAAATTCAACTGGTACAAGTGGCTCACAGAAGGCATGCTAGCAGGTGTGCATCCACACACTGCCAGTGCCCGGGAAGTTCTTGATTAACCTGCTGACACAGAGAATTCACATGGCAGCCTACTGACCACATCCTGTGTGTGTGGGTGAGTGTGTGTGTCTGTGTCTGATTGTGCGTCCTTGTTCTGCTTCCATGCTTGCTTACAAAGCAATCTCAGATTGTAGTCTTATTGTTCTCCACCTCTCTCTGTGGAGTCCTATAGGCAGAGTCCTAGGTCAGGATGCACAAAACATGATGCTCTAAGCAATGACAGTGGTCCTCAATAAGAAAGAAAGGAGTTGGCTCTTGGAGCTTGTTCAAGAGTCTTAGTGGCTTTTACAACGACTCTGCTCCCAAGAGGCCCATCCCATGCCCTGGAGATACCAGTTTCTGAGTGTACAAGTTTTAGTGCCAGCTTGTGATCTTTGAAATTTCTCTGAGCTACTGCCAACTTTCAAGGCCTTTGGGAGGAGTGATATGCCAGCTCTCCCAGTGAAAACTCTTCTCCACCACTATGCCATGAGCACTTTTCAGTAGAAGCCCTGTCAGCCCACAGCGTATGTTTTGGATCAGTAAACAAAGCAAGATGAGAAAAAGTTAAGTTCTTACTCTTGATGGAAGTTGTCTGGTGAGGCCGTGATGGCCATGTCTGGGAAAGCATCCCCTAAAATGTCTTACCGTTAGCCTGGGATATACTTAGCTCTGCTTTATTGTTTCTGATGACACCATACCTTTGGGAGCTTCATAAGCTCTTAGGTAAAATGTGTCGAGTACTTAGAGGCAGTGTTTAGAGTTTATGAAAAACTCTTGCTCTGATTTCTCATTCTTCGACAGACCCAATTGTGTAGACGGAACCCTGAAACATTACAGCCCCCAACCTCAGAGTCTGATCTTTTAGGAAGCTTTGCATTGTGTTAGGAGTTTTGTAAGACAAGGAAGTCATCAGGATCAGAGTACACCAATCTAAAGTTTTTGTCTTGAGGAGGATGGGCACACTTCATATAACCACATTAATAGTTATGGTAGTAGGGTGTGTGTGTGTGTGGTGTGTATGTATGGTGACTAACAATGTAACAGTAAGAATCAATAGGCATCTGAGACTTTTTTTCTTAGAGCCCAGTCTTCCAGAGAGAAAGCCAAATATATTTTTCCTAGGGATGCCATAGCAAATAACCTCAGACTTAGTAACAAAACCGTAGAGATTTGTTCTGTCTCAGTTCTGGAGCTAGGGGTCACACCACAGGCAGAGTTGTGCTTGCTCTGCAGGTTGTATGGAGATCCTGTTCCATGCCTCATCTGGCTTCTGGTAGCCACCAGCTTCCTGTACTTCTGATGACATCACTTCAGCCTCTACCTCCTTCAGCACATGTCTGTTATACACTTGTCACAGGCCTGCAGGTACACCCAGATGATACAAAATGATTTCTTCATGCATCCTCATTTCACAGATTAATTCCCCCAAACCTTTTTTTTTTCTGACAAAGCTATATATACACAGGTTTCAAGTATAAGCATACCTTTTGGGGACACTGCTTAGCCCACTGTGGTATTTGAAGCTATGTCAATGAGAGTTCTGAGAACGCCACCCACTGAGCACACACATGTGGATATTACTTTCTGGGAACTCCTGCCATTCTTCCATTTCCAGCCTGACTTGTAAGGAAAGTGGGTTTCTAGAAGTTAAGAAATGCCAGGCTCCCTTCAAGTGGCCCCTGCACATCCTGTGGATTCTCCTCCAAGGCTCTGGAAAGGGAGTCCTGCTTATCTTGTATCATAGGTATATAGAGTTCTCTTGGGAGAGGAAGGAGGAAGTGCTGAAGGAGTAATAGGTTCAAAGGTGGGGGTTCCTGATTCTTCGTGAGCCTCAGTAACTAAAGTTAGCATATTAAAACCATACATGGGTCTCACCCACTTTGTAATCCCAACTTTAGAGGAATTGAAAAAAGAGAATCCTGAGTTCCAGGGTGGCCTGGCCACAAAGCAAGAGCCTGCCACAAAACACCAAGAAACAAACATCAAAACCTAGAATATAAACACAGGATAAATATTTGTGGTCAAAATTTTGATTAGACACAATCAAGAATAAGTCCTCTACAATGTATAGAGAGTGGGAGACATTTGAGTACTCAGCCCTGAGAATGATGTCCTCATCAAAGCCCTCCCCTCAAGGCTCAGGGATCTATGCAGAAGAGGAGGGAAAAGCTTTTTAAGAGTCAGAGGTTGTAGATGACTCCAAAATACCAGTGTCTTCCAGTCATAACACAGGCTGATACACGTATGAACTCCTGGAGTCTGTGATGACATCCGTAAGACCTGCATAGGTTCATATCAAACAAAACCCCAGCATAGAGAAAGGGAATTAATACAAAGCCTCACCCCTACCCAAGAATCTGTCTGCAATCTATACCTGCTGGGAAAGGGACACTCAGTTTTTTCCAAAAAAGATCACTGTGTATATCAACCACACTCCAGAGCAGGCCCTATACTCAGAAGTATTTGACCAACATAAAATGGACTCCATAGTTTTGTTCATTTTGTGTTGTTTGGACATTTTTCCATTTTTCTGGGTTTTTGGTTTGTTT